>NW_027309809.1:1074763-1431351 GCF_047496795.1 Chiloscyllium punctatum | reverse complement strand
AGGGCCTGAATCAGAGGGGCTGAAACAGAGGGCGAGAAACAGAGGGGCTGAAACAGAGGGGCTGAAACAGAGGGTCTGAAACAGAGGGGCTGAATCAGAGGGGCTGTATCAGAGGAGCTGAAACAGAGGGGCTGAATCAGAGGGGCTGAAACAGAGGTCGAGAAACAGAGGGGCTGAGACAGAGGGCGAGAAACAGAGGGGCTGAAACAGAGGGCGAGAAACAGAGGGGCTGAAACAGAGGGGCTGAAACAGAGTGGCTGAAACAGAGGGCGAGAAACAGAGAGGTTGAAACAGAGGGCGAGAAACAGAGGGGCTGAAACAGAGGGCGAGAAACAGAGGGGCTGAAACAGAGGGCGAGAAACAGAGGGGCTGAAACAGAGGGGCTGAAACAGACGGGCTGAAACAGAGGGCAAAAAACAGAGGGGCTGAAACAGAGGGCGAGAAACAGAGGGTGAGAAACAGAGGGCAAGAAACAGAGGGGCTGAAACAGTGGGCAAAAAACAGAGGGGCTGAAACAGAGGGCGAGAAACAGAGGGTGAGAAACAGAGGGCGAGAAACAGAGGGGATGAAACAGAGGGGCTGAAACAGAGGGGCTGAAATAGAGGGGCTGAAACAGAGGGGCTGAATCAGAGGGGCTGCAACAGAGGGGCTGAATCAGAGGGGCTGACACAGAGTGCGAGAAACAGAGGGCGAGAAACAGAGGTTCTGAAACAGAGGGCGAGAAACAGAGGGGCTGAAACAGAGGGGCTGAAACAGAGGGGCTGAAACAGAGGGCGAGAAACAGAGAGGCTGAAACAGCGGGCGAGAAACAGAGGGGCTGAAACAGAGGGCAAGAAACAGAGGGGCTGAATCAGAGATGCGAGAAACAGAGGGGCTGAAACAGAGAGGCTGAAACAGAGGGGCTGAAACAGAGGGCGAGAAACAGAGGGGCTGAAACAGAGGGCGAGAAACAGAGGGGCTGAACCAGAGGGGCTGAAACAGAGGGGCTGAAACAGAGGGCGAGAAACAGAGGGGCTGAAACAGAGGGCGAGAAACAGAGGGGCTGAAACAGAGGGGCTGAAACAGAGGGGCTGAAACAGAGGGCGAGAAACAGAGGGGCTGAAACAGAGGGCGAGAAACAGAGGGGCTGAAATAGAGGGCGAGAAACAGAGGGACTGAAACAGAGGGGCTGAAACAGAGGGGCTGAAACAGAGGGGCTGAAACAGAGGGCGAGAAACAGAGGGGCTGAATGAGAGGGGCTGAATCAGAGGGGCTGAAACAGAGGAACTGAAACAGTGGGCGAGAAACAAAGGGGCTGAAACAGCGGTCGAGAAACAGAGGGCCAGAAACAGAGGGGCTGAAACAGAGGGGCTGAAACAGACGGGCTGAAACAGAGAGCCTGAAACAGAGGGCGAGAAACAGAGGAGCTGAAACAGAGGGCGAGAGACAGAGGGGCTGAATCAGAGGGGCTGAAACAGAGGTCGAGAAACAGAGGAGCTGAAACAGAGGGGCTGAAACAGAGGGTCTGAAACAGAGGGGCTGAATCAGAGGGGCTGATTCAGAGGGGCTGATTCAGAGGGGCTGAAACAGAGGGGCTGAATCAGAGGGGTTGAAAGAGAGGGTCTGAATCAGAGGGGCTGAAACAGAGGGCGAGAAACAGAGGGGCTGAAACAGAGGGGCTGAAACAGAGGGTCTGAAACAGAGGGGCTGAATCCGAGGGGCTGAATCAGAGGAGCTGAAACAGAGGGGCTGAATCAGAGGGGCTGAAACAGAGGTCGAGAAACAGAGGGGCTGAGACAGAGGGCGAGAAACAGAGGGGCTGAAACAGAGGGCGAGAAACAGAGGGGCTGAAACAGAGGGGCTGAAACAGAGTGGCTGAAACAGAGGGCGAGAAACAGAGAGGTTGAAACAGAGGGCGAGAAACAGAGGGGCTGAAACAGAGGGCGAGAAACAGAGGGGCTGAAACAGAGGGCGAGAAACAGAGGGGCTGAAACAGAGGGGCTGAAACAGACGGGCTGAATCAGAGGGCAAAAAACAGAGGGGCTGAAACAGAGGGGCTGAAACAGAGGTCGAGAAACAGAGGGGCTGAGACAGAGGGCGAGAAACAGAGGGGCTGAAACAGAGGGCGAGAAACAGAGGGGCTGAAACAGAGAGGCTGAAACAGAGGCGCTGAAACAGAGGGCGAGAAACAGAGGGGCTGAAACAGAGGGCGAGAAACAGAGGGGCTGAACCAGAGGGGCTGAAACAGAGGGGCTGAAACAGAGGGCGAGAAACAGAGGGGCTGAAACAGAGGGCGAGAAACAGAGGGGCTGAAACAGAGGGCGAGAAACAGAGGGGCTGAAACAGAGAGGCTGAAACAGAGGGGCTGAAACAGAGGGCGAGAAACAGAGGGGCTGTAACAGAGGGCGAGAAACAGAGGGGCTGAAACAGAGGGGCTGAAACAGAGGGGCTGAAACAGAGGGCGAGAAACAGAGGGGCTGAAACAGAGGGCGAGAAACAGAGAGGCTGAAACAGAGGGCGAGAAACAGAGGGGCTGAAACAGAGGGGCTGAAACAGTGGGGCTGAATCAGAGAGCCTGAAACAGAGGGGCTGAAACAGAGGGGCTGAAATAGAGGGGCTGAAACAGAGGGGCTGAATCAGAAGGGCTGAAACAGAGGGGCTGAATCAGAGGGGCTGAATCAGCGGGGCTGAAACAGAGGGCGAGAGACAGAGGGGCTGAATCAGAGGGGCTAAATCAGAGGGGCTGAATCAGAGGGGTTGAAACAGAGGGGCTGAAACAGACGGGCTGAAACAGAGGGCAAAAAACAGAGGGGCTGAAACAGAGGGCGAGAAACAGAGGGTGAGAAACAGAGGGCAAGAAACAGAGGGGCTGAAACAGTGGCAAAAAACAGAGGGGCTGAAACAGAGGGCGAGAAACAGAGGGTGAGAAACAGAGGGCGAGAAACAGAGGGGATGAAACAGAGGGGCTGAAACAGAGGGGCTGAAATAGAGGGGCTGAAACAGAGGGGCTGATCAGAGGGGCTGCAACAGAGGGGCTGAATCAGAGGGGCTGACACAGAGTGCGAGAAACAGAGGGCGAGAAACAGAGGGGCTGAAGCAGAGGGCGAGAAACAGAGGGGCTGAAACAGAGGGACTGAAACAGAGGGGCTGAAACAGAGGGCGAGAAACAGAGAGGCTGAAACAGCGGGCGAGAAACAGAGGGGCTGAAACAGAGGGCGAGAAACAGAGGGGCTGTAACAGAGGGCGAGAAACAGAGGGGCTGAAACAGAGGGGCTGAAACAGAGGGGCTGAAACAGAGGGCGAGAAACAGAGGGGCTGAAACAGAGGGCGAGAAACAGAGAGGCTGAAACAGAGGGCGAGAAACAGAGGGGCTGAAACAGAGGGGCTGAAACAGTGGGGCTGAATCAGAGAGCCTGAAACAGAGGGGCTGAAACAGAGGGGCTGAAATAGAGGGGCTGAAACAGAGGGGCTGAATCAGAAGGGCTGAAACAGAGGGGCTGAATCAGAGGGGCTGAAACAGAGGTGCTGAAACAGAGGGGCTGAAACAGAGGGCGAGAAACAGAGGGGCTGAAACAGAGGGCGAGAAACAGAAGGGCTGAAACAGAGGGGCTGAAACAGAGGGGCTGAAACAGAGGGGCTGAAACAGAGGGCGAGAAACAGAGGGGCTGAAACAGAGGGCGAGAAACAGAGGGGCTGAAATAGAGGGCGAGAAACAGAGGGACTGAAACAGAGGGGCTGAAACAGAGGGGCTGAAACAGAGGGGCTGAAACAGAGGGCGAGAAACAGAGGGGCTGAATGAGAGGGGCTGAATCAGAGGGGCTGAAACAGAGGAACTGAAACAGTGGGCGAGAAACAAAGGGGCTGAAACAGCGGTCGAGAAACAGAGGGCCAGAAACAGAGGGGCTGAAACAGAGGGGCTGAAACAGACGGGCTGAAACAGAGAGCCTGAAACAGAGGGCGAGAAACAGAGGAGCTGAAACAGAGGGCGAGAGACAGAGGGGCTGAATCAGAGGGGCTGAAACAGAGGTCGAGAAACAGAGGAGCTGAAACAGAGGGGCTGAAACAGAGGGTCTGAAACAGAGGGGCTGAATCAGAGGGGCTGATTCAGAGGGGCTGATTCAGAGGGGCTGAAACAGAGGGGCTGAATCAGAGGGGTTGAAAGAGAGGGTCTGAATCAGAGGGGCTGAAACAGAGGGCGAGAAACAGAGGGGCTGAAACAGAGGGGCTGAAACAGAGGGTCTGAAACAGAGGGGCTGAATCCGAGGGGCTGAATCAGAGGAGCTGAAACAGAGGGGCTGAATCAGAGGGGCTGAAACAGAGGTCGAGAAACAGAGGGGCTGAGACAGAGGGCGAGAAACAGAGGGGCTGAAACAGAGGGCGAGAAACAGAGGGGCTGAAACAGAGGGGCTGAAACAGAGTGGCTGAAACAGAGGGCGAGAAACAGAGAGGTTGAAACAGAGGGCGAGAAACAGAGGGGCTGAAACAGAGGGCGAGAAACAGAGGGGCTGAAACAGAGGGCGAGAAACAGAGGGGCTGAAACAGAGGGGCTGAAACAGACGGGCTGAAACAGAGGGCAAAAAACAGAGGGGCTGAAACAGAGGGCGAGAAACAGAGGGTGAGAAACAGAGGGCAAGAAACAGAGGGGCTGAAACAGTGGGCAAAAAACAGAGGGGCTGAAACAGAGGGCGAGAAACAGAGGGTGAGAAACAGAGGGCGAGAAACAGAGGGGATGAAACAGAGGGGCTGAAACAGAGGGGCTGAAATAGAGGGGCTGAAACAGAGGGGCTGAATCAGAGGGGCTGCAACAGAGGGGCTGAATCAGAGGGGCTGACACAGAGTGCGAGAAACAGAGGGCGAGAAACAGAGGGGCTGAAGCAGAGGGCGAGAAACAGAGGGGCTGAAACAGAGGGGCTGAAACAGAGGGGCTGAAACAGAGGGCGAGAAACAGAGAGGCTGAAACAGCGGGCGAGAAACAGAGGGGCTGAAACAGAGGGCAAGAAACAGAGGGGCTGAATCAGAGATGCGAGAAACAGAGGGGCTGAAACAGAGAGGCTGAAACAGAGGGGCTGAAACAGAGGGCGAGAAACAGAGGGGCTGAAACAGAGGGCGAGAAACAGAGGGGCTGAACCAGAGGGGCTGAAACAGAGGGGCTGAAACAGAGGGCGAGAAACAGAGGGGCTGAAACAGAGGGCGAGAAACAGAGGGGCTGAAACAGAGGGGCTGAAACAGAGGGGCTGAAACAGAGGGCGAGAAACAGAGGGGCTGAAACAGAGGGCGAGAAACAGAGGGGCTGAAATAGAGGGCGAGAAACAGAGGGACTGAAACAGAGGGGCTGAAACAGAGGGGCTGAATCAGAGGGGCTGAATCAGCGGGGCTGAAACAGAGGGCGAGAGACAGAGGGGCTGAATCAGAGGGGCTAAATCAGAGGGGCTGAATCAGAGGGGTTGAAACAGAGGGGCTGAAACAGAGGGTCTGAAACAGAGGGGCTGAATCAGAGGGGCTGATTCAGAGGGGCTGAAACAGAGGGGCTGAATCAGCGGGGCAGAAACAGCGGGCGAGAAACAGAGGGTCTGAAACAGAGGGGCTGAAACAGAGGGCGAGAAACAGATTGGCTGAAACAGAAGGCTAGAAACAGAGGGGCTGTAACAGAGGGGTTGAAACAGAGGGGCTGAAACAGAGGGGCTGAAACAGTGGGGCTGAAACAGAGGTTGAGAAACAGAGGGGCTGAAACAGAGGGCGCGAAACCGTGGGGCTGAAACAGAGGGCGAGAAACAGAGGGGCTGAATCAGAGGGGCTGAAACAGAGGGTGAGAAACAGAGGGGCTGAAACAGAGGGCTGAAACAGAGGGGCTGAAAAAGAGGGCGAAAAACAGAGGGGCTGAAACAGAGGGCGAGAAACAGAGAGGGTGAAACAGAGGGGCTGAAACAGAGGGGCTGAAACAGAGGGGCTGAAACAGAGTGGCTGAAACAGAGTGGCTGAAACAGAGGTGCTGAAACAGAGGGGCTGAAACAGAGGGCGAGAAACAGAGGGGCTGAAACAGAGGGCGAGAAACAGAAGGGCTGAAACAGAGGGGCTGAAACAGAGGGGCTGAAACAGAGGGGCTGAAACAGAGGGCGAGAAACAGAGGGGCTGAAACAGAGGGCGAGAAACAGAGGGGCTGAAATAGAGGGCGAGATACAGAGGGACTGAAACAGAGGGGCTGAAACAGAGGGGCTGAAACAGAGGGGCTGAAACAGAGGGCGAGAAACAGAGGGGCTGAATGAGAGGGGCTGAATCAGAGGGGCTGAAACAGAGGAACTGAAACAGTGGGCGAGAAACAAAGGGGCTGAAACAGCGGTCGAGAAACAGAGGGCCAGAAACAGAGGGGCTGAAACAGAGGGGCTGAAACAGACGGGCTGAAACAGAGAGCCTGAAACAGAGGGCGAGAAACAGAGGAGCTGAAACAGAGGGCGAGAGACAGAGGGGCTGAATCAGAGGGGCTGAAACAGAGGTCGAGAAACAGAGGAGCTGAAACAGAGGGGCTGAAACAGAGGGTCTGAAACAGAGGGGCTGAATCAGAGGGGCTGATTCAGAGGGGCTGATTCAGAGGGGCTGAAACAGAGGGGCTGAATCAGAGGGGTTGAAAGAGAGGGCCTGAATCAGAGGGGCTGAAACAGAGGGCGAGAAACAGAGGGGCTGAAACAGAGGGGCTGAAACAGAGGGTCTGAAACAGAGGGGCTGAATCAGAGGGGCTGTATCAGAGGAGCTGAAACAGAGGGGCTGAATCAGAGGGGCTGAAACAGAGGTCGAGAAACAGAGGGGCTGAGACAGAGGGCGAGAAACAGAGGGGCTGAAACAGAGGGCGAGAAACAGAGGGGCTGAAACAGAGGGGCTGAAACAGAGTGGCTGAAACAGAGGGCGAGAAACAGAGAGGTTGAAACAGAGGGCGAGAAACAGAGGGGCTGAAACAGAGGGCGAGAAACAGAGGGGCTGAAACAGAGGGCGAGAAACAGAGGGGCTGAAACAGAGGGGCTGAAACAGACGGGCTGAAACAGAGGGCAAAAAACAGAGGGGCTGAAACAGAGGGCGAGAAACAGAGGGTGAGAAACAGAGGGCAAGAAACAGAGGGGCTGAAACAGTGGGCAAAAAACAGAGGGGCTGAAACAGAGGGCGAGAAACAGAGGGTGAGAAACAGAGGGCGAGAAACAGAGGGGATGAAACAGAGGGGCTGAAACAGAGGGGCTGAAGTAGAGGGGCTGAAACAGAGGGGCTGAATCAGAGGGGCTGCAACAGAGGGGCTGAATCAGAGGGGCTGACACAGAGTGCGAGAAACAGAGGGCGAGAAACAGAGGTTCTGAAACAGAGGGCGAGAAACAGAGGGGCTGAAACAGAGGGGCTGAAACAGAGGGGCTGAAACAGAGGGCGAGAAACAGAGAGGCTGAAACAGCGGGCGAGAAACAGAGGGGCTGAAACAGAGGGCAAGAAACAGAGGGGCTGAATCAGAGATGCGAGAAACAGAGGGGCTGAAACAGAGAGGCTGAAACAGAGGGGCTGAAACAGAGGGCGAGAAACAGAGGGGCTGAAACAGAGGGCGAGAAACAGAGGGGCTGAACCAGAGGGGCTGAAACAGAGGGGCTGAAACAGAGGGCGAGAAACAGAGGGGCTGAAACAGAGGGCGAGAAACAGAGGGGCTGAAACAGAGGGGCTGAAACAGAGGGGCTGAAACAGAGGGCGAGAAACAGAGGGGCTGAAACAGAGGGCGAGAAACAGAGGGGCTGAAATAGAGGGCGAGAAACAGAGGGACTGAAACAGAGGGGCTGAAACAGAGGGGCTGAAACAGAGGGGCTGAAACAGAGGGCGAGAAACAGAGGGGCTGAATGAGAGGGGCTGAATCAGAGGGGCTGAAACAGAGGAACTGAAACAGTGGGCGAGAAACAAAGGGGCTGAAACAGCGGTCGAGAAACAGAGGGCCAGAAACAGAGGGGCTGAAACAGAGGGGCTGAAACAGACGGGCTGAAACAGAGAGCCTGAAACAGAGGGCGAGAAACAGAGGAGCTGAAACAGAGGGCGAGAGACAGAGGGGCTGAATCAGAGGGGCTGAAACAGAGGTCGAGAAACAGAGGAGCTGAAACAGAGGGGCTGAAACAGAGGGTCTGAAACAGAGGGGCTGAATCAGAGGGGCTGATTCAGAGGGGCTGATTCAGAGGGGCTGAAACAGAGGGGCTGAATCAGAGGGGTTGAAAGAGAGGGTCTGAATCAGAGGGGCTGAAACAGAGGGCGAGAAACAGAGGGGCTGAAACAGAGGGGCTGAAACAGAGGGTCTGAAACAGAGGGGCTGAATCCGAGGGGCTGAATCAGAGGAGCTGAAACAGAGGGGCTGAATCAGAGGGGCTGAAACAGAGGTCGAGAAACAGAGGGGCTGAGACAGAGGGCGAGAAACAGAGGGGCTGAAACAGAGGGCGAGAAACAGAGGGGCTGAAACAGAGGGGCTGAAACAGAGTGGCTGAAACAGAGGGCGAGAAACAGAGAGGTTGAAACAGAGGGCGAGAAACAGAGGGGCTGAAACAGAGGGCGAGAAACAGAGGGGCTGAAACAGAGGGCGAGAAACAGAGGGGCTGAAACAGAGGGGCTGAAACAGACGGGCTGAATCAGAGGGCAAAAAACAGAGGGGCTGAAACAGAGGGGCTGAAACAGAGGTCGAGAAACAGAGGGGCTGAGACAGAGGGCGAGAAACAGAGGGGCTGAAACAGAGGGCGAGAAACAGAGGGGCTGAAACAGAGAGGCTGAAACAGAGGCGCTGAAACAGAGGGCGAGAAACAGAGGGGCTGAAACAGAGGGCGAGAAACAGAGGGGCTGAACCAGAGGGGCTGAAACAGAGGGGCTGAAACAGAGGGCGAGAAACAGAGGGGCTGAAACAGAGGGCGAGAAACAGAGGGGCTGAAACAGAGGGCGAGAAACAGAGGGGCTGAAACAGAGAGGCTGAAACAGAGGGGCTGAAACAGAGGGCGAGAAACAGAGGGGCTGTAACAGAGGGCGAGAAACAGAGGGGCTGAAACAGAGGGGCTGAAACAGAGGGGCTGAAACAGAGGGCGAGAAACAGAGGGGCTGAAACAGAGGGCGAGAAACAGAGAGGCTGAAACAGAGGGCGAGAAACAGAGGGGCTGAAACAGAGGGGCTGAAACAGTGGGGCTGAATCAGAGAGCCTGAAACAGAGGGGCTGAAACAGAGGGGCTGAAATAGAGGGGCTGAAACAGAGGGGCTGAATCAGAAGGGCTGAAACAGAGGGGCTGAATCAGAGGGGCTGAATCAGCGGGGCTGAAACAGAGGGCGAGAGACAGAGGGGCTGAATCAGAGGGGCTAAATCAGAGGGGCTGAATCAGAGGGGTTGAAACAGAGGGGCTGAAACAGACGGGCTGAAACAGAGGGCAAAAAACAGAGGGGCTGAAACAGAGGGCGAGAAACAGAGGGTGAGAAACAGAGGGCAAGAAACAGAGGGGCTGAAACAGTGGGCAAAAAACAGAGGGGCTGAAACAGAGGGCGAGAAACAGAGGGTGAGAAACAGAGGGCGAGAAACAGAGGGGATGAAACAGAGGGGCTGAAACAGAGGGGCTGAAATAGAGGGGCTGAAACAGAGGGGCTGAATCAGAGGGGCTGCAACAGAGGGGCTGAATCAGAGGGGCTGACACAGAGTGCGAGAAACAGAGGGCGAGAAACAGAGGGGCTGAAGCAGAGGGCGAGAAACAGAGGGGCTGAAACAGAGGGACTGAAACAGAGGGGCTGAAACAGAGGGCGAGAAACAGAGAGGCTGAAACAGCGGGCGAGAAACAGAGGGGCTGAAACAGAGGGCGAGAAACAGAGGGGCTGTAACAGAGGGCGAGAAACAGAGGGGCTGAAACAGAGGGGCTGAAACAGAGGGGCTGAAACAGAGGGCGAGAAACAGAGGGGCTGAAACAGAGGGCGAGAAACAGAGAGGCTGAAACAGAGGGCGAGAAACAGAGGGGCTGAAACAGAGGGGCTGAAACAGTGGGGCTGAATCAGAGAGCCTGAAACAGAGGGGCTGAAACAGAGGGGCTGAAATAGAGGGGCTGAAACAGAGGGGCTGAATCAGAAGGGCTGAAACAGAGGGGCTGAATCAGAGGGGCTGAAACAGAGGTGCTGAAACAGAGGGGCTGAAACAGAGGGCGAGAAACAGAGGGGCTGAAACAGAGGGCGAGAAACAGAAGGGCTGAAACAGAGGGGCTGAAACAGAGGGGCTGAAACAGAGGGGCTGAAACAGAGGGCGAGAAACAGAGGGGCTGAAACAGAGGGCGAGAAACAGAGGGGCTGAAATAGAGGGCGAGAAACAGAGGGACTGAAACAGAGGGGCTGAAACAGAGGGGCTGAAACAGAGGGGCTGAAACAGAGGGCGAGAAACAGAGGGGCTGAATGAGAGGGGCTGAATCAGAGGGGCTGAAACAGAGGAACTGAAACAGTGGGCGAGAAACAAAGGGGCTGAAACAGCGGTCGAGAAACAGAGGGCCAGAAACAGAGGGGCTGAAACAGAGGGGCTGAAACAGACGGGCTGAAACAGAGAGCCTGAAACAGAGGGCGAGAAACAGAGGAGCTGAAACAGAGGGCGCGAGACAGAGGGGCTGAATCAGAGGGGCTGAAACAGAGGTCGAGAAACAGAGGAGCTGAAACAGAGGGGCTGAAACAGAGGGTCTGAAACAGAGGGGCTGAATCAGAGGGGCTGATTCAGAGGGGCTGATTCAGAGGGGCTGAAACAGAGGGGCTGAATCAGAGGGGTTGAAAGAGAGGGTCTGAATCAGAGGGGCTGAAACAGAGGGCGAGAAACAGAGGGGCTGAAACAGAGGGGCTGAAACAGAGGGTCTGAAACAGAGGGGCTGAATCCGAGGGGCTGAATCAGAGGAGCTGAAACAGAGGGGCTGAATCAGAGGGGCTGAAACAGAGGTCGAGAAACAGAGGGGCTGAGACAGAGGGCGAGAAACAGAGGGGCTGAAACAGAGGGCGAGAAACAGAGGGGCTGAAACAGAGGGGCTGAAACAGAGTGGCTGAAACAGAGGGCGAGAAACAGAGAGGTTGAAACAGAGGGCGAGAAACAGAGGGGCTGAAACAGAGGGCGAGAAACAGAGGGGCTGAAACAGAGGGCGAGAAACAGAGGGGCTGAAACAGAGGGGCTGAAACAGACGGGCTGAAACAGAGGGCAAAAAACAGAGGGGCTGAAACAGAGGGCGAGAAACAGAGGGTGAGAAACAGAGGGCAAGAAACAGAGGGGCTGAAACAGTGGGCAAAAAACAGAGGGGCTGAAACAGAGGGCGAGAAACAGAGGGTGAGAAACAGAGGGCGAGAAACAGAGGGGATGAAACAGAGGGGCTGAAACAGAGGGGCTGAAATAGAGGGGCTGAAACAGAGGGGCTGAATCAGAGGGGCTGCAACAGAGGGGCTGAATCAGAGGGGCTGACACAGAGTGCGAGAAACAGAGGGCGAGAAACAGAGGGGCTGAAGCAGAGGGCGAGAAACAGAGGGGCTGAAACAGAGGGGCTGAAACAGAGGGGCTGAAACAGAGGGCGAGAAACAGAGAGGCTGAAACAGCGGGCGAGAAACAGAGGGGCTGAAACAGAGGGCAAGAAACAGAGGGGCTGAATCAGAGATGCGAGAAACAGAGGGGCTGAAACAGAGAGGCTGAAACAGAGGGGCTGAAACAGAGGGCGAGAAACAGAGGGGCTGAAACAGAGGGCGAGAAACAGAGGGGCTGAACCAGAGGGGCTGAAACAGAGGGGCTGAAACAGAGGGCGAGAAACAGAGGGGCTGAAACAGAGGGCGAGAAACAGAGGGGCTGAAACAGAGGGGCTGAAACAGAGGGGCTGAAACAGAGGGCGAGAAACAGAGGGGCTGAAACAGAGGGCGAGAAACAGAGGGGCTGAAATAGAGGGCGAGAAACAGAGGGACTGAAACAGAGGGGCTGAAACAGAGGGGCTGAAACAGAGGGGCTGAAACAGAGGGCGAGAAACAGAGGGGCTGAATGAGAGGGGCTGAATCAGAGGGGCTGAAACAGAGGAACTGAAACAGTGGGCGAGAAACAAAGGGGCTGAAACAGCGGTCGAGAAACAGAGGGCCAGAAACAGAGGGGCTGAAACAGAGGGGCTGAAACAGACGGGCTGAAACAGAGAGCCTGAAACAGAGGGCGAGAAACAGAGGAGCTGAAACAGAGGGCGAGAGACAGAGGGGCTGAATCAGAGGGGCTGAAACAGAGGTCGAGAAACAGAGGAGCTGAAACAGAGGGGCTGAAACAGAGGGTCTGAAACAGAGGGGCTGAATCAGAGGGGCTGATTCAGAGGGGCTGATTCAGAGGGGCTGAAACAGAGGGGCTGAATCAGAGGGGTTGAAAGAGAGGGTCTGAATCAGAGGGGCTGAAACAGAGGGCGAGAAACAGAGGGGCTGAAACAGAGGGGCTGAAACAGAGGGTCTGAAACAGAGGGGCTGAATCCGAGGGGCTGAATCAGAGGAGCTGAAACAGAGGGGCTGAATCAGAGGGGCTGAAACAGAGGTCGAGAAACAGAGGGGCTGAGACAGAGGGCGAGAAACAGAGGGGCTGAAACAGAGGGCGAGAAACAGAGGGGCTGAAACAGAGGGGCTGAAACAGAGTGGCTGAAACAGAGGGCGAGAAACAGAGAGGTTGAAACAGAGGGCGAGAAACAGAGGGGCTGAAACAGAGGGCGAGAAACAGAGGGGCTGAAACAGAGGGCGAGAAACAGAGGGGCTGAAACAGAGGGGCTGAAACAGACGGGCTGAAACAGAGGGCAAAAAACAGAGGGGCTGAAACAGAGGGGCTGAAACAGAGGTCGAGAAACAGAGGGGCTGAGACAGAGGGCGAGAAACAGAGGGGCTGAAACAGAGGGCGAGAAACAGAGGGGCTGAAACAGAGAGGCTGAAACAGAGGGGCTGAAACAGAGGGCGAGAAACAGAGGGGCTGAAACAGAGGGCGAGAAACAGAGGGGCTGAACCAGAGGGGCTGAAACAGAGGGGCTGAAACAGAGGGCGAGAAACAGAGGGGCTGAAACAGAGGGCGAGAAACAGAGGGGCTGAAACAGAGGGCGAGAAACAGAGGGGCTGAAACAGAGAGGCTGAAACAGAGGGGCTGAAACAGAGGGCGAGAAACAGAGGGGCTGTAACAGAGGGCGAGAAACAGAGGGGCTGAAACAGAGGGGCTGAAACAGAGGGGCTGAAACAGAGGGCGAGAAACAGAGGGGCTGAAACAGAGGGCGAGAAACAGAGAGGCTGAAACAGAGGGCGAGAAACAGAGGGGCTGAAACAGAGGGGCTGAAACAGTGGGGCTGAATCAGAGAGCCTGAAACAGAGGGGCTGAAACAGAGGGGCTGAAATAGAGGGGCTGAAACAGAGGGGCTGAATCAGAAGGGCTGAAACAGAGGGGCTGAATCAGAGGGGCTGAATCAGCGGGGCTGAAACAGAGGGCGAGAGACAGAGGGGCTGAATCAGAGGGGCTGAAACAGAGGTCGAGAAACAGAGGAGCTGAAACAGAGGGGCTGAAACAGAGGGTCTGAAACAGAGGGGCTGAATCAGAGGGGCTGATTCAGAGGGGCTGATTCAGAGGGGCTGAAACAGAGGGGCTGAATCAGAGGGGTTGAAAGAGAGGGTCTGAATCAGAGGGGCTGAAACAGAGGGCGAGAAACAGAGGGGCTGAAACAGAGGGGCTGAAACAGAGGGTCTGAAACAGAGGGGCTGAATCCGAGGGGCTGAATCAGAGGAGCTGAAACAGAGGGGCTGAATCAGAGGGGCTGAAACAGAGGTCGAGAAACAGAGGGGCTGAGACAGAGGGCGAGAAACAGAGGGGCTGAAACAGAGGGCGAGAAACAGAGGGGCTGAAACAGAGGGGCTGAAACAGAGTGGCTGAAACAGAGGGCGAGAAACAGAGAGGTTGAAACAGAGGGCGAGAAACAGAGGGGCTGAAACAGAGGGCGAGAAACAGAGGGGCTGAAACAGAGGGCGAGAAACAGAGGGGCTGAAACAGAGGGGCTGAAACAGACGGGCTGAAACAGAGGGCAAAAAACAGAGGGGCTGAAACAGAGGGCGAGAAACAGAGGGTGAGAAACAGAGGGCAAGAAACAGAGGGGCTGAAACAGTGGGCAAAAAACAGAGGGGCTGAAACAGAGGGCGAGAAACAGAGGGTGAGAAACAGAGGGCGAGAAACAGAGGGGATGAAACAGAGGGGCTGAAACAGAGGGGCTGAAATAGAGGGGCTGAAACAGAGGGGCTGAATCAGAGGGGCTGCAACAGAGGGGCTGAATCAGAGGGGCTGACACAGAGTGCGAGAAACAGAGGGCGAGAAACAGAGGGGCTGAAGCAGAGGGCGAGAAACAGAGGGGCTGAAACAGAGGGGCTGAAACAGAGGGGCTGAAACAGAGGGCGAGAAACAGAGAGGCTGAAACAGCGGGCGAGAAACAGAGGGGCTGAAACAGAGGGCAAGAAACAGAGGGGCTGAATCAGAGATGCGAGAAACAGAGGGGCTGAAACAGAGAGGCTGAAACAGAGGGGCTGAAACAGAGGGCGAGAAACAGAGGGGCTGAAACAGAGGGCGAGAAACAGAGGGGCTGAACCAGAGGGGCTGAAACAGAGGGGCTGAAACAGAGGGCGAGAAACAGAGGGGCTGAAACAGAGGGCGAGAAACAGAGGGGCTGAAACAGAGGGGCTGAAACAGAGGGGCTGAAACAGAGGGCGAGAAACAGAGGGGCTGAAACAGAGGGCGAGAAACAGAGGGGCTGAAATAGAGGGCGAGAAACAGAGGGACTGAAACAGAGGGGCTGAAACAGAGAGGCTGAAACAGAGGGGCTGAAACAGAGGGCGAGAAACAGAGGGGCTGATTGAGAGGGGCTGAATCAGAGGGGCTGAAACAGAGGAACTGAAACAGTGGGCGAGAAACAAAGGGGCTGAAACAGCGGTCGAGAAACAGAGGGCCAGAAACAGAGGGGCTGAAACAGAGGGGCTGAAACAGACGGGCTGAAACAGAGAGCCTGAAACAGAGGGCGAGAAACAGAGGAGCTGAAACAGAGGGCGAGAGACAGAGGGGCTGAATCAGAGGGGCTGAAACAGAGGTCGAGAAACAGAGGAGATGAAACAGAGGGGCTGAAACAGAGGGTCTGAAACAGAGGGGCTGAATCAGAGGGGCTGATTCAGAGGGGCTGATTCAGAGGGGCTGAAACAGAGGGGCTGAATCAGAGGGGTTGAAAGAGAGGGTCTGAATCAGAGGGGCTGAAACAGAGGGCGAGAAACAGAGGGGCTGAAACAGAGGGGCTGAAACAGAGGGTCTGAAACAGAGGGGCTGAATCCGAGGGGCTGAATCAGAGGAGCTGAAACAGAGGGGCTGAATCAGAGGGGCTGAAACAGAGGTCGAGAAACAGAGGGGCTGAGACAGAGGGCGAGAAACAGAGGGGCTGAAACAGAGGGCGAGAAACAGAGGGGCTGAAACAGAGGGGCTGAAACAGAGTGGCTGAAACAGAGGGCGAGAAACAGAGAGGTTGAAACAGAGGGCGAGAAACAGAGGGGCTGAAACAGAGGGCGAGAAACAGAGGGGCTGAAACAGAGGGCGAGAAACAGAGGGGCTGAAACAGAGTGGCTGAAACAGACGGGCTGAAACAGAGGGCAAAAAACAGAGGGGCTGAAACAGAGGGCGAGAAACAGAGTGTGAGAAACAGAGGGCAAGAAACAGAGGGGCTGAAACAGTGGGCAAAAAACAGAGGGGCTGAAACAGAGGGCGAGAAACAGAGGGTGAGAAACAGAGGGCGAGAAACAGAGGGGATGAAACAGAGGGGCTGAAACAGAGGGGCTGAAATAGAGGGGCTGAAACAGAGGGGCTGAATCAGAGGGGCTGCAACAGAGGGGCTGAATCAGAGGGGCTGACACAGAGTGCGAGAAACAGAGGGCGAGAAACAGAGGGGCTGAAGCAGAGGGCGAGAAACAGAGGGGCTGAAACAGAAGGGCTGAAACAGAGGGGCTGAAACAGAGGGCGAGAAACAGAGAGGCTGAAACAGCGGGCGAGAAACAAAGGGGCTGAAACAGAGGGCAAGAAACAGAGGGGCTGAATCAGAGATGCGAGAAACAGAGGGGCTGAAACAGAGAGGCTGAAACAGAGGGGCTGAAACAGAGGGCGAGAAACAGAGGGGCTGAAACAGAGGGCGAGAAACAGAGGGGCTGAACCAGAGGGGCTGAAACAGAGGGGCTGAAACAGAGGGCGAGAAACAGAGGGGCTGAAACAGAGGGCGAGAAACAGAGGGGCTGAAACAGAGGGCGAGAAACAGAGGGGCTGAAACAGAGAGGCTGAAACAGAGGGGCTGAAACAGAGGGCGAGAAACAGAGGGGTTGTAACAGAGGGCGAGAAACAGAGGGGCTGAAACAGAGGGGCTGAAACAGAGGGGCTGAAACAGAGGGCGAGAAACAGAGGGGCTGAAACAGAGGGCGAGAAACAGAGAGGCTGAAACAGAGGGCGAGAAACAGAGGGGCTGAAACAGAGGGGCTGAAACAGTGGGGCTGAATCAGAGAGCCTGAAACAGAGGGGCTGAAACAGAGGGGCTGAAATAGAGGGGCTGAAACAGAGGGGCTGAATCAGAGGGGCTGAAACAGAGGGGCTGAATCAGAGGGGCTGAATCAGCGGGGCTGAAACAGAGGGCGAGAGACAGAGGGGCTGAATCAGAGGGGCTAAATCAGAGGGGCTGAATCAGAGGGGTTGAAACAGAGGGGCTGAAACAGAGGGGTTGAATCAGAGGGGCTGAAACAGAGGTCGAGAAACAGAGGGGCTGAAACAGACGGGCTGAAACAGAGAGCCTGAAACAGAGGGCGAGATACAGAGGAGCTGTAACAAAGGGCGAGAGACAGAGGGGCTGAATCAGAGGGGCTGAAACAGAGGTCGAGAAACAGAGGAGCTGAAACAGAAGGGCTGAAACAGAGGGTCTGAAACAGAGGGGCTGATTCAGAGGGGCTGATTCAGAGGGGCTGAAACAGAGGGGCTGAATCAGCGGGGCAGAAACAGCGGGCGAGAAACAGAGTGTCTGAAACAGAGGGGCTGAAACAGAGGGCGAGAAACAGATTGGCTGAAACAGAGGGCTAGAAACAGAGGGGCTGTAACAGAGGGGTTGAAACAGAGGGGCTGAAACAGAGGGGCTGAAACAGTGGGGCTGAAACAGAGGTTGAGAAACAGAGGGGCTGAAACAGAGGGCGCGAAACAGAGGGGCTGAAACAGAGGGCGAGAAACAGAGGGGCTGAATCAGAGGGGCTGAAACAGAGGGTGAGAAACAGAGGGGCTGAAACAGAGGGCTGAAACAGAGGGGCTGAAAAAGAGGGCGAGAAACAGAGGGGCTGAAACAGAGGGCGAGAAACAGAGAGGGTGAAACAGAGGGGCTGAAACAGAGGGGCTGAAACAGAGGGGCTGAAACAGAGTGGCTGAAACAGAGGGGCTGAAACAGAGGTGCTGAAACAGAGGGGCTGAAACAGAGGGCGAGAAACAGAGGGGCTGAAACAGAGGGCGAGAAACAGAAGGGCTGAAACAGAGGGGCTGAAACAGAGGGGCTGAAACAGAGGGGCTGAAACAGAGGGCGAGAAACAGAGGGGCTGAAACAGAGGGCGAGAAACAGAGGGGCTGAAATAGAGGGCGAGAAACAGAGGGACTGAAACAGAGGGGCTGAAACAGAGGGGCTGAAACAGAGGGGCTGAAACAGAGGGCGAGAAACAGAAGGGCTGAATCAGAGGGGCTGAATCAGAGGGGCTGAAACAGAGGAACTGAAACAGTGGGCGAGAAACAAAGGGGCTGAAACAGCGGTCGAGAAACAGAGGGCCAGAAACAGTGGGGCTGAAACAGAGGGGCTGAAACAGACGGGCTGAAACAGAGAGCCTGAAACAGAGGGCGAGAAACAGAGGGGCTGAAACAGAGGGCGAGAAACAGACGGGCTGAACCAGAGGGGCTGAAACAGAGGGGCTGAAACAGAGGGCGAGAAACAGAGGGGCTGAAACAGAGGGCGAGAAACAGAGGGGCTGAAACAGAGGGCGAGAAACAGAGGGGCTGAAACAGAGGGGCTGAAACAGAGGGGCTGAAACAGAGGGCGAGAAACAGAGGGGTTGTAACAGAGGGCGAGAAACAGAGGGGCTGAAACAGAGGGGCTGAAACAGAGGGGCTGAAACAGAGGGCGAGAAACAGAGGGGCTGAAACAGAGGGCGAGAAACAGAGAGGCTGAAACAGAGGGCGAGAAACAGAGGGGCTGAAACAGAGGGGCTGAAACAGTGGGGCTGAATCAGAGAGCCTGAAACAGAGGGGCTGAAACAGAGGGGCTGAAATAGAGGGGCTGAAACAGAGGGGCTGAATCAGAGGGGCTGAAACAGAGGGGCTGAATCAGAGGGGCTGAATCAGCGGGGCTGAAACAGAGGGCGAGAGACAGAGGGGCTGAATCAGAGGGGCTAAATCAGAGGGGCTGAATCAGAGGGGTTGAAACAGAGGGGCTGAAACAGAGGGTCTGAAACAGAGGGGCTGAATCAGATGGGCTGATTCAGAGGGGCTGAAACAGAGGGGCTGAATCAGCGGGGCAGAAACAGCGGGCTAGAAACAGAGGGTCTGAAACAGAGGGGCTGAAACAGAGGGCGAGAAACAGATTGGCTGAAACAGAGGGCTAGAAACAGAGGGGCTGTAACAGAGGGGTTGAAACAGAGGGGCTGAAACAGAGGGGCTGAAACAGTGGGGCTGAAACAGAGGTTGAGAAACAGAGGGGCTGAAACAGAGGGCGCGAAACAGAGGGGCTGAAACAGAGGGCGAGAAACAGAGGGGCTGAATCAGAGGGGCTGAAACAGAGGCTGAGAAACAGAGGGGCTGAAACAGAGGGCTGAAACAGAGGGGCTGAAAAAGAGGGCGAGAAACAGAGGGGCTGAAACAGAGGGCGAGAAACAGAGAGGGTGAAACAGAGGGGCTGAAACAGAGGGGCTGAAACAGAGGGGCTGAAACAGAGTGGCTGAAACAGAGGGGCTGAAACAGAGGTGCTGAAACAGAGGGGCTGAAACAGAGGGCGAGAAACAGAGGGGCTGAAACAGAGGGCGAGAAACAGAAGGGCTGAAACAGAGGGGCTGAAACAGAGGGGCTGAAACAGAGGGGCTGAAACAGAGGGCGAGAAGTAGAGGGGCTGAAACAGAGGGCGAGAAACAGAGGGGCTGAAATAGAGGGCGAGAAACAGAGGGACTGAAACAGAGGGGCTGAAACAGAGGGGCTGAAACAGAGGGGCTGAAACAGAGGGCGAGAAACAGAGGGGCTGAATCAGAGGGGCTGAATCAGAGGGGCTGAAACAGAGGAACTGATACAGTGGGCGAGAAACAAAGGGGCTGAAACAGCGGTCGAGAAACAGAGGGCCAGAAACAGAGGGGCTGAAACTGAGGGGCTGAAACAGACGGGCTGAAACAGAGAGCCTGAAACAGAGGGCGAGAAACAGAGGAGCTGAAACAAAGGGCGAGAGACAGAGGGGCTGAATCAGAGGGGCTGAAACAGAGAGCCTGAAACAGAGGGCGAGAAACAGAGGAGCTGAAACAAAGGGCGAGAGACAGAGGGGCTGAATCAGAGGGGCTGAAACAGAGGGTCTGAAACAGAGGGGCTGAATCAGAGGGGCTGATTCAGAGGGGCTGAAACAGAGTGGCTGAATCAGCGGGGCAGAAACAGCGGGCGAGAAACAGAGGGTCTGAAACAGAGTGGCTGAAACAGAGGGCGAGAAACAGATTGGCTGAAACAGAGGGCTAGAAACAGAGGGGCTGTAACAGAGGGGTTGAAACAGAGGGGCTGAAACAGAGGTGCTGAAACAGTGGGGCTGAAACAGAGGTTGAGAAACAGAGGGGCTGAAACAGAGGGCGCGAAACAGAGGGGCTGAAACAGAGGGCGAGAAACAGAGGGGCTGAATCAGAGGGGCTGAAACAGAGGGTGAGAAACAGAGGGGCTGAAACAGAGGGCTGAAACAGAGGGGCTGAAAAAGAGGGCGAGAAACAGAGGGGCTGAAAAAGAGGGCGAGAAACAGAGGGGCTGAAACAGAGGGCGAGAAACAGAGGGGCTGAAACAGAGGGTCTGAAACAGAGGGGCTGAATCAGATGGGCTGATTCAGAGGGGCTGAAACAGAGGGGCTGAATCAGCGGGGCAGAAACAGCGGGCTAGAAACAGAGGGTCTGAAACAGAGGGGCTGAAACAGAGGGCGAGAAACAGATTGGCTGAAACAGAGGGCTAGAAACAGAGGGGCTGTAACAGAGGGGTTGAAACAGAGGGGCTGAAACAGAGGGGCTGAAACAGTGGGGCTGAAACAGAGGTTGAGAAACAGAGGGGCTGAAACAGAGGGCGCGAAACAGAGGGGCTGAAACAGAGGGCGAGAAACAGAGGGGCTGAATCAGAGGGGCTGAAACAGAGGCTGAGAAACAGAGGGGCTGAAACAGAGGGCTGAAACAGAGGGGCTGAAAAAGAGGGCGAGAAACAGAGGGGCTGAAACAGAGGGCGAGAAACAGAGAGGGTGAAACAGAGGGGCTGAAACAGAGGGGCTGAAACAGAGGGGCTGAAACAGAGTGGCTGAAACAGAGGGGCTGAAACAGAGGTGCTGAAACAGAGGGGCTGAAACAGAGGGCGAGAAACAGAGGGGCTGAAACAGAGGGCGAGAAACAGAAGGGCTGAAACAGAGGGGCTGAAACAGAGGGGCTGAAACAGAGGGGCTGAAACAGAGGGCGAGAAGTAGAGGGGCTGAAACAGAGGGCGAGAAACAGAGGGGCTGAAATAGAGGGCGAGAAACAGAGGGACTGAAACAGAGGGGCTGAAACAGAGGGGCTGAAACAGAGGGGCTGAAACAGAGGGCGAGAAACAGAGGGGCTGAATCAGAGGGGCTGAATCAGAGGGGCTGAAACAGAGGAACTGATACAGTGGGCGAGAAACAAAGGGGCTGAAACAGCGGTCGAGAAACAGAGGGCCAGAAACAGAGGGGCTGAAACTGAGGGGCTGAAACAGACGGGCTGAAACAGAGAGCCTGAAACAGAGGGCGAGAAACAGAGGAGCTGAAACAAAGGGCGAGAGACAGAGGGGCTGAATCAGAGGGGCTGAAACAGAGGGTCTGAAACAGAGGGGCTGAATCAGAGGGGCTGATTCAGAGGGGCTGAAACAGAGTGGCTGAATCAGCGGGGCAGAAACAGCGGGCGAGAAACAGAGGGTCTGAAACAGAGTGGCTGAAACAGAGGGCGAGAAACAGATTGGCTGAAACAGAGGGCTAGAAACAGAGGGGCTGTAACAGAGGGGTTGAAACAGAGGGGCTGAAACAGAGGTGCTGAAACAGTGGGGCTGAAACAGAGGTTGAGAAACAGAGGGGCTGAAACAGAGGGCGCGAAACAGAGGGGCTGAAACAGAGGGCGAGAAACAGAGGGGCTGAATCAGAGGGGCTGAAACAGAGGGTGAGAAACAGAGGGGCTGAAACAGAGGGCTGAAACAGAGGGGCTGAAAAAGAGGGCGAGAAACAGAGGGGCTGAAACAGAGGGCGAGAAACAGAGAGGGTGAAACAGAGGGGCTGAAACAGAGGGGCTGAAACAGAGGGGCTGAAACAGAGTGGCTGAAACAGAGGGGCTGAAACAGAGGTGCTGAAACAGAGGGGCTGAAACAGAGGGCGAGAAACAGAGGGGCTGAAACAGAGGGCGAGAAACAGAAGGGCTGAAACAGAGGGGCTGAAACAGAGGGGCTGAAACAGAGGGCGAGAAACAGAGGGGCTGAAACAGAGGGCGAGAAACAGAGGGGCTGAAATAGAGGGCGAGAAACAGAGGGACTGAAACAGAGGGGCTGAAACAGAGGGGCTGAAACAGAGGGGCTGAAACAGAGGGCGAGAAACAGAGGGGCTGAATCAGAGGGGCTGAATCAGAGGGGCTGAAACAGAGGAACTGAAACAGTGGGCGAGAAACAAAGGGGCTGAAACAGCGGTCGAGAAACAGAGGGCCAGAAACAGAGGGGCTGAAACAGAGGGGCTGAAACAGACGGGCTGAAACAGAGAGCCTGAAACAGAGGGCGAGAAACAGAGGGGCTGAAACAGAGGGGCTGAAACAGAGGGTCTGAAACAGAGGGGCTGAATCAGAGGGGCTGATTCAGAGGGGCTGAAACAGAGGGGCTGAATCAGAGGGGTTGAAAGAGAGGTTCTGAATCAGAGGGGCTGAAACAGAGGGCGAGAAACAGAGGGGCTGAAACAGAGGGGCTGAAACAGAGGGTCTGAAACAGAGGGTCTGAATCAGAGGGGCTGAATCAGAGGAGCTGAAACAGAGGGGCTGAATCAGAGGGGCTGAAACAGAGGTCGAGAAACAGAGGGGCTGAGACAGAGGGCGAGAAACAGAGGGGCTGAAACAGAGGGCGAGAAACAGAGGGGCTGAAACAGAGGGGCTGAAACAGAGTGGCTGAAACAGAGGGCGAGAAACAGAGAGGTTGAAACAGAGGGCGAGAAACAGAGGGGCTGAAACAGAGGGCGAGAAACAGAGGTGCTGAAACAGAGGGCGAGAAACAGAGGGGCTGAAACAGAGGGGCTGAAACAGAGGGCGAGAAACAGAGGGTGAGAAACAGAGGGCGAGAAACAGAGGGGATGAAACAGAGGGGCTGAAACAGAGGGGCTGAAATAGAGGGGCTGAAACAGAGGGGCTGAATCAGATGGGCTGCAACAGAGGGGCTGAATCAGAGGGGCTGACACAGAGTGCGAGAAACAGAGGGCGAGAAACAGAGGGGCTGAAGCAGAGGGCGAGAAACAGAGGGGCTGAATCAGAGGGGCTGAAACAGAGGGGCTGAAACAGAGGGCGAGAAACAGAGAGGCTGAAACAGCGGGCGAGAAACAGAGGGGCTGAAACAGAGGGCAAGAAACAGAGGGGCTGAATCAGAGATGCGAGAAACAGAGGGGCTGAAACAGAGGGGCTGAAACAGAGGGGCTGAAGCAGAGGGCGAGAAACAGAGGGGCTGAAACAGAGGGCGAGAAACAGAGGGGCTGAACCAGCGGGGCTGAAACAGAGGGGCTGAAACAGAGGGCGAGAAACAGAGGGGCTGAAACAGAGGGCGAGAAACAGAGGGGCTGAAACAGAGGGCGAGAAACAGAGGGGCTGAAACAGAGAGGCTGAAACAGAGGGGCTGAAACAGAGGGCGAGAAACAGAGGGGCTGTAACAGAGGGCGAGAAACAGAGGGGCTGAAACAGAGGTGCTGAAACAGAGGGGCTGAAACACAGGGCGAGAAACAGAGGGGCTGAAACAGAGGGCGAGAAACAGAGAGGCTGAAACAGAGGGCGAGAAACAGAGGGGCTGAAACAGAGGGGCTGAAACAGTGGGGCTGAATCAGAGAGCCTGAAACAGAGGGGCTGAAACAGAGGGGCTGAAATAGAGGGGCTGAAACAGAGGGGCTGAATCAGAGGGGCTGAAACAGAGGGGCTGAATCAGAGGGGCTGAATCAGCGGGGCTGAAACAGAGGGCGAGAGACAGAGGGGCTGAATCAGAGGGGCTAAATCAGAGGGGCTGAATCAGAGGGGTTGAAACAGAGGGTCTGAATCAGAGGGGCTGAAACAGAGGTCGAGAAACAGAGGGGCTGAAAGAGAGGGGCTGAAACAGAGGGTCTGAAACAGAGGGGCTGAATCAGAGGGGCTGATTCAGAGGGGCTGAAACAGAGGGGCTGAATCAGCGGGGCAGAAACAGCGGGCGAGAAACAGAGAGTCTGAAACAGAGGGGCTGAAACAGAGGGCGAGAAACAGATTGGCTGAAACAGAGGGCTAGAAACAGAGGGGCTGTAACAGAGGGGTTGAAACAGAGGGGCTGAAACAGAGGGGCTGAAACAGTGGGGCTGAAACAGAGGTTGAGAAACAGAGGGGCTGAAACAGAGGGCGCGAAACAGAGGGGCTGAAACAGAGGGCAAGAAACAGAGAGGCTGAATCAGAGGGGCTGAAACAGAGGGTGAGAAACAGAGGGGCTGAAACAGAGGGCTGAAACAGAGGGGCTGAAAAAGAGGGCGAGAAACAGAGGGGCTGAAACAGAGGGCGAGAAACAGAGAGGGTGAAACAGAGGGGCTGAAACAGAGGGGCTGAAACAGAGGGGCTGAAACAGAGTGGCTGAAACAGAGGGGCTGAAACAGAGGTGCTGAAACAGAGGGGCTGAAACAGAGGGCGAGAAACAGAGGGGCTGAAACAGAGGGCGAGAAACAGAAGGGCTGAAACAGAGGGGCTGAAACAGAGGGGCTGAAACAGAGGGGCTGAAACAGAGGGCGAGAAACAGAGGGGCTGAAACAGAGGGCGAGAAACAGAGGGGCTGAAATAGAGGGCGAGAAACAGAGGGACTGAAACAGAGGGGCTGAAACAGAGGGGCTGAAACAGAGGGGCTGAAACAGAGGGCGAGAAACAGAGGGGCTGAATCAGAGGGGCTGAATCAGAGGGGCTGAAACAGAGGAACTGAAACAGTGGGCGAGAAACAAAGGGGCTGAAACAGCGGTCGAGAAACAGAGGGCCAGAAACAGAGGGGCTGAAACAGAGGGGCTGAAACAGACGGGCTGAAACAGAGAGCCTGAAACAGAGGGCGAGAAACAGAGGGGCTGAAACAGAGGGGCTGAAACAGAGGGTCTGAAACAGAGGGGCTGAATCAGAGGGGCTGATTCAGAGGGGCTGAAACAGAGGGGCTGAAACAGAGGGGCTGAAACAGAGGGCGAGAAACTGAGGGTCTGAAACAGAGGGCGAGAAACAGAGGGGCAGAAACAGCGGGCGAGAAACAGAGGGTCTGAAACAGAGGGGCTGAAACAGAGGGCGAGAAACAGATTGGCTGAAACAGAGGGCTAGAAACAGAGGGGCTGTAACAGAGGGGTTAAAACAGAGGGGCTGAAACAGAGGGGCTGAAACAGTGGGGCTGAAACAGAGGTTGAGAAACAGAGGGGCTGAAACAGAGGGCGCGAAACAGAGGGGCTGAAACAGAGGGCGAGAAACAGAGGGGCTGAATCAGAGGGGCTGAAACAGAGGGTGAGAAACAGAGGGGCTGAAACAGAGAGCGAGAAACAGAGGGGCTGAAACAGAGGGCGAGAAACAGAGGGGCTGAAATAGAGGGCGAGAAACAGAGGGGCTGAAACAGAGGGGCTGAAACAGAGGGCGAGAAACAGAGGGGCTGAAACAGCGGGCGAGAAACAGAGGGGCTGAATCAGAGGGGCTGAATCAGAGGGGCAGAAACAGAGGAACTGAAACAGAGGGCGAGAAACAAAGGGGCTGAAACAGCGGGCTAGAAACAGAGGGCCAGAAACAGAGGGGCTGAAACAGAGGGGCTAAAAGAGACGGGCTGAAACAGAGAGCCTGAAACGGAGGGTGAGAAACAGAGGGGCTGAAACAGAGGGCGAGAAACAGAGTGGCTGAAACAGACGGGCAGAAACAGAGGGGCTGAAAAAGAGGGCGAAAAACAGAGGGGCTGAAACTGAGGGCGAGAAACAGAGGGGCTGAAACAGAGGGCGAGAAACAGAGGTGCTGAAACAGAGGGCGAGAAACAGAGGGGCTGAAACAGAGGGGCTGAAACAGTGGGGCTGAATCAGAGAGCCTGAAACAGAGGGGCTGAAACAGTGGCGCTGAAATAGAGGGGCTGAAACAGAGGGGCTGAATCAGAGGGGCTGAAACAGAGGGGCTGAATCAGAGGGGCTGAATCAGCGGGGCTGAAACAGAGGGCGAGAAACAGAGGGGCTGAATCAGAGGGGCTAAATCAGAGGGGCTGAATCATAGGGGTTGAAATAGAGGGTCTGAATCAGAGGGCGAGAAACTGAGGGTCTGAAACAGAGGGCGAGAAACAGAGGGGCAGAAACAGCGGGCGAGAAACAGAGGGTCTGAAACAGAGGGGCTGAAAGAGAGGGCGAGAAACAGATTGGCTGAAACAGAGGGCTAGAAACAGAGGGGCTGTAACAGAGGGGTTGAAACAGAGGGGCTGAAACAGAGAGGCTGAAACAGTGGGGCTGAAACAGAGGTTGAGAAACAGAGGGGCTGAAACAGAGGGCGCGAAACAGAGGGGCTGAATCAGAGGGGCTGAAACAGGGTGAGAAACAGAGGGGCTGAAACAGAGGGCTGAAACAGAGGGGCTGAAAAAGAGGGCGAGAAACAGAGGGGCTGAAACAGAGGGCGAGAAACAGAGAGGGTGAAACAGAGGGGCTGAAACAGAGGGGCTGAAACAGAGGGGCTGAAACAGAGTGGCTGAAACAGAGGGGCTGAAACAGAGGTGCTGAAACAGAGGGGCTGAAACAGAGGGCGAGAAACAGAGGGGCTGAAACAGAGGGCGAGAAACAGAGGGGCTGAAACAGAGGGGCTGAAACAGAGGGGCTGAAACAGAGGGGCTGAAACAGAGGGCGAGAAACAGAGGGGCTGAAACAGAGGGCGAGAAACAGAGGGGCTGAAATAGAGGGCGAGAAACAGAGGGGCTGAAACAGAGGGGTTGAAACAGAGGGCGAGAAACAGAGGGGCTGAAACAGCGGGCGAGAAACAGAGGGGCTGAATCAGAGGGGCTGAATCAGAGGGGCAGAAACAGAGGAACTGAAACAGAGGGCGAGAAACAAAGGGGCTGAAACAGCGGGCTAGAAACAGAGGGCCAGAAACAGAGGGGCTGAAACAGAGGGGCTAAAAGAGACGGGCTGAAACAGAGAGCCTGAAACGGAGGGTGAGAAACAGAGGGGCTGAAACAGAGGGCGAGAAACAGAGTGGCTGAAACAGACGGGCAGAAACAGAGGGGCTGAAAAAGAGGGCGAAAAACAGAGGGGCTGAAACTGAGGGCGAGAAACAGAGGGGCTGAATCAGAGGGGTTGAAACAGAGGGTCTGAATCAGTGGGGCTGAAACAGAGGGCGAGAAATAGAGGGGCTGAAACAGAGGGCGAGAAACATAGGGGCTGAAACAGAGGGGCTGAAACAGAGGGTCTGAAACAGAGGGGCTGAATCAGAGGGGCTGATTCAGAGGGGCTGAAACAGAGGGGCTGAATCAGCGGGGCTGAAACAGAGGGCGAGAAACTGAGGGGCTGAAACAGAGGGCGAGAAACAGAGGGACTGAAACAGAGGGCGAGAAACAGAGGGGCTGAATCAGAGAGGCTGATTCAGAGGGGCTGAAACAGAGGGGCTGAATCAGAGGGGTTGAAACAGAGGGTCTGAATCAGAGGGGCTGAAACAGAGGGCGAGAAACAGAGGGGCTGAAACATAGGGGCTGAAACAGAGGGTCTGAAACAGAGGGGCTGAATCAGAGGGGCTGAATCAGAGGAGCTGAAACAGAGGGGCTGAATCAGAGGAGCTGAAACAGAGGTCGAGAAACAGAGGGGCTGAGACAGAGGGCGAGAAACAGAGGGGCTGAAACAGAGGGCGAGAAACAGAGGGGCTGAAACAGAGGGCGAGAAACAGAGGGGCTGAAACAGAGGGCGAGAAACAGAGGGGCTGAAACAGAGTGTGAGAAACAGAGGCCTGAAACAGAGGGCGAGAAACAGAGTGGCTGAAACAGACGGGCTGAAACAGAGGGGCTGAAAAAGAGGGCGAAAAACAGAGGGGCTGAAACTGAGGGCGAGAAACAGAGGGGCTGAATCAGAGGTCTAAATCAGAGGGGCTGAATCAGAGGAGCTGAAACAGAGGGGGAGAAACAGAGTGGCTGAAACAGAGGGCGAGAAACAGAGGGGCTGAAACAGAGGGCGAGAAACAGAGGGGCTGAAATAGAGGGCGAGAAACAGAGGGGCTGAAACAGAGGGGCTGAAACAGAGGGGCTGAAACAGACGGCGAGAAACAGAGGGGCTGAATCAGAGGGGCTGAATCAGAGGGGCTGAAACAGAGGAACTGAAACAGAGGGCGAGAAACAAAGGGGCTGAAACAGCGGGCGAGAAACAGAGGGCCAGAAACAGAGGGGCTGAAACAGAGGGGCTGAAAGAGACGGGCTGAAACAGAGAGCCTGAAACAGAGGGCGAGAAACAGAGGGGCTGAAACAGAGGGCGAAAAACAGAGGGGCTGAAACAGAGGGTGAGAAACAGAGGGGCTGAAACAGAGGGTGAGAAACAGAGGGGCTGAAACAGAGGGCGAGAAACAGAGTGGCTGAAACAGACGGGCTGAAACAGAGGGGCTGAAAAAGAGGGCGAAAAACAGAGGGGCTGAAACTGAGGGCGAGAAACAGAGGGGCTGAATCAGAGGTCTAAATCAGAGGGGCTGAATCAGAGGAGCTGAAATAGAGGGGCTGAAACAGAAGGGCTGAAACAGAGGGCGAGAAACAGAGGGGCTGAATCAGAGGGGCTAAATCAGAGGGGCTGAATCAGAGGGGTTGAAACAGAGGGTCTGAATCAGTCGGGCTGAAACAGAGGGCGAGAAATAGAGGGGCTGAAACCGAGGGCGAGAAACAGAGGGGCTGAAACAGAGGGGCTGAATCAGAGGGTCGGAATCAGAGGGGCTGAATCAGAGGGGCTGATTCAGAGGGGCTGAAACAGAGAGGCTGAATCAGCGGGGATGAAACAGAGGGCGAGAAACTGAGGGGCTGAAACAGAGGGCGAGAAACAGAGGGGCTGAAACAGAGAGCGAGAAACAGAGGGGCTGAATCAGAGAGGCTGATTCAGAGGGGCTGAAACAGAGGGGCTGAATCAGAGGGGTTGAAACAGAGGGTCTGAATCAGAGGGGCTGAATCAGAGGGGCTGAATCAGAGGAGCTGAAACAGAGGGGCTGAATCAGAGGGGCTGAAACAGAGGTCGAGAAACAGAGGGGCTGAGACAGAGGGCGAGAAACAGAGGGGCTGAAACAGAGGGCGAGGAACAGAGGGGCTGAAACAGAGCGGCTGAAACAGAGTTGCTGAAACAGAGGGCGAGAAACAGAGAGGTTGAAACAGAGGGCGAGAAACAGAGGGGCGGAAACAGAGGGCGAAAAACAGAGGGGCTGAAACAGAGGGCGAGAAACAGAGGGGCTGAAACAGAGGGGCTGAAACAGACGGGCTGAAACAGAGGGCAAAAAACAGAGGGGCTGAAACAGAGGGCAAAAAACAGAGGGGCTGAAACAGAGGGCGAGAAACAGAGGGTGAGAAACAGAGGGCGAGAAACAGAGGGGATGAAAGAGAGGGGCTGAAACAGAGGGGCTGAAATAAAAGGGCTGAAACAGAGGGGCTGAATCAGAGGGGCTGCAACAGAGGGGCTGAATCAGAGGGGCTGACACAGAGTGCGAGAAACAGAGGGGCTGAAACAGAGGGCGAGAAACAGATGGGCTGAAACAGAGGGGCTGAAACAGAGGGGCTGAAACAGTGGGCGAGAAACAGAGAGGCTGAAACAGCGGGCGAGAAACAGAGGGGCTGAAACAGAGGGCAAGGATCAGAGGGGCTGAATCAGAGATGCGAGAAACAGAGGGGCTGAAACAGAGAGGCTGAAACAGAGGGGCTGAAACAGAGGGCGAGAAACAGAGGGGCTGAAACAGAGGGGCTGAAACAGAGGGGCTGAAACAGAGGGCGAGAAACAGAGGGTGAGAAACAGAGGGCGAGAAACAGAGGGGATGAAACAGAGGGGCTGAAACAGAGGGGCTGAAATAGAGGGGCTGAAACAGAGGGGCTGAATCAGAGGGGCTGCAACAGAGGGGCTGAATCAGAGGGGCTGACACAGAGTGCGAGAAACAGAGGGGCTGAAACAGAGGGCGAGAAACAGAGGGGCTGAAACAGAGGGCGAGAAACAGAGGGGCTGAAACAGAGGGGCTGAAACAGACGGGCTGAAACAGAGTGCAAAAAACAGAGGGGCTGAAACAGAGGGCGAGAAACAGAGGGTGAGAAACAGAGGGCAAGAAACAGAGGGGCTGAAACAGAGGGCAAAAAACAGAGGGGCTGAAACAGATGGGCAAGAAACAGAGGGTGAGAAACAGAGGGCGAGAAACAGAGGGGATGAAACAGAGGGGCTGAAACAGAGGGGCTGAAATAGAGGGGCTGAAACAGAGGGGCTGAATCAGAGGGGCTGCAACAGAGGGGCTGAATCAGAGGGGCTGACACAGAGTGTGAGAAACAGAGGGGCTGAAACAGAGGGCGAGAAACAGAGGGGCTGAAACAGAGGGCGAGAAACAGAGGGGCTGAAACAGAGGGGCTGAAACAGAGGGCGAGAAACAGAGAGGCTGAAACAGCGGGCGAGAAACAGAGGGGCTGAAACAGAGGGCAAGAAAAAGAGGGGCTGAATCAGAGATGCGAGAAACAGAGGGGCTGAAACAGAGAGGCTGAAACAGAGGGGCTGAAACAGAGGGCGAGAAACAGAGGGGCTGAAACAGAGGGCGAGAAACAGAGGGGCTGAACCAGAGGTGCTGAAACAGAGGGGCTGAAACAGAGGGCGAGAAACAGAGGGGCTGAAACAGAGGGCGAGAAAAAGAGGGGCTGAAACAGAGGGCGAGAAACAGAGGGGCTGAAACAGAGAGGCTGAAACAGAGGGGCTGAAACAGAGGGCGAGAAACAGAGGGGCTGTAACAGAGGGCGAGAAACAGAGGGTCTGAAACAGAGGGGCTGAAACAGAGGGGCTGAAACAGAGGGCGAGAAACAGAGGGGCTGAAACAGAGGGCGAGAAACAGAGGGGCTGAAACAGAGGGCGAGAAACAGAGGGGCTGAAACAGAGAGGCTGAAACAGAGTGGCTGAATCAGAGGGCGAGAAACAGAGAGGTTGAAACAGAGGGCGAGAAACAGAGGGGCTGAAACAGAGGGCGAGAAACAGAGGGGCTGAAACAGAGGGCGAGAAACAGAGGGGCTGAAACAGAGGGGCTGAAACAGACGGGCTGAAACAGAGGGCAAAAAACAGAGGGGCTGAAACAGAGGGTGAGAAACAGAGGGGCTGAAACAGAGGGGCTGAAACAGAGGGGCTGAAACAGAGGGCGAGAAACAGTGGTGCTGAATCAGAGGGCTAAATCAGAGGGCCTGAATCAGAGGGGCTAAAACAGAGGGGCTGAATCAGAGGGGCTGAAAGAGAGGGCGAGAAACAGAGGGGCTGAAACAGAGGGGCTGAAACAGAGGGTCAGAAACAGAGGGGCTGAATCAGCGGGGCTGATTCAGAGGGGCTGAAACAGAGGGGCTGAATCAGCGGGGCTGAAACAGAGGGCGAGAAACTGAGGGGCTGAAACAGAGGGCGAGAAACAGAGGGGCTGAAACAGAGGGCGAGAAACAGAGGGGCTGAATCAGAGAGGCTGATTCAGAGGGGCTGAAACAGAGGGGCTGAATCAGAGGGGTTGAAACAGAGGGTCTGAATCAGAGGGGCTGAAACAGAGGGTCTGAAACAGAGGGGCTGAATCAGATGGGCTGAATCAGAGGAGCTGAAACAGAGGGGCTGAATCAGAGGGGCTGAAACAGAGGTCGAGAAACAGAGGGGCTGAGACAGAGGGCGAGAAACAGAGGGGCTGAAACAGAGGGCGAGAAACAGAGGGGCTGAAACAGAGGGGCTGAAACAGAGTGGCTGAAACAGAGGGCGAGAAACAGAGAGGTTGAAACAGAGGGCGAGAAACAGAGGGGCTGAAACAGAGGGCGAGAAACAGAGGGGCTGAAACAGAGGGCGAGAAACAGAGGGGCTGAAACAGAGGGGCTGAAACAGACGGGCTGAAACAGAGGGCAAAAAACAGAGGGGCTGAAACAGAGGGCGAGAAACAGAGGGTGAGAAACAGAGGGCAAGAAACAGAGGGGCTGAAACAGAGGGCAAAAAACAGAGGGGCTGAAACAGATGGGCGAGAAACAGAGGGCGAGAAACAGAGGGCGAGAAACAGAGGGGATGAAACAGAGGGGCTGAAACAGAGGGGCTGAAATAGAGGGGCTGAAACAGAGGGGCTGAATCAGAGGCGCTGCAACAGAGGGGCTGAATCAGAGGGGCTGACACAGAGTGCGAGAAACAGAGGGGCTGAAACAGAGGGCGAGAAACAGAGGGGCTGAAACAGAGGGCGAGAAACAGAGGGGCTGAAACAGAGGGGCTGAAACAGAGGGGCTGAAACTGAGGGCGAGAAACAGAGAGGCTGAAACAGCGGGTGAGAAACAGAGGGGCTGAAACAGAGGGCAAGAAACAGAGGGGCTGAATCAGAGATGCGAAAAACAGAGGGGCTGAAACAGAGGGCGAGAAACAGGGGGGCTGAAACAGAGGGCGAGAAACAGAGGGGCTGAACCAGAGTGGCTGAAACAGAGGGGCTGAAACAGAGGGCGAGAAACAGAGGGGCTGAAACAGAGGGCGAGAAAAAGAGGGGATGAAACAGAGGGCGAGAAACAGAGGGGCTGAAACAGAGAGGCTGAAACAGAGGGGCTGAAACAGAGGGCGAGAAAGAGAGGGGCTGTAACAGAGGGCGAGAAACACAGGGTCTGAAACAGAGGGGCTGAAACAGAGGGGCTGAAACAGAGGGCGAGAAACAGAGGGGCTGAAACAGAGGGCGAGAAACAGAGGGGCTGAAACAGAGGGCGAGAAACAGAGGGGCTGAAACAGAGGGGCTGAAACAGTGGGGCTGAATCAGAGAGCCTGAAACAGAGGGGCTGAAACAGAGGGGCTGAAATAGAGGGGCCGAAACAGAGGGGCTGAATCAGAGGGGCTGAAACAGAGGGGCTGAATCAGAGGGGCTGAAAAAGAGGGCGAGAAACAGAGGGGCTGATTCAGAGGGGATAAATCAGAGGGGCTGAATCAGAGGGGTTGAAACAGAGGGTCTGAATCAGAGGGGCTGAAACAGAGGTCGAGAAACAGAGGGGCTGAAACAGAGGGGCTGAAACAGAGGGTCTGAAACAGAGGGGCTGAATCAGAGGAGCTGATTCAGAGGGGCTGAAACAGAGGGGCTGAATCAGCGGGGCTGAAACAGAGGGCGAGAAACTGAGGGTCTGAAACAGAGGGGCAGAAACAGCGGGCGAGAAACAGAGGGTCTGAAACAGAGGGCGAGAAACAGAGGGGCTGAAATAGAGGGCGAGAAACAGAGGGGCTGAAACAGAGGGGCTGACCAGAGGGGCTGAAACAGAGGGGCTGAAACAGACGGCGAGAAACAGAGGGGCTGAATCAGAGGGGCTGAATCAGAGGGGCTGAAACAGAGGAACTGAAACAGAGGGCGAGAAACAAAGGGGCTGAAACAGCGGGCGAGAAACAGAGGGCCAGAAACAGAGGGGCTGAAACAGAGGGGCTGAAAGAGACGGGCTGAAACAGAGAGCCTGAAACAGAGGGCGAGAAACAGAGGGGCTGAAACAGAGGGCGAAAAACAGAGGGGCTGAAGCAGAGGGCGAGAAACAGAGGGGCTGAAACAGAGGGTGAGAAACAGAGGGGCTGAAACAGAGGGCGAGAAACAGAGTGGCTGAAACAGACGGGCTGAAACAGAGGGGCTGAAAAAGAGGGCGAAAAACAGAGGGGCTGAAACTGAGGGCGAGAAACAGAGGGGCTGAATCAGAGGTCTAAATCAGAGGGGCTGAATCAGAGGAGCTGAAACAGAGGGCGAGAAACAGAGGGGCTGAAACAGAGGGCAAGAAACAGAGGGGCTGAAACAGAAGGGCTGAAACAGAGGGCGAGAAACAGAGGGGCTGAATCAGAGGGGCTAAATCAGAGGGGCTGAATCAGAGGGGTTGAAACAGAGGGTCTGAATCAGTCGGGCTGAAACAGAGGGCGAGAAATAGAGGGGCTGAAACAGAGGGCGAGAAACAGAGGGGCTGAAACAGAGGGGCTGAATCAGAGGGTCGGAAACAGAGGGGCTGAATCAGAGGGGCTGATTCAGAGGGGCTGAAACAGAGGGGCTGAATCAGCGGGGATGAAACAGAGGGCGAGAAACTGAGGGGCTGAAACAGAGGGCGAGAAACAGAGGGGCTGAAACAGAGAGCGAGAAACAGAGGGGCTGAATCAGAGAGGCTGATTCAGAGGGGCTGAAACAGAGGGGCTGAATCAGAGGGGTTGAAACAGAGGGTCTGAATCAGAGGGGCTGAATCAGAGGGGCTGAATCAGAGGAGCTGAAACAGAGGGGCTGAATCAGAGGGGCTGAAACAGAGGTCGAGAAACAGAGGGACTGAGACAGAGGGCGAGAAACAGAGGGGCTGAAACAGAGGGCGAGGAACAGAGGGGCTGAAACAGAGCGGCTGAAACAGAGTTGCTGAAACAGAGGGCGAGAAACAGAGAGGTTGAAACAGAGGGCGAGAAACAGAGGGGCGGAAACAGAGGGCGAAAAACAGAGGGGCTGAAACAGAGGGCGAGAAACAGAGGGGCTGAAACAGAGGGGCTGAAACAGACGGGCTGAAACAGAGGGCAAAAAACAGAGGGGCTGAAACAGAGGGCGAGAAACAGAGGGTGAGAAACAGAGGGCAAGAAACAGAGGGGCTGAAACAGAGGGCAAAAAACAGAGGGGCTGAAACAGAGGGCGAGAAACAGAGGGTGAGAAACAGAGGGCGAGAAACAGAGGGGATGAAAGAGAGGGGCTGAAACAGAGGGGCTGAAATAAAAGGGCTGAAACAGAGGGGCTGAATCAGAGGGGCTGCAACAGAGGGGCTGAATCAGAGGGGCTGACACAGAGTGCGAGAAACAGAGGGGCTGAAACAGAGGGCGAGAAACAGATGGGCTGAAACAGAGGGGCTGAAACAGAGGGGCTGAAACAGTGGGCGAGAAACAGAGAGGCTGAAACAGCGGGCGAGAAACAGAGGGGCTGAAACAGAGGGCAAGGATCAGAGGGGCTGAATCAGAGATGCGAGAAACAGAGGGGCTGAAACAGAGAGGCTGAAACAGAGGGGCTGAAACAGAGGGCGAGAAAGAGAGGGGCTGAAACAGAGGGGCTGAAACAGAGGGGCTGAAACAGAGGGCGAGAAACAGAGGGTGAGAAACAGAGGGCGAGAAACAGAGGGGATGAAACAGAGGGTCTGAAACAGAGGGGCTGAAATAGAGGGGCTGAAACAGAGGGGCTGAATCAGAGGGGCTGCAACAGAGGGGCTGAATCAGAGGGGCTGACACAGAGTGCGAGAAACAGAGGGGCTGAAACAGAGGGCGAGAAACAGAGGGGTTGAAACAGAGGGCGAGAAACAGAGGGGCTGAAACAGAGGGGCTGAAACAGACGGGCTGAAACAGAGCGCAAAAAACAGAGGGGCTGAAACAGAGGGCGAGAAACAGAGGGTGAGAAACAGAGGGCAAGAAACAGAGGGGCTGAAACAGAGGGCAAAAAACAGAGGGGCTGAAACAGATGGGCAAGAAACAGAGGGTGAGAAACAGAGGGCGAGAAACAGAGGGGATGAAACAGAGGGGCTGAAACAGAGGGGCTGAAATAGAGGGGCTGAAACAGAGGGGCTGAATCAGAGGGGCTGCAACAGAGGGGCTGAATCAGAGGGGCTGACACAGAGTGTGAGAAACAGAGGGGCTGAAACAGAGGGCGAGAAACAGAGGGGCTGAAACAGAGGGCGAGAAACAGAGGGGCTGAAACAGAGGGGCTGAAACAGAGGGCGAGAAACAGAGAGGCTGAAACAGCGGGCGAGAAACAGAGGGGCTGAAACAGAGGGCAAGAAACAGAGGGGCTGAATCAGAGATGCGAGAAACAGAGGGGCTGAAACAGAGAGGCTGAAACAGAGGGGCTGAAACAGAGGGCGAGAAACAGAGGGGCTGAAACAGAGGGCGAGAAACAGAGGGGCTGAACCAGAGGTGCTGAAACAGAGGGGCTGAAACAGAGGGCGAGAAACAGAGGGGCTGAAACAGAGGGCGAGAAAAAGAGGGGCTGAAACAGAGGGCGAGAAACAGAGGGGCTGAAACAGAGAGGCTGAAACAGAGGGGCTGAAACAGAGGGCGAGAAACAGAGGGGCTGTAACAGAGGGCGAGAAACAGAGGGTCTGAAACAGAGGGGCTGAAACAGAGGGGCTGAAACAGAGGGCGAGAAACAGAGGGGCTGAAACAGAGGGCGAGAAACAGAGGGGCTGAAACAGAGGGCGAGAAACAGAGGGGCTGAAACAGAGAGGCTGAAACAGAGTGGCTGAATCAGAGGGCGAGAAACAGAGAGGTTGAAACAGCGGGCGAGAAACAGAGGGGCTGAAACAGAGGGCGAGAAACAGAGGGGCTGAAACAGAGGGCGAGAAACAGAGGGGCTGAAACAGAGGGGCTGAAACAGACGGGCTGAAACAGAGGGCAAAAAACAGAGGGGCTGAAACAGAGGGTGAGAAACAGAGGGGCTGAAACAGAGGGGCTGAAACAGAGGGGCTGAAACAGAGGGCGAGAAACAGTGGTGCTGAATCAGAGGGCTAAATCAGAGGGCCTGAATCAGAGGGGCTAAAACAGAGGGGCTGAATCAGAGGGGCTGAAAGAGAGGGCGAGAAACAGAGGGGCTGAAACAGAGGGGCTGAAACAGAGGGTCAGAAACAGAGGGGCTGAATCAGCGGGGCTGATTCAGAGGGGCTGAAACAGAGGGGCTGAATCAGCGGGGCTGAAACAGAGGGCGAGAAACTGAGGGGCTGAAACAGAGGGCGAGAAACAGAGGGGCTGAAACAGAGGGCGAGAAACAGAGGGGCTGAATCAGAGAGGCTGATTCAGAGGGGCTGAAACAGAGGGGCTGAATCAGAGGGGTTGAAACAGAGGGGCTGAATCAGAGGGGCTGAAATAGAGGGTCTGAAACAGAGGGGCTAAATCAGATGGGCTGAATCAGAGGAGCTGAAACAGAGGGGCTGAATCAGAGGGGCTGAAACAGAGGTCGAGAAACAGAGGGGCTGAGACAGAGGGCGAGAAACAGAGGTGCTGAAACAGAGGGCGAGAAACAGAGGGGCTGAAACAGAGGGGCTGAAACAGAGTGGCTGAAACAGAGGGCGAGAAACAGAGAGGTTGAAACAGAGGGCGAGAAACAGAGGGGCTGAAACAGAGGGCGAGAAACAGAGGGGCTGAAACAGAGGGCGAGAAACAGAGGGGCTGAAACAGAGGGGCTGAAACAGACGGGCTGAAACAGAGGGCAAAAAACAGAGGGGCTGAAACAGAGGGCGAGAAACAGAGGGTGAGAAACAGAGGGCAAGAAACAGAGGGGCTGAAACAGAGGGCAAAAAACAGAGGGGCTGAAACAGATGGGCGAGAAACAGAGGGCGAGAAACAGAGGGCGAGAAACAGAGGGGATGAAACAGAGGGGCTGAAACAGAGGGGCTGAAATAGAGGGGCTGAAACAGAGGGGCTGAATCAGAGGGGCTGCAACAGAGGGGCTGAATCAGAGGGGCTGACACAGAGTGCGAGAAACAGAGGGGCTGAAACAGAGGGCGAGAAACAGAGGGGCTGAAACAGAGGGCGAGAAACAGAGGGGCTGAAACAGAGGGGCTGAAACAGAGGGGCAGAAACTGAGGGCGAGAAACAGAGAGGCTGAAACAGCGGGCGAGAAACAGAGGGGCTGAAACAGAGGGCAAGAAACAGAGGGGCTGAATCAGAGATGCGAAAAACAGAGGGGCTGAAACAGAGAGGCTGAAACAGAGGGGCTGAAACAGAGGGCGAGAAACAGGGGGGCTGAAACAGAGGGCGAGAAACAGAGGGGCTGAACCAGAGTGGCTGAAACAGAGGGGCTGAAACAGAGGGCGAGAAACAGAGGGGCTGAAACAGAGGGCGAGAAAAAGAGGGGATGAAACAGAGGGCGAGAAACAGAGGGGCTGAAACAGAGAGGCTGAAACAGAGGGGCTGAAACAGAGGGCGAGAAAGAGAGGGGCTGTAACAGAGGGCGAGAAACAGAGGGTCTGAAACAGAGGGGCTGAAACAGAGGGGCTGAAACAGAGGGCGAGAAACAGAGGGGCTGAAACAGAGGGCGAGAAACAGAGGGGCTGAAACAGAGGGCGAGAAACAGAGGGGCTGAAACAGAGGGGCTGAAACAGTGGGGCTGAATCAGAGAGCCTGAAACAGAGGGGCTGAAACAGAGGGGCTGAAATAGAGGGGCCGAAACAGAGGGGCTGAATCAGAGGGGCTGAAACAGAGGGGCTGAATCAGAGGGGCTGAAAAAGAGGGCGAGAAACAGAGGGGCTGATTCAGAGGGGCTAAATCAGAGGGGCTGAATCAGAGGGGTTGAAACAGAGGGTCTGAATCAGAGGGGCTGAAACAGAGGTCGAGAAACAGAGGGGCTGAAACAGAGGGGCTGAAACAGAGGGTCTGAAACAGAGGGGCTGAATCAGAGGAGCTGATTCAGAGGGGCTGAAACAGAGGGGCTGAATCAGCGGGGCTGAAACAGAGGGCGAGAAACTGAGGGTCTGAAACAGAGGGGCAGAAACAGCGGGCGAGAAACAGAGGGTCTGAAACAGAGGGGCTGAAACAGAGGGCGAGAAACAGATTGGCTGAAACAGAGGGCTAGAAACAGAGGGGCTATAACAGAGGGGTTGAAACAGTGGGGCTGAAACAGAGCGGCTGAAACAGTGGGGCTGAAACAGAGGTTGAGAAACAGAGGGGCTGAAACAGAGGGCGCGAAACAGAGGGGCTGAAACAGAGGGCGAGAAACAGAGGGGCTGAATCAGAGGGGCTGAAACAGAGGGTGAGAAACAGAGGCGCTGAAACAGAGGGCTGAAACAGAGGGGCTGAAAAAGAGGGCGAGAAACAGAGGGGCTGAAACAGAGGGCAAGAAACAGAGAGGGTGAAACAGAGGGGCTGAAACAGAGGGGCTGAAACAGAGGGGCTGAAACAGAGTGGCTGAAACAGAGGGGCTGAAACAGAGGTGCTGAAACAGAGGGGCTGAAACAGAGGGCGAGAAACAGAGGGGCTGAAACAGAGGGCGAGAACCAGAGGGGCTGTCACAGAGGGGCTGAAACAGAGGGGCTGAAACAGAGGGCGAGAAACAGAGGGGCTGAAACAGAGGGCGAGAAACTGAGGGGCTGAAATAGAGGGCGAGAAACAGAGGGGCTGAAACAGAGGGGCTGAAACTGAGGGGCTGAAACAGAGGGCGAGAAACAGAGGGGCTGAATCAGAGGGGCTGAATCAGAGGGGCTGAAACAGAGGAACTGAAACAGAGGGCGAGAAACAAAGGGGCTGAAACAGCGGGCGAGAAACAGAGGGCCAGAAACAGAGGGGCTGAAACAGAGGGGCTGAAAGAGACGGGCTGAAACAGAGAGCCTGAAACAGAGGGCGAGAAACAGAGGGGCTGAAACAGAGGGCGAAAAACAGAGGGGCTGAAACAGAGGGCGAGAAACAGAGGGGCTGAAACAGAGGGCGAGAAACAGAGTGGCTGAAACAGACGGGCTGAAACAGAGGGGCTGAAAAAGAGGGCGAAAAACAGAGGGGCTGAAACTGAGGGCGAGAAACAGAGGGGCTGAATCAGAGGTCTAAATCAGAGGGGCTGAATCAGAGGAGCTGAAACAGAGGGCGAGAAACAGAGGGGCTGAAACAGAGGGCGAGAAACAGAGGGGCTGAAACAGAGGGCAAGAAACAGAGGGGCTGAAACAGAAGGACTGAAACAGAGGGCGAGAAACAGAGGGGCTGAATCAGAGGGGCTAAATCAGAGGGGCTGAATCAGAGGGGTTGAAACAGAGGGTCTGAATCAGTGGGGCTGAAACAGAGGGCGAGAAATAGAGGGGCTGAAACAGAGGGCGAGAAACAGAGGGGCTGAAACAGAGGGTCTGAAACAGAGGGGCTGAATCAGAGGGGCTGATTCAGAGGGGCTGAAACAGAGGGGCTGAATCAGCGGGGCTGAAACAGAGGGCGAGAAACTGAGGGGCTGAAACAGAGGGCGAGAAACAGAGGGGCTGAAACAGAGGGCGAGAAACAGGGGCTGAATCAGAGAGGCTGATTCAGAGGGGCTGAAACAGAGGGGCTGAATCAGAGGGGTTGAAACAGAGGGTCTGAATCAGAGGGGCTGAAACAGAGGGCGAGAAACAAAGGGGCTGAAACAGAGGGGCTGAAAAAGAGGGTCTGAAACAGAGGGGCTGAATCATAGGGGCTGAATCAGAGGAGCTGAAACAGAGGGGCTGAATCAGAGGGGCTGAAACAGAGGTCGAGAAACAGAGGGGCTGAGACAGAGGGCGAGAAACAGAGGGGCTGAAACAGAGGGCGAGAAACAGAGGGGCTGAAACAGAGGGAGAGAAACAGAGGGGCTGAAACAGAGGGGCTGTAACAGAGGGGCTGAAACAGACGGGCTGAAACAGAGGGCAAAAAACAGAGGGGCTGAAAAAGAGGGCGAGAAACAGAGGGTGAGAAACAGAGGGCAAGAAACAGAGGGGCTCAAACAGAGGGGCTGAAACAGAGGGGCTGAAATAGAGGGGCTGAAACAGAGGGGCTGAATCAGAGGGGCTGCAACAGAGGGGCTGAATCAGAGGGGCTGACACAGAGTGCGAGAAACAGAGGGGCTGAAACAGAGGGCGAGAAACAGAGGGGCTGAAACAGAGGGCGAGAAACAGAGGGGCTGAAACAGAGTGGCTGAAACAGAGGGGCTGAAACAGAGGGCGAGAAACAGAGAGGCTGAAACAGCGGGCGAGAAACAGAGGGGCTGAAACAGAGGGCAAGAATCAGAGGGGCTGAATCAGAGATGCGAGAAACAGAGGGGCTGAAACAGAGAGGCTGAAACAGAGGGGCTGGAACAGAGGGCGAGAAACAGAGGGGCTGAAACAGAGGGCGAGAAACAGAGGGGCTGAACCAGAGGGGCTGAAACAGAGGGGCTGAAACAGAGGGCGAGAAACAGAGGGGCTGAAACAGAGGGCGAGAAACAGAGGGGCTGAAACAGAGGGCGAGAAACAGAGGGGCTGAAACAGAGAGGCTGAAACAGAGGGGCTTGAAACAGAGGGCGAGAAACAGAGAGGTTGAAACAGAGGGCGAGAAACAGAGGGGCTGAAACAGAAGGCGAGAAACAGAGGGGCTGAAACAGAGGGCGAGAAACAGAGGGGCTGAAACAGAGGGGCTGAAACAGACGGGCTGAAACAGAGGGCAAAAAACAGAGGGGCTGAAACAGAGGGTGAGAAAAGGAGGGGCTGAAACAGAATGGCTGAAACAGAGGGGCTGAAACAGAGGGCGAGAAACAGAGGTGCTGAATCAGAGGGCTAAATCAGAGGGCCTGAATCAGAGGGGCTGAAACAGAGGGGCTGAATCAGAGGGGCTGAAACAGAGGGCGAGAAACAGAGGGGCTGAAACAAAGGGCAAGAAATAGAAGGGCTGAAACAGAAGAGCTGAAACAGAGGGGGAGAAACAGAGGGGCTGAAACAGAGGGTCTGAATCAGAGGGGCTGAAACAGAGGGCGAGAAACAGAGGGGCTGAAAGAGAGGGGCTGAAACAGTGGATCTGAAACAGAGGGGCTGAATCAGAGGGGCTGATTCAGAGGGGATGAAACAGAGGGGCTGAATCATCGGGGCTGAAACAGAGGGCGAGAAACTGAGGGGCTGAAACAGAGAGCGAGAAACAGAGGGGCAGAAACAGCGTGCGAGAAACAGAGGGGCTGAAACAGAGGGGCTGAAACAGAGGGCGAGAAACAGAGTGGCTGAAACAGAGGGCTAGAAACAGAGGGGCTGAAACAGAGGGGTTGAAACAGAGGGGCTGAAACAGAGGGGCTGAAACAGTGGGGCTGAAACAGAGGGCGAGAAGCAGAGGGGCTGAAACAGAGGGCGCGAAACAGAGGGGCTGAAACAGAGGGCGAGAAACAGAGGGGCTGAATCAGAGGGGCTGAAACAGAGGGTGAGAAACAGAGGGGCTGAAACAGAGGGCTGAAACAGAGAGGCTGAAAAAGAGGGCGAAAAACAGAGGGGCTGAAACAGAGGGCGAGAAACAGAGGGGCTGAAACAGAGGGCGAGAAACAGAGGGGCTGAAACAGAGGGGCTGAAACAGATTTCGAGAAACAGAGGGGCTGAAACAGAGGGGGAGAAACGAAGGGACTGAAACAGCGGGCGAGAAACAGAGGGGCTGAAACAGAGGGGCTGAAACAGACGGGCTGAAACAGAGAGCCTGAAACAGAGGGGCTGAAACAGAGGGGCTGAAATAGACGGGCTGAAACAGAGGGGCTGAATCAGAGGGGCTGAAACAGAGGGGCTGAATCAGAGGGGCTGAAACAGAGGGCGAGAAACAGAGGGGCTGAAACAGAGGGTCTGAAACAGAGGGGCTGAATCAGAGGGGCTGATTCAGAGGGGCTGAAACAGAGGGGCTGAATCAGCGGGGCTGAAACAGAGGGCGAGAAACTGAGGGGCTGAAACAGAGGGCGAGAAACAGAGGGGCTGAAACAGAGGGCGAGAAACAGGGGCTGAATCAGAGAGGCTGATTCAGAGGGGCTGAAACAGAGGGGCTGAATCAGAGGGGTTGAAACAGAGGGTCTGATTCAGAGGGGCTGAAACAGAGGGCGAGAAACAGAGGGGCTGAAACAGAGGGGCTGAAAAAGAGGGTCTGAAACAGAGGGGCTGAATCAGAGGGGCTGAATCAGAGGAGCTGAAACAGAGGGGCTGAATCAGAGGGGCTGAAACAGAGGTCGAGAAACAGAGGGGCTGAGACAGAGGGCGAGAAACAGAGGGGCTGAAACAGAGGGCGAGAAACAGAGGGGCTGAAACAGAGGGAGAGAAACAGAGGGGCTGAAACAGAGGGGCTGAAACAGAGGGGCTGAAACAGACGGGCTGAAACAGAGGGCAAAAAACAGAGGGGCTGAAAAAGAGGGCGAGAAACAGAGGGTGAGAAACAGAGGGCAAGAAACAGAGGGGCTCAAACAGAGGGGCTGAAACAGAGGGGCTGAAATAGAGGGGCTGAAACAGAGGGGCTGAATCAGAGGGGCTGCAACAGAGGGGCTGAATCAGAGGGGCTGACACAGAGTGCGAGAAACAGAGGGGCTGAAACAGAGGGCGAGAAACAGAGGGGCTGAAACAGAGGGCGAGAAACAGAGGGGCTGAAACAGAGGGGCTGAAACAGAGGGGCTGAAACAGAGGGCGAGAAACAGAGAGGCTGAAACAGCGGGCGAGAAACAGAGGGGCTGAAACAGAGGGCAAGAATCAGAGGGGCTGAATCAGAGATGCGAGAAACAGAGGGGCTGAAACAGAGAGGCTGAAACAGAGGGGCTGGAACAGAGGGCGAGAAACAGAGGGGCTGAAACAGAGGGCGAGAAACAGAGGGGCTGAACCAGAGGGGCTGAAACAGAGGGGCTGAAACAGAGGGCGAGAAACAGAGGGGCTGAAACAGAGGGCGAGAAACAGAGGGGCTGAAACAGAGGGCGAGAAACAGAGGGGCTGAAACAGAGAGGCTGAAACAGAGGGGCTGAAACAGAGGGCGAGAAACAGAGAGGTTGAAACAGAGGGCGAGAAACAGAGGAGCTGAAACAGAAGGCGAGAAACAGAGGGGCTGAAACAGAGGGCGAGAAACAGAGGGGCTGAAACAGAGGGGCTGAAACAGACGGGCTGAAACAGAGGGCAAAAAACAGAGGGGCTGAAACAGAGGGTGAGAAAAGGAGGGGCTGAAACAGAATGGCTGAAACAGAGGGGCTGAAACAGAGGGCGAGAAACAGAGGTGCTGAATCAGAGGGCTAAATCAGAGGGCCTGAATCAGAGGGGCTGAAACAGAGGGGCTGAATCAGAGGGGCTGAAACAGAGGGCGAGAAACAGAGGGGCTGAAACAGAGGGCAAGAAATAGAAGGGCTGAAACAGAAGAGCTGAAACAGAGGGGGAGAAACAGAGGGGCTGAAACAGAGGGTCTGAATCAGAGGGGCTGAAACAGAGGGCGAGAAACAGAGGGGCTGAAAGAGAGGGGCTGAAACAGTGGATCTGAAACAGAGGGGCTGAATCAGAGGGGCTGATTCAGAGGGGATGAAACAGAGGGGCTGAATCATCGGGGCTGAAACAGAGGGCGAGAAACTGAGGGGCTGAAACAGAGAGCGAGAAACAGAGGGGCAGAAACAGCGGGCGAGAAACAGAGGGGCTGAAACAGAGGGGCTGAAACAGAGGGCGAGAAACAGAGTGGCTGAAACAGAGGGCTAGAAACAGAGGGGCTGAAACAGAGGGGTTGAAACAGAGGGGCTGAAACAGAGGGGCTGAAACAGTGGGGCTGAAACAGAGGGCGAGAAGCAGAGGGGCTGAAACAGAGGGCGCGAAACAGAGGGGCTGAAACAGAGGGCGAGAAACAGAGGGGCTGAATCAGCGGGGCTGAAACAGAGGGTGAGAAACAGAGGGGCTGAAACAGAGGGCTGAAACAGAGAGGCTGAAAAAGAGGGCGAAAAACAGAGGGGCTGAAACAGAGGGCGAGAAACAGAGGGCGAGAAACAGAGGGGATGAAACAGAGGGTCTGAAACAGAGGGGCTGAAATAGAGGGGCTGAAACAGAGGGGCTGAATCAGAGGGGCTGCAACAGAGGGGCTGAATCAGAGGGGCTGACACAGAGTGCGAGAAACAGAGGGGCTGAAACAGAGGGCGAGAAACAGAGGGGCTGAAACAGAGGGCGAGAAACAGAGGGGCTGAAACAGAGGGGCTGAAACAGACGGGCTGAAACAGAGCGCAAAAAACAGAGGGGCTGAAACAGAGGGCGAGAAACAGAGGGTGAGAAACAGAGGGCAAGAAACAGAGGGGCTGAAACAGAGGGCAAAAAACAGAGGGGCTGAAACAGATGGGCAAGAAACAGAGGGTGAGAAACAGAGGGCGAGAAACAGAGGGGATGAAACAGAGGGGCTGAAACAGAGGGGCTGAAATAGAGGGGCTGAAACAGAGGGGCTGAATCAGAGGGGCTGCAACAGAGGGGCTGAATCAGAGGGGCTGACACAGAGTGTGAGAAACAGAGGGGCTGAAACAGAGGGCGAGAAACAGAGGGGCTGAAACAGAGGGCGAGAAACAGAGGGGCTGAAACAGAGGGGCTGAAACAGAGGGCGAGAAACAGAGAGGCTGAAACAGCGGGCGAGAAACAGAGGGGCTGAAACAGAGGGCAAGAAACAGAGGGGCTGAATCAGAGATGCGAGAAACAGAGGGGCTGAAACAGAGAGGCTGAAACAGAGGGGCTGAAACAGAGGGCGAGAAACAGAGGGGCTGAAACAGAGGGCGAGAAACAGAGGGGCTGAACCAGAGGTGCTGAAACAGAGGGGCTGAAACAGAGGGCGAGAAACAGAGGGGCTGAAACAGAGGGCGAGAAAAAGAGGGGCTGAAACAGAGGGCGAGAAACAGAGGGGCTGAAACAGAGAGGCTGAAACAGAGGGGCTGAAACAGAGGGCGAGAAACAGAGGGGCTGTAACAGAGGGCGAGAAACAGAGGGTCTGAAACAGAGGGGCTGAAACAGAGGGGCTGAAACAGAGGGCGAGAAACAGAGGGGCTGAAACAGAGGGCGAGAAACAGAGGGGCTGAAACAGAGGGCGAGAAACAGAGGGGCTGAAACAGAGAGGCTGAAACAGAGTGGCTGAATCAGAGGGCGAGAAACAGAGAGGTTGAAACAGCGGGCGAGAAACAGAGGGGCTGAAACAGAGGGCGAGAAACAGAGGGGCTGAAACAGAGGGCGAGAAACAGAGGGGCTGAAACAGAGGGGCTGAAACAGACGGGCTGAAACAGAGGGCAAAAAACAGAGGGGCTGAAACAGAGGGTGAGAAACAGAGGGGCTGAAACAGAGGGGCTGAAACAGAGGGGCTGAAACAGAGGGCGAGAAACAGTGGTGCTGAATCAGAGGGCTAAATCAGAGGGCCTGAATCAGAGGGGCTAAAACAGAGGGGCTGAATCAGAGGGGCTGAAAGAGAGGGCGAGAAACAGAGGGGCTGAAACAGAGGGCAAGAAACAGAGAGGGTGAAACAGAGGGGCTGAAACAGAGGGGCTGAAACAGAGGGGCTGAAACAGAGTGGCTGAAACAGAGGGGCTGAAACAGAGGTGCTGAAACAGAGGGGCTGAAACAGAGGGCGAGAAACAGAGGGGCTGAAACAGAGGGCGAGAAACAGAGGGGCTGTCACAGAGGGGCTGAAACAGAGGGGCTGAAACAGAGGGCGAGAAACAGAGGGGCTGAAACAGAGGGCGAGAAACTGAGGGGCTGAAATAGAGGGCGAGAAACAGAGGGGCTGAAACAGAGGGGCTGAAACTGAGGGGCTGAAACAGAGGGCGAGAAACAGAGGGGCTGAATCAGAGGGGCTGAATCAGAGGGGCTGAAACAGAGGAACTGAAACAGAGGGCGAGAAACAAAGGGGCTGAAACAGCGGGCGAGAAACAGAGGGCCAGAAACAGAGGGGCTGAAACAGAGGGGCTGAAAGAGACGGGCTGAAACAGAGAGCCTGAAACAGAGGGCGAGAAACAGAGGGGCTGAAACAGAGGGCGAAAAACAGAGGGGCTGAAACAGAGGGCGAGAAACAGAGGGGCTGAAACAGAGGGCGAGAAACAGAGTGGCTGAAACAGACGGGCTGAAACAGAGGGGCTGAAAAAGAGGGCGAAAAACAGAGGGGCTGAAACTGAGGGCGAGAAACAGAGGGGCTGAATCAGAGGTCTAAATCAGAGGGGCTGAATCAGAGGAGCTGAAACAGAGGGCGAGAAACAGAGGGGCTGAAACAGAGGGCGAGAAACAGAGGGGCTGAAACAGAGGGCAAGAAACAGAGGGGCTGAAACAGAAGGACTGAAACAGAGGGCGAGAAACAGAGGGGCTGAATCAGAGGGGCTAAATCAGAGGGGCTGAATCAGAGGGGTTGAAACAGAGGGTCTGAATCAGTGGGGCTGAAACAGAGGGCGAGAAATAGAGGGGCTGAAACAGAGGGCGAGAAACAGAGGGGCTGAAACAGAGGGTCTGAAACAGAGGGGCTGAATCAGAGGGGCTGATTCAGAGGGGCTGAAACAGAGGGGCTGAATCAGCGGGGCTGAAACAGAGGGCGAGAAACTGAGGGGCTGAAACAGAGGGCGAGAAACAGAGGGGCTGAAACAGAGGGCGAGAAACAGGGGCTGAATCAGAGAGGCTGATTCAGAGGGGCTGAAACAGAGGGGCTGAATCAGAGGGGTTGAAACAGAGGGTCTGAATCAGAGGGGCTGAAACAGAGGGCGAGAAACAAAGGGGCTGAAACAGAGGGGCTGAAAAAGAGGGTCTGAAACAGAGGGGCTGAATCATAGGGGCTGAATCAGAGGAGCTGAAACAGAGGGGCTGAATCAGAGGGGCTGAAACAGAGGTCGAGAAACAGAGGGGCTGAGACAGAGGGCGAGAAACAGAGGGGCTGAAACAGAGGGCGAGAAACAGAGGGGCTGAAACAGAGGGAGAGAAACAGAGGGGCTGAAACAGAGGGGCTGTAACAGAGGGGCTGAAACAGACGGGCTGAAACAGAGGGCAAAAAACAGAGGGGCTGAAAAAGAGGGCGAGAAACAGAGGGTGAGAAACAGAGGGCAAGAAACAGAGGGGCTCAAACAGAGGGGCTGAAACAGAGGGGCTGAAATAGAGGGGCTGAAACAGAGGGGCTGAATCAGAGGGGCTGCAACAGAGGGGCTGAATCAGAGGGGCTGACACAGAGTGCGAGAAACAGAGGGGCTGAAACAGAGGGCGAGAAACAGAGGGGCTGAAACAGAGGGCGAGAAACAGAGGGGCTGAAACAGAGGGGCTGAAACAGAGGGGCTGAAACAGAGGGCGAGAAACAGAGAGGCTGAAACAGCGGGCGAGAAACAGAGGGGCTGAAACAGAGGGCAAGAATCAGAGGGGCTGAATCAGAGATGCGAGAAACAGAGGGGCTGAAACAGAGAGGCTGAAACAGAGGGGCTGGAACAGAGGGCGAGAAACAGAGGGGCTGAAACAGAGGGCGAGAAACAGAGGGGCTGAACCAGAGGGGCTGAAACAGAGGGGCTGAAACAGAGGGCGAGAAACAGAGGGGCTGAAACAGAGGGCGAGAAACAGAGGGGCTGAAACAGAGGGCGAGAAACAGAGGGGCTGAAACAGAGAGGCTGAAACAGAGGGGCTTGAAACAGAGGGCGAGAAACAGAGAGGTTGAAACAGAGGGCGAGAAACAGAGGGGCTGAAACAGAAGGCGAGAAACAGAGGGGCTGAAACAGAGGGCGAGAAACAGAGGGGCTGAAACAGAGGGGCTGAAACAGACGGGCTGAAACAGAGGGCAAAAAACAGAGGGGCTGAAACAGAGGGTGAGAAAAGGAGGGGCTGAAACAGAATGGCTGAAACAGAGGGGCTGAAACAGAGGGCGAGAAACAGAGGTGCTGAATCAGAGGGCTAAATCAGAGGGCCTGAATCAGAGGGGCTGAAACAGAGGGGCTGAATCAGAGGGGCTGAAACAGAGGGCGAGAAACAGAGGGGCTGAAACAAAGGGCAAGAAATAGAAGGGCTGAAACAGAAGAGCTGAAACAGAGGGGGAGAAACAGAGGGGCTGAAACAGAGGGTCTGAATCAGAGGGGCTGAAACAGAGGGCGAGAAACAGAGGGGCTGAAAGAGAGGGGCTGAAACAGTGGATCTGAAACAGAGGGGCTGAATCAGAGGGGCTGATTCAGAGGGGATGAAACAGAGGGGCTGAATCATCGGGGCTGAAACAGAGGGCGAGAAACTGAGGGGCTGAAACAGAGAGCGAGAAACAGAGGGGCAGAAACAGCGTGCGAGAAACAGAGGGGCTGAAACAGAGGGGCTGAAACAGAGGGCGAGAAACAGAGTGGCTGAAACAGAGGGCTAGAAACAGAGGGGCTGAAACAGAGGGGTTGAAACAGAGGGGCTGAAACAGAGGGGCTGAAACAGTGGGGCTGAAACAGAGGGCGAGAAGCAGAGGGGCTGAAACAGAGGGCGCGAAACAGAGGGGCTGAAACAGAGGGCGAGAAACAGAGGGGCTGAATCAGAGGGGCTGAAACAGAGGGTGAGAAACAGAGGGGCTGAAACAGAGGGCTGAAACAGAGAGGCTGAAAAAGAGGGCGAAAAACAGAGGGGCTGAAACAGAGGGCGAGAAACAGAGGGGCTGAAACAGAGGGCGAGAAACAGAGGGGCTGAAACAGAGGGGCTGAAACAGATTTCGAGAAACAGAGGGGCTGAAACAGAGGGGGAGAAACGAAGGGACTGAAACAGCGGGCGAGAAACAGAGGGGCTGAAACAGAGGGGCTGAAACAGACGGGCTGAAACAGAGAGCCTGAAACAGAGGGGCTGAAACAGAGGGGCTGAAATAGACGGGCTGAAACAGAGGGGCTGAATCAGAGGGGCTGAAACAGAGGGGCTGAATCAGAGGGGCTGAAACAGAGGGCGAGAAACAGAGGGGCTGAAACAGAGGGTCTGAAACAGAGGGGCTGAATCAGAGGGGCTGATTCAGAGGGGCTGAAACAGAGGGGCTGAATCAGCGGGGCTGAAACAGAGGGCGAGAAACTGAGGGGCTGAAACAGAGGGCGAGAAACAGAGGGGCTGAAACAGAGGGCGAGAAACAGGGGCTGAATCAGAGAGGCTGATTCAGAGGGGCTGAAACAGAGGGGCTGAATCAGAGGGGTTGAAACAGAGGGTCTGATTCAGAGGGGCTGAAACAGAGGGCGAGAAACAGAGGGGCTGAAACAGAGGGGCTGAAAAAGAGGGTCTGAAACAGAGGGGCTGAATCAGAGGGGCTGAATCAGAGGAGCTGAAACAGAGGGGCTGAATCAGAGGGGCTGAAACAGAGGTCGAGAAACAGAGGGGCTGAGACAGAGGGCGAGAAACAGAGGGGCTGAAACAGAGGGCGAGAAACAGAGGGGCTGAAACAGAGGGAGAGAAACAGAGGGGCTGAAACAGAGGGGCTGAAACAGAGGGGCTGAAACAGACGGGCTGAAACAGAGGGCAAAAAACAGAGGGGCTGAAAAAGAGGGCGAGAAACAGAGGGTGAGAAACAGAGGGCAAGAAACAGAGGGGCTCAAACAGAGGGGCTGAAACAGAGGGGCTGAAATAGAGGGGCTGAAACAGAGGGGCTGAATCAGAGGGGCTGCAACAGAGGGGCTGAATCAGAGGGGCTGACACAGAGTGCGAGAAACAGAGGGGCTGAAACAGAGGGCGAGAAACAGAGGGGCTGAAACAGAGGGCGAGAAACAGAGGGGCTGAAACAGAGGGGCTGAAACAGAGGGGCTGAAACAGAGGGCGAGAAACAGAGAGGCTGAAACAGCGGGCGAGAAACAGAGGGGCTGAAACAGAGGGCAAGAATCAGAGGGGCTGAATCAGAGATGCGAGAAACAGAGGGGCTGAAACAGAGAGGCTGAAACAGAGGGGCTGGAACAGAGGGCGAGAAACAGAGGGGCTGAAACAGAGGGCGAGAAACAGAGGGGCTGAACCAGAGGGGCTGAAACAGAGGGGCTGAAACAGAGGGCGAGAAACAGAGGGGCTGAAACAGAGGGCGAGAAACAGAGGGGCTGAAACAGAGGGCGAGAAACAGAGGGGCTGAAACAGAGAGGCTGAAACAGAGGGGCTGAAACAGAGGGCGAGAAACAGAGAGGTTGAAACAGAGGGCGAGAAACAGAGGAGCTGAAACAGAAGGCGAGAAACAGAGGGGCTGAAACAGAGGGCGAGAAACAGAGGGGCTGAAACAGAGGGGCTGAAACAGACGGGCTGAAACAGAGGGCAAAAAACAGAGGGGCTGAAACAGAGGGTGAGAAAAGGAGGGGCTGAAACAGAATGGCTGAAACAGAGGGGCTGAAACAGAGGGCGAGAAACAGAGGTGCTGAATCAGAGGGCTAAATCAGAGGGCCTGAATCAGAGGGGCTGAAACAGAGGGGCTGAATCAGAGGGGCTGAAACAGAGGGCGAGAAACAGAGGGGCTGAAACAGAGGGCAAGAAATAGAAGGGCTGAAACAGAAGAGCTGAAACAGAGGGGGAGAAACAGAGGGGCTGAAACAGAGGGTCTGAATCAGAGGGGCTGAAACAGAGGGCGAGAAACAGAGGGGCTGAAAGAGAGGGGCTGAAACAGTGGATCTGAAACAGAGGGGCTGAATCAGAGGGGCTGATTCAGAGGGGATGAAACAGAGGGGCTGAATCATCGGGGCTGAAACAGAGGGCGAGAAACTGAGGGGCTGAAACAGAGAGCGAGAAACAGAGGGGCAGAAACAGCGGGCGAGAAACAGAGGGGCTGAAACAGAGGGGCTGAAACAGAGGGCGAGAAACAGAGTGGCTGAAACAGAGGGCTAGAAACAGAGGGGCTGAAACAGAGGGGTTGAAACAGAGGGGCTGAAACAGAGGGGCTGAAACAGTGGGGCTGAAACAGAGGGCGAGAAGCAGAGGGGCTGAAACAGAGGGCGCGAAACAGAGGGGCTGAAACAGAGGGCGAGAAACAGAGGGGCTGAATCAGCGGGGCTGAAACAGAGGGTGAGAAACAGAGGGGCTGAAACAGAGGGCTGAAACAGAGAGGCTGAAAAAGAGGGCGAAAAACAGAGGGGCTGAAACAGAGGGCGAGAAACAGAGGGCGAGAAACAGAGGGGATGAAACAGAGGGTCTGAAACAGAGGGGCTGAAATAGAGGGGCTGAAACAGAGGGGCTGAATCAGAGGGGCTGCAACAGAGGGGCTGAATCAGAGGGGCTGACACAGAGTGCGAGAAACAGAGGGGCTGAAACAGAGGGCGAGAAACAGAGGGGCTGAAACAGAGGGCGAGAAACAGAGGGGCTGAAACAGAGGGGCTGAAACAGACGGGCTGAAACAGAGCGCAAAAAACAGAGGGGCTGAAACAGAGGGCGAGAAACAGAGGGTGAGAAACAGAGGGCAAGAAACAGAGGGGCTGAAACAGAGGGCAAAAAACAGAGGGGCTGAAACAGATGGGCAAGAAACAGAGGGTGAGAAACAGAGGGCGAGAAACAGAGGGGATGAAACAGAGGGGCTGAAACAGAGGGGCTGAAATAGAGGGGCTGAAACAGAGGGGCTGAATCAGAGGGGCTGCAACAGAGGGGCTGAATCAGAGGGGCTGACACAGAGTGTGAGAAACAGAGGGGCTGAAACAGAGGGCGAGAAACAGAGGGGCTGAAACAGAGGGCGAGAAACAGAGGGGCTGAAACAGAGGGGCTGAAACAGAGGGCGAGAAACAGAGAGGCTGAAACAGCGGGCGAGAAACAGAGGGGCTGAAACAGAGGGCAAGAAACAGAGGGGCTGAATCAGAGATGCGAGAAACAGAGGGGCTGAAACAGAGAGGCTGAAACAGAGGGGCTGAAACAGAGGGCGAGAAACAGAGGGGCTGAAACAGAGGGCGAGAAACAGAGGGGCTGAACCAGAGGTGCTGAAACAGAGGGGCTGAAACAGAGGGCGAGAAACAGAGGGGCTGAAACAGAGGGCGAGAAAAAGAGGGGCTGAAACAGAGGGCGAGAAACAGAGGGGCTGAAACAGAGAGGCTGAAACAGAGGGGCTGAAACAGAGGGCGAGAAACAGAGGGGCTGTAACAGAGGGCGAGAAACAGAGGGTCTGAAACAGAGGGGCTGAAACAGAGGGGCTGAAACAGAGGGCGAGAAACAGAGGGGCTGAAACAGAGGGCGAGAAACAGAGGGGCTGAAACAGAGGGCGAGAAACAGAGGGGCTGAAACAGAGAGGCTGAAACAGAGTGGCTGAATCAGAGGGCGAGAAACAGAGAGGTTGAAACAGCGGGCGAGAAACAGAGGGGCTGAAACAGAGGGCGAGAAACAGAGGGGCTGAAACAGAGGGCGAGAAACAGAGGGGCTGAAACAGAGGGGCTGAAACAGACGGGCTGAAACAGAGGGCAAAAAACAGAGGGGCTGAAACAGAGGGTGAGAAACAGAGGGGCTGAAACAGAGGGGCTGAAACAGAGGGGCTGAAACAGAGGGCGAGAAACAGTGGTGCTGAATCAGAGGGCTAAATCAGAGGGCCTGAATCAGAGGGGCTAAAACAGAGGGGCTGAATCAGAGGGGCTGAAAGAGAGGGCGAGAAACAGAGGGGCTGAAACAGAGGGGCTGAAACAGAGGGTCAGAAACAGAGGGGCTGAATCAGCGGGGCTGATTCAGAGGGGCTGAAACAGAGGGGCTGAATCAGCGGGGCTGAAACAGAGGGCGAGAAACTGAGGGGCTGAAACAGAGGGCGAGAAACAGAGGGGCTGAAACAGAGGGCGAGAAACAGAGGGGCTGAATCAGAGAGGCTGATTCAGAGGGGCTGAAACAGAGGGGCTGAATCAGAGGGGTTGAAACAGAGGGGCTGAATCAGAGGGGCTGAAATAGAGGGTCTGAAACAGAGGGGCTAAATCAGATGGGCTGAATCAGAGGAGCTGAAACAGAGGGGCTGAATCAGAGGGGCTGAAACAGAGGTCGAGAAACAGAGGGGCTGAGACAGAGGGCGAGAAACAGAGGGGCTGAAACAGAGGGCGAGAAACAGAGGGGCTGAAACAGAGGGGCTGAAACAGAGTGGCTGAAACAGAGGGCGAGAAACAGAGAGGTTGAAACAGAGGGCGAGAAACAGAGGGGCTGAAACAGAGGGCGAGAAACAGAGGGGCTGAAACAGAGGGCGAGAAACAGAGGGGCTGAAACAGAGGGGCTGAAACAGACGGGCTGAAACAGAGGGCAAAAAACAGAGGGGCTGAAACAGAGGGCGAGAAACAGAGGGTGAGAAACAGAGGGCAAGAAACAGAGGGGCTGAAACAGAGGGCAAAAAACAGAGGGGCTGAAACAGATGGGCGAGAAACAGAGGGCGAGAAACAGAGGGCGAGAAACAGAGGGGATGAAACAGAGGGGCTGAAACAGAGGGGCTGAAATAGAGGGGCTGAAACAGAGGGGCTGAATCAGAGGGGCTGCAACAGAGGGGCTGAATCAGAGGGGCTGACACAGAGTGCGAGAAACAGAGGGGCTGAAACAGAGGGCGAGAAACAGAGGGGCTGAAACAGAGGGCGAGAAACAGAGGGGCTGAAACAGAGGGGCTGAAACAGAGGGGCAGAAACTGAGGGCGAGAAACAGAGAGGCTGAAACAGCGGGCGAGAAACAGAGGGGCTGAAACAGAGGGCAAGAAACAGAGGGGCTGAATCAGAGATGCGAAAAACAGAGGGGCTGAAACAGAGAGGCTGAAACAGAGGGGCTGAAACAGAGGGCGAGAAACAGGGGGGCTGAAACAGAGGGCGAGAAACAGAGGGGCTGAACCAGAGTGGCTGAAACAGAGGGGCTGAAACAGAGGGCGAGAAACAGAGGGGCTGAAACAGAGGGCGAGAAAAAGAGGGGATGAAACAGAGGGCGAGAAACAGAGGGGCTGAAACAGAGAGGCTGAAACAGAGGGGCTGAAACAGAGGGCGAGAAAGAGAGGGGCTGTAACAGAGGGCGAGAAACAGAGGGTCTGAAACAGAGGGGCTGAAACAGAGGGGCTGAAACAGAGGGCGAGAAACAGAGGGGCTGAAACAGAGGGCGAGAAACAGAGGGGCTGAAACAGAGGGCGAGAAACAGAGGGGCTGAAACAGAGGGGCTGAAACAGTGGGGCTGAATCAGAGAGCCTGAAACAGAGGGGCTGAAACAGAGGGGCTGAAATAGAGGGGCCGAAACAGAGGGGCTGAATCAGAGGGGCTGAAACAGAGGGGCTGAATCAGAGGGGCTGAAAAAGAGGGCGAGAAACAGAGGGGCTGATTCAGAGGGGCTAAATCAGAGGGGCTGAATCAGAGGGGTTGAAACAGAGGGTCTGAATCAGAGGGGCTGAAACAGAGGTCGAGAAACAGAGGGGCTGAAACAGAGGGGCTGAAACAGAGGGTCTGAAACAGAGGGGCTGAATCAGAGGAGCTGATTCAGAGGGGCTGAAACAGAGGGGCTGAATCAGCGGGGCTGAAACAGAGGGCGAGAAACTGAGGGTCTGAAACAGAGGGGCAGAAACAGCGGGCGAGAAACAGAGGGTCTGAAACAGAGGGGCTGAAACAGAGGGCGAGAAACAGATTGGCTGAAACAGAGGGCTAGAAACAGAGGGGCTATAACAGAGGGGTTGAAACAGTGGGGCTGAAACAGAGCGGCTGAAACAGTGGGGCTGAAACAGAGGTTGAGAAACAGAGGGGCTGAAACAGAGGGCGCGAAACAGAGGGGCTGAAACAGAGGGCGAGAAACAGAGGGGCTGAATCAGAGGGGCTGAAACAGAGGGTGAGAAACAGAGGCGCTGAAACAGAGGGCTGAAACAGAGGGGCTGAAAAAGAGGGCGAGAAACAGAGGGGCTGAAACAGAGGGCAAGAAACAGAGAGGGTGAAACAGAGGGGCTGAAACAGAGGGGCTGAAACAGAGGGGCTGAAACAGAGTGGCTGAAACAGAGGGGCTGAAACAGAGGTGCTGAAACAGAGGGGCTGAAACAGAGGGCGAGAAACAGAGGGGCTGAAACAGAGGGCGAGAACCAGAGGGGCTGTCACAGAGGGGCTGAAACAGAGGGGCTGAAACAGAGGGCGAGAAACAGAGGGGCTGAAACAGAGGGCGAGAAACTGAGGGGCTGAAATAGAGGGCGAGAAACAGAGGGGCTGAAACAGAGGGGCTGAAACTGAGGGGCTGAAACAGAGGGCGAGAAACAGAGGGGCTGAATCAGAGGGGCTGAATCAGAGGGGCTGAAACAGAGGAACTGAAACAGAGGGCGAGAAACAAAGGGGCTGAAACAGCGGGCGAGAAACAGAGGGCCAGAAACAGAGGGGCTGAAACAGAGGGGCTGAAAGAGACGGGCTGAAACAGAGAGCCTGAAACAGAGGGCGAGAAACAGAGGGGCTGAAACAGAGGGCGAAAAACAGAGGGGCTGAAACAGAGGGCGAGAAACAGAGGGGCTGAAACAGAGGGCGAGAAACAGAGTGGCTGAAACAGACGGGCTGAAACAGAGGGGCTGAAAAAGAGGGCGAAAAACAGAGGGGCTGAAACTGAGGGCGAGAAACAGAGGGGCTGAATCAGAGGTCTAAATCAGAGGGGCTGAATCAGAGGAGCTGAAACAGAGGGCGAGAAACAGAGGGGCTGAAACAGAGGGCGAGAAACAGAGGGGCTGAAACAGAGGGCAAGAAACAGAGGGGCTGAAACAGAAGGACTGAAACAGAGGGCGAGAAACAGAGGGGCTGAATCAGAGGGGCTAAATCAGAGGGGCTGAATCAGAGGGGTTGAAACAGAGGGTCTGAATCAGTGGGGCTGAAACAGAGGGCGAGAAATAGAGGGGCTGAAACAGAGGGCGAGAAACAGAGGGGCTGAAACAGAGGGTCTGAAACAGAGGGGCTGAATCAGAGGGGCTGATTCAGAGGGGCTGAAACAGAGGGGCTGAATCAGCGGGGCTGAAACAGAGGGCGAGAAACTGAGGGGCTGAAACAGAGGGCGAGAAACAGAGGGGCTGAAACAGAGGGCGAGAAACAGGGGCTGAATCAGAGAGGCTGATTCAGAGGGGCTGAAACAGAGGGGCTGAATCAGAGGGGTTGAAACAGAGGGTCTGAATCAGAGGGGCTGAAACAGAGGGCGAGAAACAAAGGGGCTGAAACAGAGGGGCTGAAAAAGAGGGTCTGAAACAGAGGGGCTGAATCATAGGGGCTGAATCAGAGGAGCTGAAACAGAGGGGCTGAATCAGAGGGGCTGAAACAGAGGTCGAGAAACAGAGGGGCTGAGACAGAGGGCGAGAAACAGAGGGGCTGAAACAGAGGGCGAGAAACAGAGGGGCTGAAACAGAGGGAGAGAAACAGAGGGGCTGAAACAGAGGGGCTGTAACAGAGGGGCTGAAACAGACGGGCTGAAACAGAGGGCAAAAAACAGAGGGGCTGAAAAAGAGGGCGAGAAACAGAGGGTGAGAAACAGAGGGCAAGAAACAGAGGGGCTCAAACAGAGGGGCTGAAACAGAGGGGCTGAAATAGAGGGGCTGAAACAGAGGGGCTGAATCAGAGGGGCTGCAACAGAGGGGCTGAATCAGAGGGGCTGACACAGAGTGCGAGAAACAGAGGGGCTGAAACAGAGGGCGAGAAACAGAGGGGCTGAAACAGAGGGCGAGAAACAGAGGGGCTGAAACAGAGGGGCTGAAACAGAGGGGCTGAAACAGAGGGCGAGAAACAGAGAGGCTGAAACAGCGGGCGAGAAACAGAGGGGCTGAAACAGAGGGCAAGAATCAGAGGGGCTGAATCAGAGATGCGAGAAACAGAGGGGCTGAAACAGAGAGGCTGAAACAGAGGGGCTGGAACAGAGGGCGAGAAACAGAGGGGCTGAAACAGAGGGCGAGAAACAGAGGGGCTGAACCAGAGGGGCTGAAACAGAGGGGCTGAAACAGAGGGCGAGAAACAGAGGGGCTGAAACAGAGGGCGAGAAACAGAGGGGCTGAAACAGAGGGCGAGAAACAGAGGGGCTGAAACAGAGAGGCTGAAACAGAGGGGCTTGAAACAGAGGGCGAGAAACAGAGAGGTTGAAACAGAGGGCGAGAAACAGAGGGGCTGAAACAGAAGGCGAGAAACAGAGGGGCTGAAACAGAGGGCGAGAAACAGAGGGGCTGAAACAGAGGGGCTGAAACAGACGGGCTGAAACAGAGGGCAAAAAACAGAGGGGCTGAAACAGAGGGTGAGAAAAGGAGGGGCTGAAACAGAATGGCTGAAACAGAGGGGCTGAAACAGAGGGCGAGAAACAGAGGTGCTGAATCAGAGGGCTAAATCAGAGGGCCTGAATCAGAGGGGCTGAAACAGAGGGGCTGAATCAGAGGGGCTGAAACAGAGGGCGAGAAACAGAGGGGCTGAAACAAAGGGCAAGAAATAGAAGGGCTGAAACAGAAGAGCTGAAACAGAGGGGGAGAAACAGAGGGGCTGAAACAGAGGGTCTGAATCAGAGGGGCTGAAACAGAGGGCGAGAAACAGAGGGGCTGAAAGAGAGGGGCTGAAACAGTGGATCTGAAACAGAGGGGCTGAATCAGAGGGGCTGATTCAGAGGGGATGAAACAGAGGGGCTGAATCATCGGGGCTGAAACAGAGGGCGAGAAACTGAGGGGCTGAAACAGAGAGCGAGAAACAGAGGGGCAGAAACAGCGTGCGAGAAACAGAGGGGCTGAAACAGAGGGGCTGAAACAGAGGGCGAGAAACAGAGTGGCTGAAACAGAGGGCTAGAAACAGAGGGGCTGAAACAGAGGGGTTGAAACAGAGGGGCTGAAACAGAGGGGCTGAAACAGTGGGGCTGAAACAGAGGGCGAGAAGCAGAGGGGCTGAAACAGAGGGCGCGAAACAGAGGGGCTGAAACAGAGGGCGAGAAACAGAGGGGCTGAATCAGAGGGGCTGAAACAGAGGGTGAGAAACAGAGGGGCTGAAACAGAGGGCTGAAACAGAGAGGCTGAAAAAGAGGGCGAAAAACAGAGGGGCTGAAACAGAGGGCGAGAAACAGAGGGGCTGAAACAGAGGGCGAGAAACAGAGGGGCTGAAACAGATTTCGAGAAACAGAGGGGCTGAAACAGAGGGGGAGAAACGAAGGGACTGAAACAGCGGGCAAGAAACAGAGGGGCTGAAACAGAGGGGCTGAAACAGACGGGCTGAAACAGAGAGCCTGAAACAGAGGGGCTGAAACAGAGGGGCTGAAATAGACGGGCTGAAACAGAGGGGCTGAATCAGAGGGGCTGAAACAGAGGGGCTGAATCAGAGGGGCTGAAACAGAGGGCGAGAAACAGAGGGGCTGAAACAGAGGGTCTGAAACAGAGGGGCTGAATCAGAGGGGCTGATTCAGAGGGGCTGAAACAGAGGGGCTGAATCAGCGGGGCTGAAACAGAGGGCGAGAAACTGAGGGGCTGAAACAGAGGGCGAGAAACAGAGGGGCTGAAACAGAGGGCGAGAAACAGGGGCTGAATCAGAGAGGCTGATTCAGAGGGGCTGAAACAGAGGGGCTGAATCAGAGGGGTTGAAACAGAGGGTCTGATTCAGAGGGGCTGAAACAGAGGGCGAGAAACAGAGGGGCTGAAACAGAGGGGCTGAAAAAGAGGGTCTGAAACAGAGGGGCTGAATCAGAGGGGCTGAATCAGAGGAGCTGAAACAGAGGGGCTGAATCAGAGGGGCTGAAACAGAGGTCGAGAAACAGAGGGGCTGAGACAGAGGGCGAGAAACAGAGGGGCTGAAACAGAGGGCGAGAAACAGAGGGGCTGAAACAGAGGGAGAGAAACAGAGGGGCTGAAACAGAGGGGCTGAAACAGAGGGGCTGAAACAGACGGGCTGAAACAGAGGGCAAAAAACAGAGGGGCTGAAAAAGAGGGCGAGAAACAGAGGGTGAGAAACAGAGGGCAAGAAACAGAGGGGCTCAAACAGAGGGGCTGAAACAGAGGGGCTGAAATAGAGGGGCTGAAACAGAGGGGCTGAATCAGAGGGGCTGCAACAGAGGGGCTGAATCAGAGGGGCTGACACAGAGTGCGAGAAACAGAGGGGCTGAAACAGAGGGCGAGAAACAGAGGGGCTGAAACAGAGGGCGAGAAACAGAGGGGCTGAAACAGAGGGGCTGAAACAGAGGGGCTGAAACAGAGGGCGAGAAACAGAGAGGCTGAAACAGCGGGCGAGAAACAGAGGGGCTGAAACAGAGGGCAAGAATCAGAGGGGCTGAATCAGCGATGCGAGAAACAGAGGGGCTGAAACAGAGAGGCTGAAACAGAGGGGCTGGAACAGAGGGCGAGAAACAGAGGGGCTGAAACAGAGGGCGAGAAACAGAGGGGCTGAACCAGAGGGGCTGAAACAGAGGGGCTGAAACAGAGGGCGAGAAACAGAGGGGCTGAAACAGAGGGCGAGAAACAGAGGGGCTGAAACAGAGGGCGAGAAACAGAGGGGCTGAAACAGAGAGGCTGAAACAGAGGGGCTGAAACAGAGGGCGAGAAACAGAGAGGTTGAAACAGAGGGCGAGAAACAGAGGAGCTGAAACAGAAGGCGAGAAACAGAGGGGCTGAAACAGAGGGCGAGAAACAGAGGGGCTGAAACAGAGGGGCTGAAACAGACGGGCTGAAACAGAGGGCAAAAAACAGAGGGGCTGAAACAGAGGGTGAGAAAAGGAGGGGCTGAAACAGAATGGCTGAAACAGAGGGGCTGAAACAGAGGGCGAGAAACAGAGGTGCTGAATCAGAGGGCTAAATCAGAGGGCCTGAATCAGAGGGGCTGAAACAGAGGGGCTGAATCAGAGGGGCTGAAACAGAGGGCGAGAAACAGAGGGGCTGAAACAGAGGGCAAGAAATAGAAGGGCTGAAACAGAAGAGCTGAAACAGAGGGGGAGAAACAGAGGGGCTGAAACAGAGGGTCTGAATCAGAGGGGCTGAAACAGAGGGCGAGAAACAGAGGGGCTGAAAGAGAGGGGCTGAAACAGTGGATCTGAAACAGAGGGGCTGAATCAGAGGGGCTGATTCAGAGGGGATGAAACAGAGGGGCTGAATCATCGGGGCTGAAACAGAGGGCGAGAAACTGAGGGGCTGAAACAGAGAGCGAGAAACAGAGGGGCAGAAACAGCGGGCGAGAAACAGAGGGGCTGAAACAGAGGGGCTGAAACAGAGGGCGAGAAACAGAGTGGCTGAAACAGAGGGCTAGAAACAGAGGGGCTGAAACAGAGGGGTTGAAACAGAGGGGCTGAAACAGAGGGGCTGAAACAGTGGGGCTGAAACAGAGGGCGAGAAGCAGAGGGGCTGAAACAGAGGGCGCGAAACAGAGGGGCTGAAACAGAGGGCGAGAAACAGAGGGGCTGAATCAGAGGGGCTGAAACAGAGGGTGAGAAACAGAGGGGCTGAAACAGAGGGCTGAAACAGAGAGGCTGAAAAAGAGGGCGAAAAACAGAGGGGCTGAAACAGAGGGCGAGAAACAGAGGGGCTGAAACAGAGGGCGAGAAACAGAGGGGCTGAAACAGAGGGGCTGAAACAGATTTCGAGAAACAGAGGGGCTGAAACAGAGGGGGAGAAACGAAGGGACTCAAACAGCGGGCGAGAAACAGAGGGGCTGAAACAGAGGGGCTGAAACAGACGGGCTGAAACAGAGAGCCTGAAACAGAGGGGCTGAAACAGAGGGGCTGAAATAGACGGGCTGAAACAGAGGGGCTGAATCAGAGGGGCTGAAACAGAGGGGCTGAATCAGAGGGGCTGAAAAAGAGGGCGAGAAACAGAGGGGCTGAATCAGAGGGGCTAAATCAGAGGGGCTGAATCAGAGGGGTTGAAACAGAGGGTCTGAATCAGAGGGGCTGAAACAGAGGTCGAGAAACAGAGGGGCTGAAACAGAGGGGCTGAAACAGAGGGTCTGTGACAGAGGGGCTGAATCAGAGGGGCTGATTCAGAGGAGCTGAAACAGAGGGGCTGAATCAGCGGGGCTGAAACAGAGGGCGAGAAACTGAGGGTCTGAAACAGAGGCTGAGAAACAGATGGGCAGAAACAGCGGGCGAGAAACAGAGGGTCTGAAACAGAGGGGCTGAAACAGAGGGCGAGAAACAGATTGGCTGAAACAGAGGGCTAGAAACAGAGGGGCTGTAACAGAGGGGTTGAAACAGAGGGGCTGAAACAGAGGGGCTGAAACAGTGGGGCTGAAACAGAGGTTGAGAAACAGTGGGGCTGAAACAGAGGGCGCGAAACAGAGGGGCTGAAACAGAGGACGAGAAACAGAGGGGCTGAATCAGAGGGGCTGAAACAGAGGGTGAGAAACAGAGGGGCTGAAACAGAGGGCTGAAACAGAGGGGCTGAAAAACAGGGCGAAAAACAGAGGGGCTGAAACAGAGGGCGAGAAACAGAGAGGGTGAAACAGAGGGGCTGAAACCGAGGGGCTGAAACAGAGGGGCTGAAACAGAGTGGCTGAAACAGAGGGGCTGAAACAGAGGTGCTGAAACAGAGGGGCTGAAACAGAGTGCGAGAAACAGAGGGGCTGAAACAGAGGGCGAGAAACAGAGGGGCTGAAACAGAGGGGCTGAAACAGAGGGGCTGAAACAGAGGGCGAGAAACAGAGGGGCTGAAACAGAGGGCGAGAAACAGAGGGACTGAAACAGAGGGCGAGAAACAGAGGGGCTGAAACAGAGGGGCTGAAACAGAGGGGCTGAAACAGAGGGGCTGAAACAGAGGGCGAGAAACAGAGTGGCTGAATCAGAGGTGCTGAATCAGAGGGGCTGAAACAGAGGTACTGAAACAGAGGGCTAGAAACAAAGGGGCTGAAACAGCGGGCGAGAAACAGAGGGCCAGAAACAGAGGGGCTGAAACAGAGGGGCTGAAACAGAGGGCGAGAAACAGAGGGGCTGAAACAGAGAGCGAAAAACAGAGGGGCTGAAACAGAGGGCGAGAAACAGAGGGGCTGAAACAGAGGGCGAGAAACAGAGGGGCTGAAACAGAGGGTGAGAAACAGAGGGGCTGAAACAGAGGGCGAGAAACAGAGTGGCTGAAACAGACGGGCTGAAACAGAGGGGCTGAAAAAGAGGGCGAAAAACAGAGGGGCTGAAACTGAGGGCGAGAAACAGAGGGGCTGAATCAGAGGTCTAAATCAGAGGGGCTGAATCAGGGGAGCTGAAACAGAGGGCGAGAAACAGAGGGGCTGAAACAGAGGGCGAGAAACAGAGTGGCTGAAACAGAGGGCAAGAAACAGAGGGGCTGAAACAGAAGGGCTGAAACAGAGGGCGAGAAACAGAGGGGCTGAATCAGAGGGGCTAAATCAGAGGGGCTGAATCAGAGGGGTTGAAACAGAGGGTCTGAATCAGTGGGGCTGAAACAGAGGGCGAGAAATAGAGGGGCTGAAACAGAGGGCGAGAAACAGAGGGGCTGAAACAGAGGGGCTGAAACAGAGGGTCTGAAACAGAGGGGCTGAATCAGAGGGGCTGATTCAGAGGGGCTGAAACAGAGGGGCTGAATCAGCGGGGCTGAAACAGAGGGCGAGAAACTGAGGGGCTGAAACAGAGGGCGAGAAACAGAGGGGCTGAAACAGAGGGCGAGAAACAGAGGGGCTGAATCAGAGAGGCTGATTCAGAGGGGCTGAAACAGAGGGGCTGAATCAGAGGGGTTGAAGCAGAGGGTCTGAATCAGAGGGGCTGAAACAGAGGGCGAGAAACAGAGGGGCTGAAACAGAGGGGCTGAAACAGAGGGTCTGAAACAGAGGGGCTGAATCAGAGGGGCTGAATCAGAGGAGCTGAAACAGAGGGGCTGAATCAGAGGGGCTGAAACAGAGGTCGAGAAACAGAGGGGCTGAGACAGAGGGCGAGAAACAGAGGGCGAGAAACAGAGGGTCTGAAACAGGGGCTGAAACAGAATGGCTGAAACAGAGGGCGAGAAACAGAGGGGTTGAAACAGAGGGCGAGAAACAGAGGGGCTGAAAAAGAAGGCGAGAAACAGAGGGGCTGAAACAGAGGGCGAGAAACAGAGGGGCTGAAACAGAGGGGCTGAAACAGACGGGCTGAAACAGAGGGCAAAAAACAGAGGGGCTGAAACAGAGGGTGAGAAAAGGAGGGGCTGAAACAGAGGGCAAAAAACAGAGGGGCTGAAACAGAGGGTGAGAAAAGGAGGGGCTGAAACAGAATGGCTGAAACAGAGGGGCTGAAACAGAGGGCGAGAAACAGAGGTGCTGAATCCGAGGGCTAAATCAGAGGGCCTGAATCAGAGGGGCTGAAACAGAGGGGCTGAATCAGAGGGGCTGAAACAGAGGGCGAGAAACAGAGGGGCTGAAACAAAGGGCAAGAAATAGAGGGGCTGAAACAGAAGAGCTGAAACAGAGGGGGAGAAACAGAGGGGCTGAAACAGAGTGTCTGAATCAGAGGGGCTGAAACAGAGGGGCTGAAACAGACGGGCTGAAACAGAGAGCCTGAAACAGAGGGGCTGAAACAGAGGGGCTGAAATAGACGGGCTGAAACAGAGGGGCTGAATCAGAGGGGCTGAAAAAGAGGGCGAGAAACAGAGGGGCTGAATCAGAGGGGCTAAATCAGAGGGGCTGAATCAGAGGGGTTGAAACAGAGGGTCTGAATCAGAGGGGCTGAAACAGAGGTCGAGAAACAGAGGGGCTGAAACAGAGGGGCTGAAACAGAGGGTCTGTGACAGAGGGGCTGAATCAGAGGGGCTGATTCAGAGGAGCTGAAACAGAGGGGCTTAATCAGCGGGGCTGAAACAGAGGGCGAGAAACTGAGGGTCTGAAACAGAGGGCGAGAAACAGAGGGGCAGAAACAGCGGGCGAGAAACAGAGGGTCTGAAACAGAGGGGCTGAAACAGAGGGCGAGAAACAGATTGGCTGAAACAGAGGGCTAGAAACAGAGGGGCTGTAACAGAGGGGTTGAAACAGAGGGGCTGAAACAGAGGGGCTGAAACAGTGGGGCTGAAACAGAGGTTGAGAAACAGTGGGGCTGAAACAGAGGGCGCGAAACAGAGGGGCTGAAACAGAGGACGAGAAACAGAGGGGCTGAATCAGAGGGGCTGAAACAGAGGGTGAGAAACAGAGGGGCTGAAACAGAGGGCTGAAACAGAGGGGCTGAAAAACAGGGCGAAAAACAGAGGGGCTGAAACAGAGGGCGAGAAACAGAGAGGGTGAAACAGAGGGGCTGAAACCGAGGGGCTGAAACAGAGGGGGTGAAACAGACTGGCTGAAACAGAGGGGCTGAAACAGAGGTGCTGAAACAGAGGGGCTGAAACAGAGGGCGAGAAACAGAGGGGCTGAAACAGAGGGCGAGAAACAGAGGGGCTGAAACAGAGGGGCTGAAACAGAGGGGCTGAAACAGAGGGCGAGAAACAGAGGGGCTGAAACAGAGGGGCTGAAACAGAGGGCGAGAAACAGAGGTGCTGAATCAGAGGGCTAAATCAGAGGGCCTGAATCAGAGGGGCTGAAACAGAGGGGCTGAATCAGAGGGGCTGAAACAGAGGGCGAGAAACAGAGGGGCTGAAACAGAGGGCAAGAAATAGAAGGGCTGAAACAGAAGAGCTGAAACAGAGGGGGAGAAACAGAGGGGCTGAAACAGAGGGTCTGAATCAGAGGGGCTGAAACAGAGGGCGAGAAACAGAGGGGCTGAAAGAGAGGGGCTGAAACAGTGGATCTGAAACAGAGGGGCTGAATCAGAGGGGCTGATTCAGAGGGGATGAAACAGAGGGGCTGAATCATCGGGGCTGAAACAGAGGGCGAGAAACTGAGGGGCTGAAACAGAGAGCGAGAAACAGAGGGGCAGAAACAGCGGGCGAGAAACAGAGGGGCTGAAACAGAGGGGCTGAAACAGAGGGCGAGAAACAGAGTGGCTGAAACAGAGGGCTAGAAACAGAGGGGCTGAAACAGAGGGGTTGAAACAGAGGGGCTGAAACAGAGGGGCTGAAACAGTGGGGCTGAAACAGAGGGCGAGAAGCAGAGGGGCTGAAACAGAGGGCGCGAAACAGAGGGGCTGAAACAGAGGGCGAGAAACAGAGGGGCTGAATCAGAGGGGCTGAAACAGAGGGTGAGAAACAGAGGGGCTGAAACAGAGGGCTGAAACAGAGAGGCTGAAAAAGAGGGCGAAAAACAGAGGGGCTGAAACAGAGGGCGAGAAACAGAGGGGCTGAAACAGAGGGCGAGAAACAGAGGGGCTGAAACAGAGGGGCTGAAACAGATTTCGAGAAACAGAGGGGCTGAAACAGAGGGGGAGAAACGAAGGGACTCAAACAGCGGGCGAGAAACAGAGGGGCTGAAACAGAGGGGCTGAAACAGACGGGCTGAAACAGAGAGCCTGAAACAGAGGGGCTGAAACAGAGGGGCTGAAATAGACGGGCTGAAACAGAGGGGCTGAATCAGAGGGGCTGAAACAGAGGGGCTGAATCAGAGGGGCTGAAAAAGAGGGCGAGAAACAGAGGGGCTGAATCAGAGGGGCTAAATCAGAGGGGCTGAATCAGAGGGGTTGAAACAGAGGGTCTGAATCAGAGGGGCTGAAACAGAGGTCGAGAAACAGAGGGGCTGAAACAGAGGGGCTGAAACAGAGGGTCTGTGACAGAGGGGCTGAATCAGAGGGGCTGATTCAGAGGAGCTGAAACAGAGGGGCTGAATCAGCGGGGCTGAAACAGAGGGCGAGAAACTGAGGGTCTGAAACAGAGGCTGAGAAACAGATGGGCAGAAACAGCGGGCGAGAAACAGAGGGTCTGAAACAGAGGGGCTGAAACAGAGGGCGAGAAACAGATTGGCTGAAACAGAGGGCTAGAAACAGAGGGGCTGTAACAGAGGGGTTGAAACAGAGGGGCTGAAACAGAGGGGCTGAAACAGTGGGGCTGAAACAGAGGTTGAGAAACAGTGGGGCTGAAACAGAGGGCGCGAAACAGAGGGGCTGAAACAGAGGACGAGAAACAGAGGGGCTGAATCAGAGGGGCTGAAACAGAGGGTGAGAAACAGAGGGGCTGAAACAGAGGGCTGAAACAGAGGGGCTGAAAAACAGGGCGAAAAACAGAGGGGCTGAAACAGAGGGCGAGAAACAGAGAGGGTGAAACAGAGGGGCTGAAACCGAGGGGCTGAAACAGAGGGGCTGAAACAGAGTGGCTGAAACAGAGGGGCTGAAACAGAGGTGCTGAAACAGAGGGGCTGAAACAGAGTGCGAGAAACAGAGGGGCTGAAACAGAGGGCGAGAAACAGAGGGGCTGAAACAGAGGGGCTGAAACAGAGGGGCTGAAACAGAGGGCGAGAAACAGAGGGGCTGAAACAGAGGGCGAGAAACAGAGGGACTGAAACAGAGGGCGAGAAACAGAGGGGCTGAAACAGAGGGGCTGAAACAGAGGGGCTGAAACAGAGGGGCTGAAACAGAGGGCGAGAAACAGAGTGGCTGAATCAGAGGTGCTGAATCAGAGGGGCTGAAACAGAGGTACTGAAACAGAGGGCTAGAAACAAAGGGGCTGAAACAGCGGGCGAGAAACAGAGGGCCAGAAACAGAGGGGCTGAAACAGAGGGGCTGAAACAGAGGGCGAGAAACAGAGGGGCTGAAACAGAGGGCGAAAAACAGAGGGGCTGAAACAGAGGGCGAGAAACAGAGGGGCTGAAACAGAGGGCGAGAAACAGAGGGGCTGAAACAGAGGGTGAGAAACAGAGGGGCTGAAACAGAGGGCGAGAAACAGAGTGGCTGAAACAGACGGGCTGAAACAGAGGGGCTGAAAAAGAGGGCGAAAAACAGAGGGGCTGAAACTGAGGGCGAGAAACAGAGGGGCTGAATCAGAGGTCTAAATCAGAGGGGCTGAATCAGGGGAGCTGAAACAGAGGGCGAGAAACAGAGGGGCTGAAACAGAGGGCGAGAAACAGAGTGGCTGAAACAGAGGGCAAGAAACAGAGGGGCTGAAACAGAAGGGCTGAAACAGAGGGCGAGAAACAGAGGGGCTGAATCAGAGGGGCTAAATCAGAGGGGCTGAATCAGAGGGGTTGAAACAGAGGGTCTGAATCAGTGGGGCTGAAACAGAGGGCGAGAAATAGAGGGGCTGAAACAGAGGGCGAGAAACAGAGGGGCTGAAACAGAGGGGCTGAAACAGAGGGTCTGAAACAGAGGGGCTGAATCAGAGGGGCTGATTCAGAGGGGCTGAAACAGAGGGGCTGAATCAGAGGGGCTGAAACAGAGGGCGAGAAACTGAGGGGCTGAAACAGAGGGCGAGAAACAGAGGGGCTGAAACAGAGGGCGAGAAACAGAGGGGCTGAATCAGAGAGGCTGATTCAGAGGGGCTGAAACAGAGGGGCTGAATCAGAGGGGTTGAAGCAGAGGGTCTGAATCAGAGGGGCTGAAACAGAGGGCGAGAAACAGAGGGGCTGAAACAGAGGGGCTGAAACAGAGGGTCTGAAACAGAGGGGCTGAATCAGAGGGGCTGAATCAGAGGAGCTGAAACAGAGGGGCTGAATCAGAGGGGCTGAAACAGAGGTCGAGAAACAGAGGGGCTGAGACAGAGGGCGAGAAACAGAGGGCGAGAAACAGAGGGTCTGAAACAGGGGCTGAAACAGAATGGCTGAAACAGAGGGCGAGAAACAGAGGGGTTGAAACAGAGGGCGAGAAACAGAGGGGCTGAAAAAGAAGGCGAGAAACAGAGGGGCTGAAACAGAGGGCGAGAAACAGAGGGGCTGAAACAGAGGGGCTGAAACAGACGGGCTGAAACAGAGGGCAAAAAACAGAGGGGCTGAAACAGAGGGTGAGAAAAGGAGGGGCTGAAACAGAGGGCAAAAAACAGAGGGGCTGAAACAGAGGGTGAGAAAAGGAGGGGCTGAAACAGAATGGCTGAAACAGAGGGGCTGAAACAGAGGGCGAGAAACAGAGGTGCTGAATCCGAGGGCTAAATCAGAGGGCCTGAATCAGAGGGGCTGAAACAGAGGGGCTGAATCAGAGGGGCTGAAACAGAGGGCGAGAAACAGAGGGGCTGAAACAAAGGGCAAGAAATAGAGGGGCTGAAACAGAAGAGCTGAAACAGAGGGGGAGAAACAGAGGGGCTGAAACAGAGTGTCTGAATCAGAGGGGCTGAAACAGAGGGGCTGAAACAGACGGGCTGAAACAGAGAGCCTGAAACAGAGGGGCTGAAACAGAGGGGCTGAAATAGACGGGCTGAAACAGAGGGGCTGAATCAGAGGGGCTGAAAAAGAGGGCGAGAAACAGAGGGGCTGAATCAGAGGGGCTAAATCAGAGGGGCTGAATCAGAGGGGTTGAAACAGAGGGTCTGAATCAGAGGGGCTGAAACAGAGGTCGAGAAACAGAGGGGCTGAAACAGAGGGGCTGAAACAGAGGGTCTGTGACAGAGGGGCTGAATCAGAGGGGCTGATTCAGAGGAGCTGAAACAGAGGGGCTTAATCAGCGGGGCTGAAACAGAGGGCGAGAAACTGAGGGTCTGAAACAGAGGGCGAGAAACAGAGGGGCAGAAACAGCGGGCGAGAAACAGAGGGTCTGAAACAGAGGGGCTGAAACAGAGGGCGAGAAACAGATTGGCTGAAACAGAGGGCTAGAAACAGAGGGGCTGTAACAGAGGGGTTGAAACAGAGGGGCTGAAACAGAGGGGCTGAAACAGTGGGGCTGAAACAGAGGTTGAGAAACAGTGGGGCTGAAACAGAGGGCGCGAAACAGAGGGGCTGAAACAGAGGACGAGAAACAGAGGGGCTGAATCAGAGGGGCTCAAACAGAGGGTGAGAAACAGAGGGGCTGAAACAGAGGGCTGAAACAGAGGGGCTGAAAAACAGGGCGAAAAACAGAGGGGCTGAAACAGAGGGCGAGAAACAGAGAGGGTGAAACAGAGGGGCTGAAACCGAGGGGCTGAAACAGAGGGGGTGAAACAGACTGGCTGAAACAGAGGGGCTGAAACAGAGGTGCTGAAACAGAGGGGCTGAAACAGAGGGCGAGAAACAGAGGGGCTGAAACAGAGGGCGAGAAACAGAGGGGCTGAAACAGAGGGGCTGAAACAGAGGGGCTGAAACAGAGGGCGAGAAACAGAGGGGCTGAAACAGAGGGCGAGAAACAGAGGGGCTGAATCAGAGGGGCTGAAACAGAGGGGCTGAAACAGAGGGGCTGAAACAGAGGGGCTGAAACAGAGGGGCTGAAACAGAGGGCGAGAAACAGAGGGGCTGAATCAGAGGTGCTGAATCAGAGGGGCTGAAACAGAGGTACTGAAACAGAGGGCTAGAAACAAAGGGGCTGAAACGCCGGGCGAGAAACAGAGGGCCAGAAACAGAGGGGCTGAAACAGAGGGGCTGAAACAGACGGGCTGAAACAGAGAGCCTGAAACAGAGGGCGAGAAACAGAGGGGCTGAAACAGAGGGCGAAAAACAGAGGGGCTGAAACAGAGGGCGAGAAACAGAGGGGCTGAAACAGAGGGCGAGAAACAGAGGGGCTGAAACAGAGTGTGAGAAACAGAGGGGCTGAAACAGAGGTCGAGAAACAGAGTGGCTGAAACAGACGGGCTGAAACAGAGGGGCTGAAAAAGAGGGCGAAAAACAGAGGGGCTGAAACTGAGGGCGAGAAACAGAGGGGCTGAATCAGAGGTCTAAATCAGAGGGGCTGAATCAGGGGAGCTGAAACAGAGGGCGAGAAACAGAGGGGCTGAAACAGAGGGCGAGAAACAGAGGGGCTGAAACAGAGGGCAAGAAACAGAGGGGCTGAAACAGAAGGGCTGAAACAGAGGGCGAGAAACAGAGGGGCTGAATCTGAGGGGCTAAATCAGAGGGGCTGAATCAGAGGGGTTGAAACAGAGGGTCTGAATCAGTGGGGCTGAAACAGAGGGCGAGAAATAGAGGGGCTGAAACAGAGGGCGAGAAACAGAGGGGCTGAAACAGAGGGGCTGAAACAGAGGGTCTGAAACAGAGGGGCTGAATCAGAGGGGCTGATTCAGAGGGGCTGAAACAGAGGGGCTGAATCAGCGGGGCTGAAACAGAGGGCGAGAAACTGAGGGGCTGAAACAGACGGCGAGAAACAGAGGGGCTGAAACAGAGGGCGAGAAACAGAGGGGCTGAATCAGAGAGGCTGATTCAGAGGGGCTGAAACAGAGGGGCTGAATCAGCGGGGTTGAAGCAGAGGGTCTGAATCAGAGGGGCTGAAACAGAGGGCGAGAAACAGAGGGGCTGAAACAGAGGGGCTGAAACAGAGGGTCTGAAACAGAGGGGCTGAATCAGAGGGGCTGAATCAGAGGAGCTGAAACAGAGGGGCTGAATCAGAGGGGCTGAAACAGAGGTCGAGAAACAGAGGGGCTGAGACAGAGGGCGAGAAACAGAGGGGCTGAAACAGAGGGCGAGAAACAGAGGGTCTGAAACAGGGGCTGAAACAGAATGGCTGAAACAGAGGGCGAGAAACAGAGGGGTTGAAACAGAGGGCGAGAAACAGAGGGGCTGAAACAGAAGGCGAGAAACAGAGGGGCTGAAACAGAGGGCGAGAAACAGAGGGGCTGAAACAGAGGGGCTGAAACAGACGGGCTGAAACAGAGGGCAAAAAACAGAGGGGCTGAAACAGAGGGTGAGAAAAGGAGGGGCTGAAACAGAATGGCTGAAACAGAGGGGCTGAAACAGAGGGCGAGAAACAGAGGTGCTGAATCAGAGGGCTAAATCAGAGGGCCTGAATCAGAGGGGCTGAAACAGAGGGGCTGAATCAGAGGGGCTGAAACAGAGGGCGAGAAACAAAGGGGCTGAAACAAAGGGCAAGAAATAGAGGGGCTGAAACAGAAGAGCTGAAACAGAGGGGGAGAAACAGAGGGGCTGAAACAGAGGGTCTGAATCAGAGGGGCTGAAACAGAGGGCGAGAAACAGAGGGCGAGAAACAGAGGGGCTGAAACAGAGGATCTAAAACAGAGGGGCTGAATCAGAGGGGCAGATTCAGAGGGGCTGAAACAGAGGGGCTGAATCATCGGGGCTGAAACAGAGGGCGAGAAACAGAGGGGCAGAAACAGCGGGCGAGAAACAGAGGGGCTGAAACAGAGGGGCTGAAACAGAGGGCGAGAAACAGAGTGGCTGAAACAGAGGGCTAGAAACAGAGGGGCTGAAACAGAGGGGTTGAAACAGAGGGGCTGAAACAGAGGGGCTGAAACAGTGGGGCTGAAACAGAGGGCGAGAAACAGAGGGGCTGAAACAGAGGGCGCGAAACAGAGGGGCTGAAACAGAGGGCGAGAAACAGAGGGGCTGAATCAGAGGGGCTGAAACAGAGGGTGAGAAACAGAGGGGCTGAAACAGAGGGCTGAAACAGAGGGGCTGAAAAAGAGGGCGAAAAACAGAGGGGCTGAAACAGAGGGCGAGAAACAGAGGGGCTGAAACAGAGGGCGAGAAACAGAGGGGCTGAAACAGAGGGGCTGAAACAGATTTCGAGAAACAGAGGGGCTGAAACAGAGGGGGAGAAACTAAGGGACTGAAACAGCGGGCGAGAAGCAGAGGGGCTGAAACAGAGGGGCTGAAACAGACGGGCTGAAACAGAGAGCCTGAAACAGAGGGGCTGAAACAGAGGTGCTGAAATAGACGGGCTGAAACAGAGGGGCTGAATCAGAGGGGCTGAAACAGAGGGGCTGAATCAGAGGGGATGAAAAAGAGGGCGAGAAACAGAGGGGCTGAATCAGAGGGGCTAAATCAGAGGGGCTGAATCAGAGGGGTTGAAACAGAGGGTCTGAATCAGAGGGGCTGAAACAGAGGTCGAGAAACAGAGGGGCTGAAACAGAGGGGCTGAAACAGAGGGTCTGTGACAGAGGGGCTGAATCAGAGGGGCTGATTCAGAGGGGCTGAAACAGAGGGGCTGAATCAGCGGGGCTGAAACAGAGGGCGAGAAACTGAGGGTCTGAAACAGAGGGCGAGAAACAGAGGGGCAGAAACAGCGGGCGAGAAACAGAGGGTCTGAAACAGAGGGGCTGAAACAGAGGGCTAGAAACAGAGGGGCTGTAACAGAGGGGTTGAAACAGAGGGGCTGAAACAGAGGGGCTGAAACAGTGGGGCTGAAACAGAGGTTGAGAAACAGTGGGGCTGAAACAGAGGGCGCGAAACAGAGGGGCTGAAACAGAGGACGAGAAACAGAGGGGCTGAATCAGAGGGGCTGAAACAGAGGGGCTGAAACAGAGGGGCTGAAACAGAGGGCTGAAACAGAGGGGCTGAAAAACAGGGCGAAAAACAGAGGGGCTGAAACAGAGGGCGAGAAACAGAGAGGGTGAAACAGAGGGGCTGAAACCGAGGGGCTGAAACAGAGGGGCTGAAACAGAGTGGCTGAAACAGAGGGGCTGAAACAGAGGTGCTGAAACAGAGGGGCTGAAACAGAGTGCGAGGAACAGAGGGGCTGAAACAGAGGGCGAGAAACAGAGGGGCTGAAACAGAGGGGCTGAAACAGAGGGGCTGAAACAGAGGGCGAGAAACAGAGGGGCTGAAACAGAGGGCGAGAAACAGAGGGGCTGAAATAGAGGGCGAGAAACAGAGGGGCTGAAACAGAGGGGCTGAAACAGAGGGGCTGAAACAGAGGGCGAGAAACAGAGGGGCTGAATCAGAGGTGCTGAATCAGAGGGGCTGAAACAGAGGTACTGAAACAGAGGGCTAGAAACAAAGGGGCTGAAACAGAGGGCGAGAAACAGAGGGGCTGAAATAGAGGGCGAGAAACAGAGGGGCTGAAATAGAGGGCGAGAAACAGAGGGGCTGAAACAGAGGGGCTGAATCAGAGGGGCTGAAACAGAGGGCGAGAAACAGAGGGCCTGAAACAGTGGGGCTGAATCAGAGGGGCTGAAACAGAGGGCGAGAAATAGAGGGGCTGAAACAGAGGACGAGAAATAGAGGGGCTGAAACAGAGGGCGAGAAACAGAGGGGCTGAAAAAGAGCGCGAGAAACAGTGGGGCTGAAACAGAGGGGCTGAAACAGAGGGCAAGAAACAGAGGGGCTGAAACAGAGGGCGAGAAACAGAGGGGCTGAAACAGAGGGGCTGAAACAGACGGGCTGAAACAGAGAGCCTGAAACAGAGGGCGAGAAACAGAGGGGCTGAAACAGAGGGCGAAAAACAGAGGGGCTGAAACAGAGGGCGAGAAACAGAGGGGCTGAAACAGAGGGCGAGAAACAGAGGGGCTGAAACAGAGGGTGAGAAACAGAGGGGCTGAAACAGAGGGCGAGAAACAGAGTGGCTGAAACAGACGGGCTGAAACAGAGGGGCTGAAAAAGAGGGCGAAAAACAGAGGGGCTGAAACTGAGGGCGAGAAACAGAGGGGCTGAATCAGAGGTCTAAATCAGAGGGGCTGAATCAGAGGAGCTGAAACAGAGGGCGAGAAACAGAGGGGCTGAAACAGAGGGCGAGAAACAGAGGGGCTGAAACAGAGGGCAAGAAACAGAGGGGCTGAAACAGAAGGGCTGAAACAGAGGGCGAGAAACAGAGGGGCTGAATCAGAGGGGCTGAAACAGAGGGCGAGAAATAGAGGGGCTGAAACAGAGGGCGAGAAACAGAGGGGCTGAAACAGAGGGGCTGAAACAGAGGGTCTGAAACAGAGGGGCTGAATCAGAGGGGCTGATTCAGAGGGGCTGAAACAGAGGGGCTGAATCAGTGGGGCTGAAACAGAGGGCGAGAAATAGAGCGGCTGAAACAGAGGGCGAGAAACAGAGGGGCTGAAACAGAGGGGCTGAAACAGAGGGTCTGAAACAGAGGGGCTGAATCAGAGGGGCTGATTCAGAGGGGCTGAAACAGAGGGGCTGAATCAGCGGGGCTGAAACAGAGGGCGAGAAACTGAGGGGCTGAAACAGAGGGCGAGAAACAGAGGGGCTGAAACAGAGGGCGAGGAACAGAGGGACTGAATCAGAGAGGCTGATTCAGAGGGGCTGAAACAGAGGGGCTGAATCAGAGGGGTTGAAGCAGAGGGTCTGAATCAGAGGGGCTGAATCAGAGGGCGAGAAACAGAGGGGCTGAAACAGAGGGTCTGAAACAGAGGGTCTGAAACAGAGGGGCTGAATCAGAGGGGCTGAAACAGAGGTCGAGAAACAGAGGGGCTGAGACAGAGGGCGAGAAACAGAGGGGCTGAAACAGAGGGCGAGAAACAGAGGGTCTGAAACAGGGGCTGAAACAGAATGGCTGAAACAGAGGGCGAGAAACAGAGAGGTTGAAACAGAGGGCGAGAAACAGAGGGGCTGAAACAGAGGGCGAGAAACAGAGGGGCTGAAACAGAGGGCGAGAAACAGAGGGGCTGAAACAGAGGGGCTGAAACAGACGGGCTGAAACAGAGGGCAAAAAAACAGAGGGGCTGAAACAGAGGGCGAGAAACAGAGGGTGAGAAACAGAGGGCAAGAAACAGACGGGCTGAAACAGAGGGCAAAAAACAGAGGGGCTGAAACAGAGGGCGAGAAACAGAGGGTGAGAAACAGAGGGCGAGAAACAGAGGGGATGAAACAGAGGGGCTGAAACAGAGGGGCTGAAATAGAGGGGCTGAAACAGAGGGGCTGAATCAGAGGGGCTGCAACAGAGGGGCTGAATCAGAGGGGCTGACACAGAGTTCGAGAAACAGAGGGGCTGAAACAGAGGGCGAGAAACAGAGGTTCTGAAACAGAGGGCGAGAAACAGAGGGGCTGAAACAGAGGGGCTGAAACAGAGGTGCTGAAACAGAGGGCGAGAAACAGAGAGGCTGAAACAGCGGGCGAGAAACAGAGGGGCTGAAACAGAGGGCAAGAAACAGAGGGGCTGAATCAGAGATGCGAGAAACAGAGGGGCTGAAACAGAGAGGCTGAAACAGAGGGTCTGAAACAGAGGGCGAGAAACAGAGGGGCTGAAACAGAGGGCGAGAAACAGAGGGGCTGAACCAGTGGGGCTGAAACAGAGGGGCTGAAACAGAGGGCGAGAAACAGAGGGGCTGAAACAGAGGGCGAGAAACAGAGGGGCTGAAACAGAGGGCGAGAAACAGAGGGGCTGAAACAGAGAGGCTGAAACAGAGGGGCTGAAACAGAGGGCGAGAAACACAGGGGCTGAAACAGAGGGCGAGAAACAGAGGGGCTGAAACAGAGGGGCTGAAACAGAGGGGCTGAAACAGTGGGGCTGAATCAGAGGGGCTGAAACAGAGGGCGAGAAACAGAGGGGCTGAAACAGAGGACGAGAAATAGAGGGGCTGAAACAGAGGGCGAGAAACAGAGGGGCTGAAAAAGAGCGCGAGAAACAGAGGGGCTGAATCAGAGGGGCTGAAACAGAGGGCGAGAAACAGAAAGGCTGAAACAGAGGGCGAGAAACAGAGGGGCTGAAACAGAGGGGCTGAAACAGAGGGTGAGAAACAGAGGGGCTTAAACAGAGGGCGAGAAACAGAGGGGCTGAAACAGAGGGGCTGAAACAGAGGGGCTGAATCAGAGGGGCTGAATCAGAGGGGCTGAAACAGAGGGCGAGAAACAGAGTGGCTGAAACAGAGGGCGAGAAACAGACGGGCAGAAACTGAGGGCGAGAAACAGAGGGGCTGAAACAGAGGGGCTGAAACAGAGAGCGCGAAACAGGGGCACTGAAACAGTGGGCGAGAAACAGAGGGGCTGAAACAGACGGCGAGAAACAGAGGGGCTGAAACAGAGGGCGAGAAACATAGGGGCTGAAACAGTGGGCAAGAAACAGAGGGGCTGAAACTGAGTGGCTGAAACAGAAGGGCTGAAACAGAGGGGCTGAAACAGAGGGCAAGAAACAGAGGGGCTGAATCAGAGGGGCTGAATCAGAGGAGCTGAAACAGAGGGGCTGAAACTGAGGGTGAGAAACAGAGGGCGAGAAACAGAGGGGCTGAAACAGAGGGGCTGAAACAGAGGGGCTGAAACAAAGCGGCTGATACAGAGGGCGAGAAACAGAGGGGCTGAAACAGAGGGCGAGAAACAGAGTGGCTGAAACATGGCGAGAAACAGAGGTGCTGAAACAGAGGGGCTGAAACAGAGGGGCTGAAACAGAGGGGCTGAAACAGAGGGGCTGAAACAGAGGGGCTGAAACAGAGGGCAAGAAACAGAGGGGCTGAAACAGAGGGCGAGAAACAGAGGGGCTGAAACAGATCGGCTGAAACAGAGGGGCTGAAACAGAGGGCGAGAAACAGAGAGGCTGAAACAGAGGGCGAGAAACAGAGTGGCTGAAACAGAGGGCAAGAAACAGAGGGGCTGAAACAGAGGGCGAGAAACAGAGGGGCTGAAACAGAGGGCGAGAAACAGAGGGTGAGAAACAGAGGGCAAGAAACAGACGGGCTGAAACAGAGGGCAAATAACAGAGGGGCTGAAACAGAGGGCGAGAAACAGAGGGTGAGAAACAGAGGGCGAGAAACAGAGGGGATGAAACAGAGGGGCTGAAACAGAGGGTCTGAAATAGAGGGGCTGAAACAGAGGGGCTGAATCAGAGGGGCTGCAACAGAGGGGCTGAATCAGAGGGGCTGACACAGAGTTCGAGAAACAGAGGGGCTGAAACAGAGGGCGAGAAACAGAGGGGCTGAAACAGAGGGCGAGAAACAGAGGGGCTGAAACAGAGGGGCTGAAACAGAGGTACTGAAACAGAGGGCGAGAAACAGAGAGGCTGAAACAGCGGGCGAGAAACAGAGGGGCTGAAACAGAGGGCAAGAAACAGAGGGGCTGAATCAGAGATGCGAGAAACAGAGGGGCTGAAACAGAGAGGCTGAAACAGAGGGTCTGAAACAGAGGGCGAGAAACAGAGGGGCTGAAACAGAGGGCGAGAAACAGAGGGGCTGAACCAGTGGGGCTGAAACAGAGGGGCTGAAACAGAGGGCGAGAAACAGAGGGGCTGAAACAGAGGGCGAGAAACAGAGGGGCTGAAACAGAGGGCGAGAAACAGAGGGGCTGAAACAGAGAGGCTGAAACAGAGGGGCTGAAACAGAGGGCGAGAAACACAGGGGCTGAAACAGAGGGCGAGAAACAGAGGGGCTGAAAAAGAGGGGCTGAAACAGAGGGGCTGAAACAGTGGGGCTGAATCAGAGGGGCTGAAACAGAGGGCGAGAAACAGAGGGGCTGAAACAGAGGACGAGAAATAGAGGGGCTGAAACAGAGGGCGAGAAACAGAGGGGCTGAAAAAGAGCGCGAGAAACAGAGGGGCTGAATCAGAGGGGCTGAAACAGAGGGCGAGAAACAGAAAGGCTGAAACAGAGGGCGAGAAACAGAGGGGATGAAACAGAGGGGCTGAAACAGAGGGTGAGAAACAGAGGGGCTTAAACAGAGGGCGAGAAACAGAGGGGCTGAAACAGAGGGGCTGAAACAGAGGGGCTGAATCAGAGGGGCTGAATCAGAGGGGATGAAACAGAGGGCGAGAAACAGAGTGGCTGAAACAGAGGGCGAGAAACAGACGGGCAGAAACTGAGGGCGAGAAACAGAGGGGCTGAAACAGAGGGGCTGAAACAGAGAGCGCGAAACAGGGGCACTGAAACAGAGGGCGAGAAACAGAGGGGCTGAAACAGACGGCGAGAAACAGAGGGGCTGAAACAGAGGGCGAGAAACATAGGGGCTGAAACAGAGGGGCTGAAATAGAGGGTCTGAAACAGAGGGGCTGATTCAGAGGGGCTGAAACAGAGGGGCTGAAACAGAGGGCGAGAAACAGAGGGGCTGAATCAGAGGGGCTGAATCAGAGGAGCTGAAACAGAGGGGCTGAAACTGAGGGTGAGAAACAGAGGGCGAGAAACAGAGGGGCTGAAACAGAGGGGCTGAAACAGAGGGGCTGAAACAAAGCGGCTGATACAGAGGGCGAGAAACAGAGGGGCTGAAACAGAGGGCGAGAAACAGAGTGGCTGAAACATGACGAGAAACAGAGGTGCTGAAACAGAGGGGCTGAAACAGAGGGGCTGAAACAGAGGGGCTGAAACAGAGGGGCTGAAACAGAGGGGCTGAAACAGAGGGCAAGAAACAGAGGGGCTGAAACAGAGGGCGAGAAACAGAGGGGCTGAAACAGAGGTCGAGAAACAGAGGGGCTGAAACAGATGGGCTGAAACAGAGGGGCTGAAACAGAGGGCGAGAAACAGAGAGGCTGAAACAGAGGGCGAGAAACAGAGTGGCTGAAACAGAGGGCAAGAAACAGAGGGGCTGAAACAGAGGGCGAGAAACAGAGGGGCTGAAACAGAGGGCGAGAAACAGAGGGCGAGAAACAGAGGGGCTGAAACAGAGGGCGAGAAACAGAGGGGCTGAATCAGAGGGGCTGAAACAGAGGGTGAGAAACAGAGGGGCTGAAACAGAGGGCTGAAACAGAGGGGCTGAAAAAGAGGGCGAAAAACAGAGGGGCTGAAACAGAGGGCGAGAAACAGAGGGGCTGAAACAGAGGGCGAGAAACAAAGGGGCTGAAACAGAGGGGCTGAAACAGATTTCGAGAAACAGAGGGGCTGAAACAGAGGGGGAGAAACTAAGGGACTGAAACAGCGGGCGAGAAGCAGAGGGGCTGAAACAGAGGGGCTGAAACAGACGGGCTGAAACAGAGAGCCTGAAACAGAGGGGCTGAAACAGAGGTGCTGAAATAGACGGGCTGAAACAGAGGGGCTGAATCAGAGGGGCTGAAACAGAGGGGCTGAATCAGAGGGGATGAAAAAGAGGGCGAGAAACAGAGGGGCTGAATCAGAGGGGCTAAATCAGAGGGGCTGAATCAGAGGGGTTGAAACAGAGGGTCTGAATCAGAGGGGCTGAAACAGAGGTCGAGAAACAGAGGGGCTGAAACAGAGGGGCTGAAACAGAGTGTCTGTGACAGAGGGGCTGAATCAGAGGGGCTGATTCAGAGGGGCTGAAACAGAGGGGCTGAATCAGCGGGGCTGAAACAGAGGGCGAGAAACTGAGGGTCTGAAACAGAGGGCGAGAAACAGAGGGGCAGAAACAGCGGGCGAGAAACAGAGGGTCTGAAACAGAGGGGCTGAAACAGAGGGCTAGAAACAGAGGGGCTGTAACAGAGGGGTTGAAACAGAGGGGCTGAAACAGAGGGCCTGAAACAGTGGGGCTGAAACAGAGGTTGAGAAACAGTGGGGCTGAAACAGAGGGCGCGAAACAGAGGGGCTGAAACAGAGGACGAGAAACAGAGGGGCTGAATCAGAGGGGCTGAAACAGAGGGTGAGAAACAGAGGGGCTGAAACAGAGAGCTGAAACAGAGGGGCTGAAAAACAGGGCGAAAAACAGAGGGGCTGAAACAGAGGGCGAGAAACAGAGAGGGTGAAACAGAGGGGCTGAAACCGAGGGGCTGAAACAGAGGGGCTGAAACAGAGTGGCTGAAACAGAGGGGCTGAAACAGAGGTGCTGAAACAGAGGGGCTGAAACAGAGTGCGAGAAACAGAGGGGCTGAAACAGAGGGCGAGAAACAGAGGGGCTGAAACAGAGGGGCTGAAACTGAGGGGCTGAAACAGAGGGCGAGAAACAGAGGGGCTGAAATAGAGGGCGAGAAACAGAGGGGCTGAAACAGAGGGGCTGAAACAGAGGGGCTGAAACAGAGGGCGAGAAACAGAGGGGCTGAATCAGAGGTGCTGAATCAGAGGGGCTGAAACAGAGGTACTGAAACAGAGGGCTAGAAACAAAGGGGCTGAAACAGCGGGCGAGAAACAGAGTGCCAGAAACAGAGGGGCTGAAACAGAGGGGCTGAAACAGACGGGCTGAAACAGAGAGCCTGAAACAGAGGGCGAGAAACAGAGGGGCTGAAACAGAGGGCGAAAAACAGAGGGGCTGAAACAGAGGGCGAGAAACAGAGGGGCTGAAACAGAGGGCGAGAAACAGAAGGGCTGAAACAGAGGGTGAGAAACAGAGGGGCTGAAACAGAGGGCGAGAAACAGAGTGGCTGAAACAGACGGGCTGAAACAGAGGGGCTGAAAAAGAGGGCGAAAAACAGAGGGGCTGAAACTGAGGGTGAGAAACAGAGGGGCTGAATCAGAGGTCTAAATCAGAGGGGCTGAATCAGAGGAGCTGAAACAGAGGGCGAGAAACAGAGGGGCTGAAACAGAGGGCGAGAAACAGAGGGGCTGAAACAGAGGGCAAGAAACAGAGGGGCTGAAACAGAAGGGCTGAAACAGAGGGCGAGAAACAGAGGGGCTGAATCAGAGGGGCTGAAACAGAGGGCGAGAAATAGAGGGGCTGAAACAGAGGGCGAGAAACAGAGGGGCTGAAACAGAGGGGCTGAAACAGAGGGTCTGAAACAGAGGGGCTGAATCAGAGGGGCTGATTCAGAGGGGCTGAAACAGAGGGGCTGAATCAGTGGGGCTGAAACAGAGGGCGAGAAATAGAGGGGCTGAAACAGAGGGCGAGAAACAGAGGGGCTGAAACAGAGGGGCTGAAACAGAGGGTCTGAAACAGAGGGGCTGAATCAGAGGGGCTGATTCAGAGGGGCTGAAACAGAGGGGCTGAATCAGCGGGGCTGAAACTGAGGGCGAGAAACTGAGGGGCTGAAACAGAGGGCGAGAAACAGAGGGGCTGAAACAGAGGGCGAGGAACAGAGGGGCTGAATCAGAGAGGCTGATTCAGAGGGGCTGAAACAGAGGGGCTGAATCAGAGGGGTTGAAGCAGAGGGTCTGAATCAGAGGGGCTGAATCAGAGGGCGAGAAACAGAGGGGCTGAAACAGAGGGTCTGAAACAGAGGGTCTGAAACAGAGGGGCTGAATCAGAGGGGCTGAAACAGAGGTCGAGAAACAGAGGGGCTGAGACAGAGGGCGAGAAACAGAGGGGCTGAAACAGAGGGCGAGAAACAGAGGGTCTGAAACAGGGGCTGAAACAGAATGGCTGAAACAGAGGGCGAGAAACAGAGAGGTTGAAACAGAGGGCGAGAAACAGAGGGGCTGAAACAGAGGGCGAGAAACAGAGGGGCTGAAACAGAGGGCGAGAAACAGAGGGGCTGAAACAGAGGGGCTGAAACAGACGGGCTGAAACAGAGGGCAAAAAAACAGAGGGGCTGAAACAGAGGGCGAGAAACAGAGGGTGAGAAACAGAGGGCAAGAAACAGACGGGCTGAAACAGAGGGCAAAAAACAGAGGGGCTGAAACAGAGGGCGAGAAACAGAGGGTGAGAAACAGAGGGCGAGAAACAGAGGGGATGAAACAGAGGGGCTGAAACAGAGGGGCTGAAATAGAGGGGCTGAAACAGAGGGGCTGAATCAGAGGGGCTGCAACAGAGGGGCTGAATCAGAGGGGCTGACACAGAGTTCGAGAAACAGAGGGGCTGAAACAGGGTGCGAGAAACAGAGGTTCTGAAACAGAGGGCGAGAAACAGAGGGGCTGAAACAGAGGGGCTGAAACAGAGGTGCTGAAACAGAGGGCGAGAAACAGAGAGGCTGAAACAGCGGGCGAGAAACAGAGGGGCTGAAACAGAGGGCAAGAAACAGAGGGGCTGAATCAGAGATGCGAGAAACAGAGGGGCTGAAACAGAGAGGCTGAAACAGAGGGTCTGAAACAGAGGGCGAGAAACAGAGGGGCTGAAACAGAGGGCGAGAAACAGAGGGGCTGAACCAGTGGGGCTGAAACAGAGGGGCTGAAACAGAGGGCGAGAAACAGAGGGGCTGAAACAGAGGGCGAGAAACAGAGAGGCTGAAACAGAGGGCGAGAAACAGAGGGGCTGAAACAGAGAGGCTGAAACAGAGGGGCTGAAACAGAGGGCGAGAAACACAGGGGCTGAAACAGAGGGCGAGAAACAGAGGGGCTGAAACAGAGGGGCTGAAACAGAGGGGCTGGAACAGTGGGGCTGAATCAGAGGGGCTGAAACAGAGGGCGAGAAACAGAGGGGCTGAAACAGAGGACGAGAAATAGAGGGGCTGAAACAGAGGGCGAGAAACAGAGGGGCTGAAAAAGAGCGCGAGAAACAGAGGGGCTGAATCAGAGGGGCTGAAACAGAGGGGGAGAAACAGAAAGGCTGAAACAGAGGGCGAGAAACAGAGGGGCTGAAACAGAGGGGCTGAAACAGAGGGTGAGAAACAGAGGGGCTTAAACAGAGGGCGAGAAACAGAGGGGCTGAAACAGAGGGGCTGAAACAGAGGGGCTGAAACAGAGGGGCTGAATCAGAGGGGCTGCAACAGAGGGGCTGAATCAGAGTGGCTGAAACAGAGGGCGAGAAACAGACGGGCAGAAACTGAGGGCGAGAAACAGAGGGGCTGAAACAGAGGGGCTGAAACAGAGAGCGCGAAACAGGGGCACTGAAACAGTGGGCGAGAAACAGAGGGGCTGAAACAGACGGCGAGAAACAGAGGGGCTGAAACAGAGGGCGAGAAACATAGGGGCTGAAACAGTGGGCAAGAAACAGAGGGGCTGAAACTGAGTGGCTGAAACAGAAGGGCTGAAACAGAGGGGCTGAAACAGAGGGCAAGAAACAGAGGGGCTGAATCAGAGGGGCTGAATCAGAGGAGTTGAAACAGAGGGGCTGAAACTGAGGGTGAGAAACAGAGGGCGAGAAACAGAGGGGCTGAAACAGAGGGGCTGAAACAGAGGGGCTGAAACAAAGCGGCTGATACAGAGGGCGAGAAACAGAGGGGCTGAAACAGAGGGCGAGAAACAGAGTGGCTGAAACATGGCGAGAAACAGAGGTGCTGAAACAGAGGGGCTGAAACAGAGGGGCTGAAACAGAGGGGCTGAAACAGAGGGGCTGAAACAGAGGGGCTGAAACAGAGGGCAAGAAACAGAGGGGCTGAAACAGAGGGCGAGAAACAGAGGGGCTGAAACAGATCGGCTGAAACAGAGGGGCTGAAACAGAGGGCGAGAAACAGAGAGGCTGAAACAGAGGGCGAGAAACAGAGTGGCTGAAACAGAGGGCAAGAAACAGAGGGGCTGAAACAGAGGGCGAGAAACAGAGGGGCTGAAACAGAGGGCGAGAAACAGAGGGTGAGATACAGAGGGCAAGAAACAGACGGGCTGAAACAGAGGGCAAAAAACAGAGGGGCTGAAACAGAGGGCAAGAAACAGAGGGTGAGAAACAGAGGGCGAGAAACAGAGGGGATGAAACAGAGGGGCTGAAACAGAGGGGCTGAAATAGAGGGGCTGAAACAGAGGGGCTGAATCAGAGGGGCTGCAACAGAGGGGCTGAATCAGAGGGGCTGACACAGAGTTCGAGAAACAGAGGGGCTGAAACAGAGGGCGAGAAACAGAGGGGCTGAAACAGAGGGCGAGAAACAGAGGGGCTGAAACAGAGGGGCTGAAACAGAGGTACTGAAACAGAGGGCGAGAAACAGAGAGGCTGAAACAGCGGGCGAGAAACAGAGGGGCTGAAACAGAGGGCAAGAAACAGAGGGGCTGAATCAGAGATGCGAGAAACAGAGGGGCTGAAACAGAGAGGCTGAAACAGAGGGTCTGAAACAGAGGGCGAGAAACAGAGGGGCTGAAACAGAGGGCGAGAAACAGAGGGGCTGAACCAGTGGGGCTGAAACAGAGGGGCTGAAACAGAGGGCGAGAAACAGAGGGGCTGAAACAGAGGGCGAGAAACAGAGGGGCTGAAACAGAGGGCGAGAAACAGAGGGGCTGAAACAGAGAGGCTGAAACAGAGGGGCTGAAACAGAGGGGCTGAAACAGAGGGGCTGAAACAGAGGGCGAGAAACAGAGGGGCTGAAACAGAGGGGCTGAAACAGACGGGCTGAAACAGAGAGCCTGAAACAGAGGGCGAGAAACAGAGGGGCTGAAACAGAGGGCGAAAAACAGAGGGGCTGAAACAGAGGGCGAGAAACAGAGGGGCTGAAACAGAGGGCGAGAAACAGAGGGGCTGAAACAGAGGGTGAGAAACAGAGGGGCTGAAACAGAGGGCGAGAAACAGAGTGGCTGAAACAGACGGGCTGAAACAGAGGGGCTGAAAAAGAGGGCGAAAAACAGAGGGGCTGAAACTGAGGGCGAGAAACAGAGGGGCTGAATCAGAGGTCTAAATCAGAGGGGCTGAATCAGAGGAGCTGAAACAGAGGGCGAGAAACAGAGGGGCTGAAACAGAGGGCGAGAAACAGAGGGGCTGAAACAGAGGGCAAGAAACAGAGGGGCTGAAACAGAAGGGCTGAAACAGAGGGCGAGAAACAGAGGGGCTGAATCAGAGGGGCTGAAACAGAGGGCGAGAAATAGAGGGGCTGAAACAGAGGGCGAGAAACAGAGGGGCTGAAACAGAGGGGCTGAAACAGAGGGTCTGAAACAGAGGGGCTGAATCAGAGGGGCTGATTCAGAGGGGCTGAAACAGAGGGGCTGAATCAGTGGGGCTGAAACAGAGGGCGAGAAATAGAGGGGCTGAAACAGAGGGCGAGAAACAGAGGGGCTGAAACAGAGGGGCTGAAACAGAGGGTCTGAAACAGAGGGGCTGAATCAGAGGGGCTGATTCAGAGGGGCTGAAACAGAGGGGCTGAATCAGCGGGGCTGAAACAGAGGGCGAGAAACTGAGGGGCTGAAACAGAGGGCGAGAAACAGAGGGGCTGAAACAGAGGGCGAGGAACAGAGGGGCTGAATCAGAGAGGCTGATTCAGAGGGGCTGAAACAGAGGGGCTGAATCAGAGGGGTTGAAGCAGAGGGTCTGAATCAGAGGGGCTGAATCAGAGGGCGAGAAACAGAGGGGCTGAAACAGAGGGTCTGAAACAGAGGGTCTGAAACAGAGGGGCTGAATCAGAGGGGCTGAAACAGAGGTCGAGAAACAGAGGGGCTGAGACAGAGGGCGAGAAACAGAGGGGCTGAAACAGAGGGCGAGAAACAGAGGGTCTGAAACAGGGGCTGAAACAGAATGGCTGAAACAGAGGGCGAGAAACAGAGAGGTTGAAACAGAGGGCGAGAAACAGAGGGGCTGAAACAGAGGGCGAGAAACAGAGGGGCTGAAACAGAGGGCGAGAAACAGAGGGGCTGAAACAGAGGGGCTGAAACAGACGGGCTGAAACAGAGGGCAAAAAAACAGAGGGGCTGAAACAGAGGGCGAGAAACAGAGGGTGAGAAACAGAGGGCAAGAAACAGACGGGCTGAAACAGAGGGCAAAAAACAGAGGGGCTGAAACAGAGGGCGAGAAACAGAGGGTGAGAAACAGAGGGCGAGAAACAGAGGGGATGAAACAGAGGGGCTGAAACAGAGGGGCTGAAATAGAGGGGCTGAAACAGAGGGGCTGAATCAGAGGGGCTGCAACAGAGGGGCTGAATCAGAGGGGCTGACACAGAGTTCGAGAAACAGAGGGGCTGAAACAGAGGGCGAGAAACAGAGGTTCTGAAACAGAGGGCGAGAAACAGAGGGGCTGAAACAGAGGGGCTGAAACAGAGGTGCTGAAACAGAGGGCGAGAAACAGAGAGGCTGAAACAGCGGGCGAGAAACAGAGGGGCTGAAACAGAGGGCAAGAAACAGAGGGGCTGAATCAGAGATGCGAGAAACAGAGGGGCTGAAACAGAGAGGCTGAAACAGAGGGTCTGAAACAGAGGGCGAGAAACAGAGGGGCTGAAACAGAGGGCGAGAAACAGAGGGGCTGAACCAGTGGGGCTGAAACAGAGGGGCTGAAACAGAGGGCGAGAAACAGAGGGGCTGAAACAGAGGGCGAGAAACAGAGGGGCTGAAACAGAGGGCGAGAAACAGAGGGGCTGAAACAGAGAGGCTGAAACAGAGGGGCTGAAACAGAGGGCGAGAAACACAGGGGCTGAAACAGAGGGCGAGAAACAGAGGGGCTGAAACAGAGGGGCTGAAACAGAGGGGCTGAAACAGTGGGGCTGAATCAGAGGGGCTGAAACAGAGGGCGAGAAACAGAGGGGCTGAAACAGAGGACGAGAAATAGAGGGGCTGAAACAGAGGGCGAGAAACAGAGGGGCTGAAAAAGAGCGCGAGAAACAGAGGGGCTGAATCAGAGGGGCTGAAACAGAGGGCGAGAAACAGAAAGGCTGAAACAGAGGGCGAGAAACAGAGGGGCTGAAACAGAGGGGCTGAAACAGAGGGTGAGAAACAGAGGGGCTTAAACAGAGGGCGAGAAACAGAGGGGCTGAAACAGAGGGGCTGAAACAGAGGGGCTGAATCAGAGGGGCTGAATCAGAGGGGCTGAAACAGAGGGCGAGAAACAGAGTGGCTGAAACAGAGGGCGAGAAACAGACGGGCAGAAACTGAGGGCGAGAAACAGAGGGGCTGAAACAGAGGGGCTGAAACAGAGAGCGCGAAACAGGGGCACTGAAACAGTGGGCGAGAAACAGAGGGGCTGAAACAGACGGCGAGAAACAGAGGGGCTGAAACAGAGGGCGAGAAACATAGGGGCTGAAACAGTGGGCAAGAAACAGAGGGGCTGAAACTGAGTGGCTGAAACAGAAGGGCTGAAACAGAGGGGCTGAAACAGAGGGCAAGAAACAGAGGGGCTGAATCAGAGGGGCTGAATCAGAGGAGCTGAAACAGAGGGGCTGAAACTGAGGGTGAGAAACAGAGGGCGAGAAACAGAGGGGCTGAAACAGAGGGGCTGAAACAGAGGGGCTGAAACAAAGCGGCTGATACAGAGGGCGAGAAACAGAGGGGCTGAAACAGAGGGCGAGAAACAGAGTGGCTGAAACATGGCGAGAAACAGAGGTGCTGAAACAGAGGGGCTGAAACAGAGGGGCTGAAACAGAGGGGCTGAAACAGAGGGGCTGAAACAGAGGGGCTGAAACAGAGGGCAAGAAACAGAGGGGCTGAAACAGAGGGCGAGAAACAGAGGGGCTGAAACAGATCGGCTGAAACAGAGGGGCTGAAACAGAGGGCGAGAAACAGAGAGGCTGAAACAGAGGGCGAGAAACAGAGTGGCTGAAACAGAGGGCAAGAAACAGAGGGGCTGAAACAGAGGGCGAGAAACAGAGGGGCTGAAACAGAGGGCGAGAAACAGAGGGTGAGAAACAGAGGGCAAGAAAAGACGGGCTGAAACAGAGGGCAAAAAACAGAGGGGCTGAAACAGAGGGCGAGAAACAGAGGGTGAGAAACAGAGGGCGAGAAACAGAGGGGATGAAACAGAGGGGCTGAAACAGAGGGGCTGAAATAGAGGGGCTGAAACAGAGGGGCTGAATCAGAGGGGCTGCAACAGAGGGGCTGAATCAGAGGGGCTGACACAGAGTTCGAGAAACAGAGGGGCTGAAACAGAGGGCGAGAAACAGAGGGGCTGAAACAGAGGGCGAGAAACAGAGGGGCTGAAACAGAGGGGCTGAAACAGAGGTACTGAAACAGAGGGCGAGAAACAGAGAGGCTGAAGCAGCGGGCGAGAAACAGAGGGGCTGAAACAGAGGGCAAGAAACAGAGGGGCTGAATCAGAGATGCGAGAAACAGAGGGGCTGAAACAGAGAGGCTGAAACAGAGGGTCTGAAACAGAGGGCGAGAAACAGAGGGGCTGAAACAGAGGGCGAGAAACAGAGGGGCTGAACCAGTGGGGCTGAAACAGAGGGGCTGAAACAGAGGGCGAGAAACAGAGGGTCTGAAACAGAGGGCGAGAAACAGAGGGGCTGAAACAGAGGGCGAGAAACAGAGGGGCTGAAACAGAGAGGCTGAAACAGAGGGGCTGAAACAGAGGGCGAGAAACACAGGGGCTGAAACAGAGGGCGAGAAACAGAGGGGCTGAAAAAGAGGGGCTGAAACAGAGGGGCTGAAACAGTGGGGCTGAATCAGAGGGGCTGAAACAGAGGGCGAGAAACAGAGGGGCTGAAACAGAGGACGAGAAATAGAGGGGCTGAAACAGAGGGCGAGAAACAGAGGGGCTGAAAAAGAGCGCGAGAAACAGAGGGGCTGAATCAGAGGGGCTGAAACAGAGGGCGAGAAACAGAAAGGCTGAAACAGAGGGCGAGAAACAGAGGGGATGAAACAGAGGGGCTGAAACAGAGGGTGAGAAACAGAGGGGCTTAAACAGAGGGCGAGAAACAGAGGGGCTGAAACAGAGGGGCTGAAACAGAGGGGCTGAATCAGAGGGGCTGAATCAGAGGGGCTGAAACAGAGGGCGAGAAACAGAGTGGCTGAAACAGAGGGCGAGAAACAGACGGGCAGAAACTGAGGGCGAGAAACAGAGGGGCTGAAACAGAGGGGCTGAAACAGAGAGCGCGAAACAGGGGCACTGAAACAGAGGGCGAGAAACAGAGGGGCTGAAACAGACGGCGAGAAACAGAGGGGCTGAAACAGAGGGCGAGAAACATAGGGGCTGAAACAGAGGGGCTGAAATAGAGGGTCTGAAACAGAGGGGCTGATTCAGAGGGGCTGAAACAGAGGGGCTGAAACAGAGGGCGAGAAACAGAGGGGCTGAATCAGAGGGGCTGAATCAGAGGAGCTGAAACAGAGGGGCTGAAACTGAGGGTGAGAAACAGAGGGCGAGAAACAGAGGGGCTGAAACAGAGGGGCTGAAACAGAGGGGCTGAAACAAAGCGGCTGATACAGAGGGCGAGAAACAGAGGGGCTGAAACAGAGGGCGAGAAACAGAGTGGCTGAAACATGACGAGAAACAGAGGTGCTGAAACAGAGGGGCTGAAACAGAGGGGCTGAAACAGAGGGGCTGAAACAGAGGGGCTGAAACAGAGGGCAAGAAACAGAGGGGCTGAAACAGAGGGCGAGAAACAGAGGGGCTGAAACAGAGGTCGAGAAACAGAGGGGCTGAAACAGATGGGCTGAAACAGAGGGGCTGAAACAGAGGGCGAGAAACAGAGAGGCTGAAACAGAGGGCGAGAAACAGAGTGGCTGAAACAGAGGGCAAGAAACAGAGGGGCTGAAACAGAGGGCGAGAAACAGAGGGGCTGAAACAGAGGGCGAGAAACAGAGGGCGAGAAACAGAGGGGCTGAAACAGAGGGCGAGAAACAGAGGGGCTGAATCAGAGGGGCTGAAACAGAGGGTGAGAAACAGAGGGGCTGAAACAGAGGGCTGAAACAGAGGGGCTGAAAAAGAGGGCGAAAAACAGAGGGGCTGAAACAGAGGGCGAGAAACAGAGGGGCTGAAACAGAGGGCGAGAAACAGAGGGGCTGAAACAGAGGGGCTGAAACAGATTTCGAGAAACAGAGGGGCTGAAACAGAGGGGGAGAAACTAAGGGACTGAAACAGCGGGCGAGAAGCAGAGGGGCTGAAACAGAGGGGCTGAAACAGACGGTCAGAAACAGAGAGCCTGAAACAGAGGGGCTGAAACAGAGGTGCTGAAATAGACGGGCTGAAACAGAGGGGCTGAATCAGAGGGGCTGAAACAGAGGGGCTGAATCAGAGGGGATGAAAAAGAGGGCGAGAAACAGAGGGGCTGAATCAGAGGGGCTAAATCAGAGGGGCTGAATCAGAGGGGTTGAAACAGAGGGTCTGAATCAGAGGGGCTGAAACAGAGGTCGAGAAACAGAGGGGCTGAAACAGAGGGGCTGAAACAGAGGGTCTGTGACAGAGGGGCTGAATCAGAGGGGCTGATTCAGAGGGGCTGAAACAGAGGGGCTGAATCAGCGGGGCTGAAACAGAGGGCGAGAAACTGAGGGTCTGAAACAGAGGGCGAGAAACAGAGGGGCAGAAACAGCGGGCGAGAAACAGAGGGTCTGAAACAGAGGGGCTGAAACAGAGGGCTAGAAACAGAGGGGCTGTAACAGAGGGGTTGAAACAGAGGGGCTGAAACAGAGGGCCTGAAACAGTGGGGCTGAAACAGAGGTTGAGAAACAGTGGGGCTGAAACAGAGGGCGCGAAACAGAGGGGCTGAAACAGAGGACGAGAAACAGAGGGGCTGAATCAGAGGGGCTGAAACAGAGGGTGAGAAACAGAGGGGCTGAAACAGAGGGCTGAAACAGAGGGGCTGAAAAACAGGGCGAAAAACAGAGGGGCTGAAACAGAGGGCGAGAAACAGAGAGGGTGAAACAGAGGGGCTGAAACCGAGGGGCTGAAACAGAGGGGCTGAAACAGAGTGGCTGAAACAGAGGGGCTGAAACAGAGGTGCTGAAACAGAGGGGCTGAAACAGAGTGCGAGAAACAGAGGGGCTGAAACAGAGGGCGAGAAACAGAGGGGCTGAAACAGAGGGGCTGAAACAGAGGGGCTGAAACAGAGGGCGAGAAACAGAGGGGCTGAAATAGAGGGCGAGAAACAGAGGGGCTGAAACAGAGGGGCTGAAACAGAGGGGCTGAAACAGAGGGCGAGAAACAGAGGGGCTGAATCAGAGGTGCTGAATCAGAGGGGCTGAAACAGAGGTACTGAAACAGAGGGCTAGAAACAAAGGGGCTGAAACAGCGGGCGAGAAACAGAGTGCCAGAAACAGAGGGGCTGAAACAGAGGGGCTGAAACAGACGGGCTGAAACAGAGAGCCTGAAACAGAGGGCGAGAAACAGAGGGGCTGAAACAGAGGGCGAAAAACAGAGGGGCTGAAACAGAGGGCGAGAAACAGAGGGGCTGAAACAGAGGGCGAGAAACAGAAGGGCTGAAACAGAGGGTGAGAAACAGAGGGGCTGAAACAGAGGGCGAGAAACAGAGTGGCTGAAACAGACGGGCTGAAACAGAGGGGCTGAAAAAGAGGGCGAAAAACAGAGGGGCTGAAACTGAGGGCGAGAAACAGAGGGGCTGAATCAGAGGTCTAAATCAGAGGGGCTGAATCAGAGGAGCTGAAACAGAGGGCGAGAAACAGAGGGGCTGAAACAGAGGGCGAGAAACAGAGGGGCTGAAACAGAGGGCAAGAAACAGAGGGGCTGAAACAGAAGGGCTGAAACAGAGGGCGAGAAACAGAGGGGCTGAATCAGAGGGGCTGAAACAGAGGGCGAGAAATAGAGGGGCTGAAACAGAGGGCGAGAAACAGAGGGGCTGAAACAGAGGGGCTGAAACAGAGGGTCTGAAACAGAGGGGCTGAATCAGAGGGGCTGATTCAGAGGGGCTGAAACAGAGATGCTGAATCAGTGGGGCTGAAACAGAGGGCGAGAAATAGAGGGGCTGAAACAGAGGGCGAGAAACAGAGGGGCTGAAACAGAGGGGCTGAAACAGAGGGTCTGAAACAGAGGGGCTGAATCAGAGGGGCTGATTCAGAGGGGCTGAAACAGAGGGGCTGAATCAGCGGGGCTGAAACTGAGGGCGAGAAACTGAGGGGCTGAAACAGAGGGCGAGAAACAGAGGGGCTGAAACAGAGGGCGAGGAACAGAGGGGCTGAATCAGAGAGGCTGATTCAGAGGGGCTGAAACAGAGGGGCTGAATCAGAGGGGTTGAAGCAGAGGGTCTGAATCAGAGGGGCTGAATCAGAGGGCGAGAAACAGAGGGGCTGAAACAGAGGGTCTGAAACAGAGGGTCTGAAACAGAGGGGCTGAATCAGAGGGGCTGAAACAGAGGTCGAGAAACAGAGGGGCTGAGACAGAGGGCGAGAAACAGAGGGGCTGAAACAGAGGGCGAGAAACAGAGGGTCTGAAACAGGGGCTGAAACAGAATGGCTGAAACAGAGGGCGAGAAACAGAGAGGTTGAAACAGAGGGCGAGAAACAGAGGGGCTGAAACAGAGGGCGAGAAACAGAGGGGCTGAAACAGAGGGCGAGAAACAGAGGGGCTGAAACAGAGGGGCTGAAACAGACGGGCTGAAACAGAGGGCAAAAAAACAGAGGGGCTGAAACAGAGGGCGAGAAACAGAGGGTGAGAAACAGAGGGCAAGAAACAGACGGGCTGAAACAGAGGGCAAAAAACAGAGGGGCTGAAACAGAGGGCGAGAAACAGAGGGTGAGAAACAGAGGGCGAGAAACAGAGGGGATGAAACAGAGGGGCTGAAACAGAGGGGCTGAAATAGAGGGGCTGAAACAGAGGGGCTGAATCAGAGGGGCTGCAACAGAGGGGCTGAATCAGAGGGGCTGACACAGAGTTCGAGAAACAGAGGGGCTGAAACAGAGGGCGAGAAACAGAGGTTCTGAAACAGAGGGCGAGAAACAGAGGGGCTGAAACAGAGGGGCTGAAACAGAGGTGCTGAAACAGAGGGCGAGAAACAGAGAGGCTGAAACAGCGGGCGAGAAACAGAGGGGCTGAAACAGAGGGCAAGAAACAGAGGGGCTGAATCAGAGATGCGAGAAACAGAGGGGCTGAAACAGAGAGGCTGAAACAGAGGGTCTGAAACAGAGGGCGAGAAACAGAGGGGCTGAAACAGAGGGCGAGAAACAGAGGGGCTGAACCAGTGGGGCTGAAACAGAGGGGCTGAAACAGAGGGCGAGAAACAGAGGGGCTGAAACAGAGGGCGAGAAACAGAGGGGCTGAAACAGAGGGCGAGAAACAGAGGGGCTGAAACAGAGAGGCTGAAACAGAGGGGCTGAAACAGAGGGCGAGAAACACAGGGGCTGAAACAGAGGGCGAGAAACAGAGGGGCTGAAACAGAGGGGCTGAAACAGAGGGGCTGAAACAGTGGGGCTGAATCAGAGGGGCTGAAACAGAGGGCGAGAAACAGAGGGGCTGAAACAGAGGACGAGAAATAGAGGGGCTGAAACAGAGGGCGAGAAACAGAGGGGCTGAAAAAGAGCGCGAGAAACAGAGGGGCTGAATCAGAGGGGCTGAAACAGAGGGGGAGAAACAGATGGTCTGAAACAGAGAGCCTGAAACAGAGGGGCTGAAACAGAGGGGCTGAAACAGAGGGTGAGAAACAGAGGGGCTTAAACAGAGGGCGAGAAACAGAGGGGCTGAAACAGAGGGGCTGAAACAGAGGGGCTGAATCAGAGGGGCTGAATCAGAGGGGCTGAAACAGAGGGCGAGAAACAGAGTGGCTGAAACAGAGGGCGAGAAACAGACGGGCAGAAACTGAGGGCGAGAAACAGAGGGGCTGAAACAGAGGGGCTGAAACAGAGAGCGCGAAACAGGGGCACTGAAACAGTGGGCGAGAAACAGAGGGGCTGAAACAGACGGCGAGAAACAGAGGGGCTGAAACAGAGGGCGAGAAACAGAGGGGCTGAAACAGTGGGCAAGAAACAGAGGGGCTGAAACTGAGTGGCTGAAACAGAAGGGCTGAAACAGAGGGGCTGAAACAGAGGGCAAGAAACAGAGGGGCTGAATCAGAGGGGCTGAATCAGAGGAGTTGAAACAGAGGGGCTGAAACTGAGGGTGAGAAACAGAGGGCGAGAAACAGAGGGGCTGAAACAGAGGGGCTGAAACAGAGGGGCTGAAACAAAGCGGCTGATACAGAGGGCGAGAAACAGAGGGGCTGAAACAGAGGGCGAGAAACAGAGTGGCTGAAACATGGCGAGAAACAGAGGTGCTGAAACAGAGGGGCTGAAACAGAGGGGCTGAAACAGAGGGGCTGAAACAGAGGGGCTGAAACAGAGGGGCTGAAACAGAGGGCAAGAAACAGAGGGGCTGAAACAGAGGGCGAGAAACAGAGGGGCTGAAACAGATCGGCTGAAACAGAGGGGCTGAAACAGAGGGCGAGAAACAGAGAGGCTGAAACAGAGGGCGAGAAACAGAGTGGCTGAAACAGAGGGCAAGAAACAGAGGGGCTGAAACAGAGGGCGAGAAACAGAGGGGCTGAAACAGAGGGCGAGAAACAGAGGGTGAGATACAGAGGGCAAGAAACAGACGGGCTGAAACAGAGGGCAAAAAACAGAGGGGCTGAAACAGAGGGCAAGAAACAGAGGGTGAGAAACAGAGGGCGAGAAACAGAGGGGATGAAACAGAGGGGCTGAAACAGAGGGGCTGAAATAGAGGGGCTGAAACAGAGGGGCTGAATCAGAGGGGCTGCAACAGAGGGGCTGAATCAGAGGGGCTGACACAGAGTTCGAGAAACAGAGGGGCTGAAACAGAGGGCGAGAAACAGAGGGGCTGAAACAGAGGGCGAGAAACAGAGGGGCTGAAACAGAGGGGCTGAAACAGAGGTACTGAAACAGAGGGCGAGAAACAGAGAGGCTGAAACAGCGGGCGAGAAACAGAGGGGCTGAAACAGAGGGCAAGAAACAGAGGGGCTGAATCAGAGATGCGAGAAACAGAGGGGCTGAAACAGAGAGGCTGAAACAGAGGGTCTGAAACAGAGGGCGAGAAACAGAGGGGCTGAAACAGAGGGCGAGAAACAGAGGGGCTGAACCAGTGGGGCTGAAACAGAGGGGCTGAAACAGAGGGCGAGAAACAGAGGGGCTGAAACAGAGGGCGAGAAACAGAGGGGCTGAAACAGAGGGCGAGAAACAGAGGGGCTGAAACAGAGAGGCTGAAACAGAGGGGCTGAAACAGAGGGCGATAAACACAGGGGCTGAAACAGAGGGCGAGAAACAGAGGGGCTGAAAAAGAGGGGCTGAAACAGAGGGGCTGAAACAGTGGGGCTGAATCAGAGGGGCTGAAACAGAGGGCGAGAAACAGAGGGGCTGAAACAGAGGACGAGAAATAGAGGGGCTGAAACAGAGGGCGAGAAACAGAGGGGCTGAAAAAGAGCGCGAGAAACAGAGGGGCTGAATCAGAGGGGCTGAAACAGAGGGCGAGAAACAGAAAGGCTGAAACAGAGGGCGAGAAACAGAGGGGATGAAACAGAGGGGCTGAAACAGAGGGTGAGAAACAGAGGGGCTTAAACAGAGGGCGAGAAACAGAGGGGCTGAAACAGAGGGGCTGAATCAGAGGGGCTGAATCAGAGGGGCTGAAACAGAGGGCGAGAAACAGAGTGGCTGAAACAGAGGGCGAGAAACAGACGGGCAGAAACTGAGGGCGAGAAACAGAGGGGCTGAAACAGAGGGGCTGAAACAGAGAGCGCGAAACAGGGGCACTGAAACAGAGGGCGAGAAACAGAGGGGCTGAAACAGACGGCGAGAAACAGAGGGGCTGAAACAGAGGGCGAGAAACATAGGGGCTGAAACAGAGGGGCTGAAATAGAGGGTCTGAAACAGAGGGGCTGATTCAGAGGGGCTGAAACAGAGGGGCTGAAACAGAGGGCGAGAAACAGAGGGGCTGAATCAGAGGGGCTGAATCAGAGGAGCTGAAACAGAGGGGCTGAAACTGAGGGTGAGAAACAGAGGGCGAGAAACAGAGGGGCTGAAACAGAGGGGCTGAAACAGAGGGGCTGAAACAAAGCGGCTGATACAGAGGGCGAGAAACAGAGGGGCTGAAACAGAGGGCGAGAAACAGAGTGGCTGAAACATGGCGAGAAACAGAGGTGCTGAAACAGAGGGGCTGAAACAGAGGGGCTGAAACAGAGGGGCTGAAACAGAGGGGCTGAAACAGAGGGGCTGAAACAGAGGGCAAGAAACAGAGGGGCTGAAACAGAGGGCGAGAAACAGAGGGGCTGAAACAGAGGTCGAGAAACAGAGGGGCTGAAACAGATGGGCTGAAACAGAGGGGCTGAAACAGAGGGCGAGAAACAGAGAGGCTGAAACAGAGGGCGAGAAACAGAGTGGCTGAAACAGAGGGCAAGAAACAGAGGGGCTGAAACAGAGGGCGAGAAACAGAGGGGCTGAAACAGAGGGCGAAAAACAGAGGGCGAGAAACAGAGGGGCTGAAACAGAGGGCGAGAAACAGAGGGGCTGAAACATAGGTGCTGAATGAGTGGGGCTGAATCAGAGGGGCTGAATCAGAGGGGCTGAATCAGAGGGGTTGAAACAGAGGGTCTGAATCAGAGGGGCTGAAACAGAGGGCGAGAAACAGAGGGCGAGAAACAGAGGGGCTGAAACAGAGGGGCTGAAACAGAGTGCGAGAAACAGAGTGGCTGAAACATGGCGAGAAACAGAGGGGCTGAAACAGAGGGGCTGAAACAGAGGGGCTGAAACAGAGGGTCTGAAACAGAGGGCAAGAAACAGAGGGGCTGAAACAGAGGGCGAGAAACAGAGGGTCTGAAACAGAGGGCGAGAAAAAGAGGGGCTGAAACAGAGGGGCTGAAACAGAGGGGCTCAAACAGAGGGCGAGAAACAGAGAGGCTGAAACAGAGGGCGAGAAACAGAGTGGCTGAAACAGAGGGCGAGAAACAGAGGGGCTGAAACAGAGGGCGAGAAACAGAGGGGCTGAAACAGAGGGCGAGAAACAGAGGGGCTGAAACAGAGGGCGAGAAACAGAGGGGCTGAAACATAGGGGCTGAATGAGAGGGGCTGAAACAAGGGGGCCGAAACAGAGGGGCTGAAAAAGAGAGCGAGAAACAGAGGGGCTGAATCAGAGGGCAAAATCAGAGGGGCTAAATCAGAGGGGCTGGAACAGAGGGTCTGAATCAGAGGGGCTGAAACAGAGGGCGAGAAACAGAGGGGCTGAAACAGAGGGCGAGAAACATAGGGGCTGAAACAGAGGGCGAGAAACAGAGGGGAAGAAACAGAGGGGCTGAAACAGAGGGTCTGAAACAGACGGGCTGAATCAGAGGGGCTGATTCAGAGGGGCTGAAACAGAGGGGCTGAATCAGCGGGGCTGAAACAGAGGGCGAGAAACTGAGGGGCTGAAACAGAGGGCGAGTAACAGAGGGGCAGAAACAGAGGGCGAGAAAGAGAGCGGCTGATTCAGAGGGGCTGAAACAGAGGGCGAGAAACAGAGGGGCTGAAACAGAGGGCAAGAAACAGAGGGGCCGAAACAGAGGGGATAAAACAGTGCGGCTGAAACAGAGGGCGAGAAACAGAGGGGCTGAAACAGAGGGCGAGAAACAGAGGGGCTGAACCAGAGGGCGAGAAACAGAGTGGCTGAAACAGACGGGCTGAAAGAGAGGGGCTGAAAAAGAGGGCGAAAAACAGAGGGGCTGAAACAGAGGGCGAGAAACAGAGGGGCTGAAACAGAGGGCGAGAAACAGAGGGGCTGCATCAGAAGGGCTGAAACAGAGGGGCTGAAATAGTGGGGCTGAAACAGAGGGTCTGAAACAGAGGGGCTGAAACAGAGGGCGAGAAACAGAGGGGCTGAAACAGAGGGCGAGAAACAGAGGGGCTGAATCAGAGGGGCTGAAACAGAGGGTGAGAAACAGAGGGGCTGAAACAGAGGGCGAGAAATAGAGTGGCTGAAACAGAGGGCGAGAAACAGAGGGGCTGAATCAGACGGGCTGAATCAGAGGGGCTGAAACAGTGGGGATGAATCAGAGGGGCTGAAACAGAGGGCGAGAAACAGAGGGGCTGAAACAGAGGGCAAGAAACAGAGGGCCTGAAACAGAAGGGCTGAAATAGAGGGCGAGAAACAGAGGGGCTGAATCAGAGGGGCTAAATCAGAGGGGCTGAATCAGAAGGGTTGAAAGAGAGGGTCTGAATCAGAGGGGCTGAAACAGAGGGCGAGAAATAGAGGGGCTGAAACAGAGGGCGAGAAACAGAGGGGCTGAAACAGAGGGGCTGAAACAGAGGGTCTGAAACAGAGGGGCTGAATCAGAGGGGCTGATTCAGAGGGGCTGAAACAGAGGGGCTGAATCAGCGGGGCTGAAACAGAGGGCGAGAAACTGAGGGGCTGAAACAGAGGGTGAGAAACAGAGGGGCTGAAACAGAGGGGCTGAAACAGAGGGGCTGAATCAGAGGGCGGAAACAGAGGGGCTGAATCAGAGGGCGAGAAACAGAGGGGCTGAAACAGAGGGCGAGAAACAGAGGGGCTGAAACAGAGGGGCTGAAACAGAGGGGCTGAAATAGAGGGCGAGAAACAGAGAGGCTGAAACAGCGGGCGAGAAACAGAGGGGCTGAAACAGAGGGCAAGAAACAGAGGGGCTGAATCAGAGATGCGAGAAACAGAGGGGCTGAAACAGAGAGGCTGAAACAGATGGGCTGAAACAGAGAGCGAGAAACAGAGGGGCTGAAACAGAGGGCGAGAAACAGAGTGGCTGAAACATGGCGAGAAACAGAGGTGCTGAAACAGAGGGGCTGAAACAGAGGGGCTGAAACAGAGGGGCTGAAACAGAGGGGCTGAAACAGAGGGGCTGAAACAGAGGGCAAGAAACAGAGGGGCTGAAACAGAGGGCGAGAAACAGAGGGGCTGAAACAGATGGTCTGAAACAGAGGGGCTGAAACAGAGGGCGAGAAACAGAGAGGCTGAAACAGAGGGCGAGAAACAGAGTGGCTGAAACAGAGGGCAAGAAACAGAGGGGCTGAAACAGAGGGCGAGAAACAGAGGGGCTGAAACAGAGGGCGAGAAACAGAGGGTGAGAAACAGAGGGCAAGAAACAGACGGGCTGAAACAGAGGGCAAAAAACAGAGGGGCTGAAACAGAGGGCGAGAAACAGAGGGTGAGAAACAGAGGGCGAGAAACAGAGGGGATGAAACAGAGGGGCTGAAACAGAGGGGCTGAAATAGAGGGGCTGAAACAGAGGGGCTGAATCAGAGGGGCTGCAACAGAGGGGCTGAATCAGAGGGGCTGACACAGAGTTCGAGAAACAGAGGGGCTGAAACAGAGGGCGAGAAACAGAGGGGCTGAAACAGAGGGCGAGAAACAGAGGGGCTGGAACAGAGGGGCTGAAACAGAGGTACTGAATCAGAGGGCGAGAAACAGAGAGGCTGAAACAGCGGGCGAGAAACAGAGGGGCTGAAACAGAGGGCAAGAAACAGAGGGGCTGAATCAGAGATGCGAGAAACAGAGGGGCTGAAACAGAGAGGCTGAAACAGAGGGTCTGAAACAGAGGGCGAGAAACAGAGGGGCTGAAACAGTGGGCGAGAAACAGAGGGGCTGAACCAGTGGGGCTGAAACAGAGGGGCTGAAACAGAGGGCGAGAAACAGAGGGGCTGATACAGAGGGCGAGAAACAGAGGGGCTGAAACAGAGGGCGAGAAACAGAGGGGCTGAAACAGAGAGGCTGAAACAGAGGGGCTGAAACAGAGGGCGAGAAACACAGGGGCTGAAACAGAGGGCGAGAAACAGAGGGGCTGAAACAGAGGGGCTGAAACAGAGGGGCTGAAACAGTGGGGCTGAATCAGAGGGGCTGAAACAGAGGGCGAGAAACAGAGGGGCTGAAACAGAGGATGAGAAATAGAGGGGCTGAAACAGAGGGCGAGAAACAGAGGGGCTGAAAAAGAGCGCGAGAAACAGAGGGGCTGAATCAGAGGGGCTGAAACAGAGGGCGAGAAACAGAAAGGCTGAAACAGAGGGCGAGAAACAGAGGGGATGAAACAGAGGGGCTGAAACAGAGGGTGAGAAACAGAGGGGCTTAAACAGAGGGCGAGAAACAGAGGGGCTGAAACAGAGGGGCTGAAACAGAGGGGCTGAATCAGAGGGGCTGAATCAGAGGGGCTGAAACAGAGGGCGAGAAACAGAGTGGCTGAAACAGAGGGCGAGAATCAGACGGGCAGAAACTGAGGGCGAGAAACAGAGGGGCTGAAACAGAGGGGCTGAAACAGAGAGCGCGAAACAGGGGCACTGAAACAGAGGGCGAGAAACAGAGGGGCTGAAACAGACGGCGAGAAACAGAGGGGCTGAAACAGAGGGCGAGAAACATAGGGGCTGAAACAGTGGGCAAGAAACAGAGGGGCTGAAACTGAGTGGCTGAAACAGAAGGGCTGAAACAGAGGGGCTGAAACAGAGGGCGAGAAACAGAGGGGCTGAATCAGAGGGGCTGAATCAGAGGAGCTGAAAAAGAGGGGCTGAAACTGAGGGTGAGAAACAGAGGGCGAGAAACAGATCGGCTGAAACAGAGGGGCTGAAACAGAGGGGCTGAAACAAAGCGGCTGATACAGAGGGCGAGAAACAGAGGGGCTGAAACAGAGGGCGAGAAACAGAGTGGCTGAAACATGGCGAGAAACAGAGGTGCTGAAACAGAGGGGCTGAAACAGAGGGGCTGAAACAGAGGGGCTGAAACAGAGGGGCTGAAACAGAGGGGCTGAAACAGAGGGCAAGAAACAGAGGGGCTGAAACAGAGGGCGAGAAACAGAGGGGCTGAAACAGAGGGCGAGAAACAGAGGGGCTGAAACAGATGGGCTGAAACAGAGGGGCTGAAACAGAGGGCGAGAAACAGAGAGGCTGAAACAGAGGCCGAGAAACAGAGTGGCTGAAACAGAGGGCAAGAAACAGAGGGGCTGAAACAGAGGGCGAGAAACAGAATGACTGAAACAGAGGGCGAGAAACAGAGGGCGAGAAACAGAGGGGCTGAAACAGAGGGCGAGAAACAGAGGGGCTGAAACATAGGTGCTGAATGAGTGGGGCTGAATCAGAGGGGCTGAATCCGAGGGGTTGAAACAGAGGGTCTGAATCAGAGGGGCTGAAACAGAGGGCGAGAAACAGAGGGCGAGAAACAGAGGGGCTGAAACAGAGGGGCTGAAACAGAGTGCGAGAAACAGAGTGGCTGAAACATGGCGAGAAACAGAGGGGCTGAAACAGAGGGGCTGAAACAGAGGGGCTGAAACAGAGGGGCTGAAACAGAGGGTCTGAAACAGAGGGCAAGAAACAGAGGGGCTGAAACAGAGGGCGAGAAACAGAGGGGCTGAAACAGAGGGCGAGAAAAAGAGGGGCTGAAACAGAGGGGCTGAAACAGAGGGGCTGAAACAGAGGGCGAGAAACAGAGAGGCTGAAACAGAGGGCGAGAAACAGAGTGGCTGAAACAGAGGGCGAGAAACAGAGGGGCTGAAACAGAGGGCGAGAAACAGAGGGGCTGAAACAGAGGGTGAGAAACAGAGGGGCTGAAACAGAGGGCGAGAAACAGAGGGGCTGAAACATAGGGGCTGAATGAGAGGGGCTGAAACAAGGGGGCCGAAACAGAGGGGCTGAAAAAGAGAGCGAGAAACAGAGGGGCTGAATCAGAGGGCTAAATCAGAGGGGCTGAATCAGAGGGGCTGGAACAGAGGGTCTGAATCAGAGGGGCTGAAACAGAGGGCGAGAAACAGAGGGGCTGAAACAGAGGGCGAGAAACATAGGGGCTGAAACAGAGGGCGAGAAACAGAGGGGAAGAAACAGAGGGGCTGAAACAGAGGGTCTGAAACAGACGGGCTGAATCAGAGGGGCTGATTCAGAGGGGCTGAAACAGAGGGGCTGAATCAGCGGGGCTGAAACAGAGGGCGAGAAACTGAGGGGCTGAAACAGAAGGCGAGAAACAGAGGGGCAGAAACAGAGGGCGAGAAAGAGAGCGGCTGATTCAGAGGGGCTGAAACAGAGGGCGAGAAACAGAGGGGCTGAAACAGAGGGCAAGAAACAGAGGGGCTGAAACAGAGGGGATAAAACAGTGCGGCTGAAACAGAGGGCGAGAAACAGAGGGGCTGAAACAGAGGGCGAGAAACAGAGGGGCTGAACCAGAGGGCGAGAAACAGAGTGGCTGAAACAGACGGGCTGAAACAGAGGGGCTGAAAAAGAGGGCGAAAAACAGAGGGGCTGAAACAGAGGGCGAGAAACAGAGGGGCTGAAACAGAGGGCGAGAAACAGAGGGGCTGCATCAGAAGGGCTGAAACAGAGGGGCTGAAATAGTGGGGCTGAAACAGAGGGCGAGAAACAGAGGGGCTGAAACAGAGGGCGAGAAACAGAGGGGCTGAAACAGAGGGCGAGAAACAGAGGGGCTGAATCAGAGGGGCTGAAACAGAGGGTGAGAAACAGAGGGGCTGAAACAGAGGGCGAGAAACAGAGTGGCTGAAACAGATGGGCTGAAACAGAGGGGCTGAAAAAGAGGGCGAAAAACAGAGGGGCTGAAACAGAGGGCGAGAAACAGAGGGGCTGAATCAGAGGGGCTGAATCAGAGGGGCTGAAACAGAGGGGATGAATCAGAGGGGCTGAAACAGAGGGCGAGAAACAGAGGGGCTGAAACAGAGGGCAAGAAACAGAGGGCCTGAAACAGAAGGGCTGAAACAGAGGGCGAGAAACAGAGGGGCTGAATCAGAGGGGCTAAATCAGAGGGGCTGAATCAGAGGGGTTGAAAGAGAGGGTCTGAATCAGAGGGGCTGAAACAGAGGGCGAGAAATAGAGGGGCTGAAACAGAGGGCGAGAAACAGAGGGGCTGAAACAGAGGGGCTGAAACAGAGGGTCTGAAACAGAGGGGCTGAATCAGAGGGGCTGATTCAGAGGGGCTGAAACAGAGGGGCTGAATCAGCGGGGCTGAAACAGAGGGCGAGAAACTGAGGGGCTGAAACAGAGGGTGAGAAACAGAGGGGCTGAAACAGAGGGGCTGAAACAGAGGGGCTGAATCAGAGGGCGGAAACAGAGGGGCTGAATCAGAGGGCGAGAAACAGAGGGGCTGAAACAGAGGGCGAGAAACAGAGGGGCTGAAACAGAGGGGCTGAAACAGAGGGGCTGAAACAGAGGGCGAGAAACAGAGAGGCTGAAACAGCGGGCGAGAAACAGAGGGGCTGAAACAGAGGGCAAGAAACAGAGGGGCTGAATCAGAGATGCGAGAAACAGAGGGGCTGAAACAGAGAGGCTGAAACAGAGGGGCTGAAACAGAGGGCGAGAAACAGAGTGGCTGAAACACAGGGCGAGAAACAGAGGGGCTGAACCAGAGGGGCTGAAACAGAGGGGCTGAAACAGAGGGCGAGAAACAGAGGGGCTGAAACAGAGGGCGAGGAACAGAGGGGCTGAAACAGAGGGCGGGAAACAGAGGGGCTGAAACAGAGAGGCTGAAACAGAGGGGCTGAAACAGAGGGCGAGAAACAGAGGGGCTGAAACAGAGGGCGAGAAACAGAGGGGCTGAAACAGAGGGGCTGAAACAGAGGGGCTGAAACAGAGGGCGAGAAACAGAGGGGCTGAAACAGAGGGCGAGAAACAGAGGGGCTGAAACAGAGGGGCTGAATCAGAGGGGCTGAAACAGAGGGCGAGAAACAGAGGGGCTGAAACAGAGGGCGAGAAACAGAGGGGCTGAAACAGAGAGGCTGAAACAGAGGGGCTGAAACAGAGGGCGAGAAACAGAGGGGCTGAAACAGAGGGCGAGAAACAGAGGGGCTGAAACAGAGGGGCTGAAACAGAGGGGCTGAAACAGAGGGCGAGAAACAGAGGGGCTGAAACAGAGGGCGAGTAACAGAGGGGCTGAAACAGAGGGCGAGAAACAGAGGGGCTGAAACGGAGGGCGAGAAATAGAGGGGCTGAAACAGAGGGCGAGAAACAGAGGGGCTGAAAAAGAGCGCGAGAAACAGAGGGGCTGAATCAGAGGGGCTGAAACAGAGGGCGAGAAACAGAAAGGCTGAAACAGAGGGCGAGAAACAGAGGGGCTGAAACAGAGGGGCTGAAACAGAGGGTGAGAAACAGAGGGGCTTAAACAGAGGGCGAGAAACAGAGGGGCTGAAACAGAGGGGCTGAAACAGAGGGGCTGAATCAGAGGGGCTGAATCAGAGGGGCTGAAACAGAGGGCGAGAAACAGAGTGGCTGAAACAGAGGGCGAGAAACAGACGGGCAGAAACAGAGGGCGAGAAACAGAGGGGCTGAAACAGAGGGGCTGAAACAGAGAGCACGAAACAGGGGCACTGAAACAGAGGGCGAGAAACAGAGGGGCTGAAACAGACGGCGAGAAACAGAGGGGCTGAAACAGAGGGCGAGAAACATAGGGGCTGAAACAGTGGGCAAGAAACAGAGGGGCTGAAACTGAGTGGCTGAAACAGAAGGGCTGAAACAGTGGGGCTGAAACAGAGGGCGAGAAACAGAGGGGCTGAATCAGAGGGGCTGAATCAGAGGAGCTGAAACAGAGGGGCTGAAAGTGAGGGTGAGAAACAGAGGGCGAGAAACAGAGGGGCTGAAACAGAGGGGCTGAAGCAGAGGGGCTGAAACAAAGCGGCTGATACAGAGGGCGAGAAACAGAGGGGCTGAAACAGAGGGCGAGAAACAGAGTGGCTGAAACATGGCGAGAAACAGAGGTGCTGAAACAGAGGGGCTGAAACAGAGGGGCTGAAACAGAGGGGCTGAAACAGAGGGGCTGAAACAGAGGGCAAGAAACAGAGGGGCTGAAACAGAGGGCGAGAAACAGAGGGGCTGAAACATAGGTGCTGAATGAGTGGGGCTGAATCAGAGGGGCTGAATCAGAGGGGTTGAAACAGAGGGTCTGAATCAGAGGGGCAGAAACAGAGGGCGAGAAACAGAGGGCGAGAAACAGAGGGGCTGAAACAGAGGGGCTGAAACAGAGGGGCTGAAACAAAGCGGCTGATACAGAGGGCGAGAAACAGAGGGGCTGAAACAGAGTACGAGAAACAGAGGGGCAGAAACAGAGGGCGAGAAAGAGAGCGGCTGATTCAGAGGGGCTGAAACAGAGGGCGAGAAACAGAGGGGCTGAAACAGAAGGCAAGAAAGAGAGGGGCTGAAACAGAGGGGATAAAACAGTGCGGCTGAAACAGAGGGCGAGGAACAGAGGGGCTGAAACAGAGGGCGAGAAACAGAGGGGCTGAACCAGAGGGCGAGAAACAGAGTGGCTGAAACAGACGGGCTGAAACAGAGGGGCTGAAAAAGAGGGCGAAAAACAGAGGGGCTGAAACAGAGGGCGAGAAACAGAGGGGCTGAAACAGAGGGCGAGAAACAGAGGGGCTGCATCAGAAGGGCTGAAACAGAGGGGCTGAAATAGTGGGGCTGAAACAGAGGGCGAGAAACAGAGGGGCTGAAACAGAGGGCGAGAAACAGAGGGGCTGAAACAGAGGGCGAGAAACAGAGGGGCTGAATCAGAGGGGCTGAAACAGAGGGTGAGAAACAGAGGGGCTGAAACAGAGGGCGAGAAACAGAGTGGCTGAAACAGATGGGCTGAAACAGAGGGGCTGAAAAAGAGGGCGAAAAACAGAGGGGCTGAAACAGAGGGCGAGAAACAGAGGGGCTGAATCAGAGGGGCTGAATCAGAGGGGCTGAAACAGAGGGGATGAATCAGAGGGGCTGAAACAGAGGGCGAGAAACAGAGGGGCTGAAACAGAGGGCAAGAAACAGAGGGGCTGAAACAGAAGGGCTGAAACAGAGGGCGAGAAACAGAGGGGCTGAATCAGAGGGGCTAAATCAGAGGGGCTGAATCAGAGGGGTTGAAAGAGAGGGTCTGAATCAGAGGGGCTGAAACAGAGGGCGAGAAATAGAGGGGCTGAAACAGAGGGCGAGAAACAGAGGGGCTGAAACAGAGGGGCTGAAACAGAGGGTCTGAAACAGAGGGGCTGAATCAGAGGGGCTGATTCAGAGGCGCTGAAACAGAGGGGCTGAATCAGCGGGGCTGAAACAGAGGGCGAGAAACTGAGGGGCTGAAACAGAGGGTGAGAAACAGAGGGGCTGAAACAGAGGGGCTGAAACAGAGGGGCTGAATCAGAGGGCGGAAACAGAGGGGCTGAATCAGAGGGCGAGAAACAGAGGGGCTGAAACAGAGGGCGAGAAACAGAGGGGCTGAAACAGAGGGGCTGAAACAGAGGGGCTGAAACAGAGGGCGAGAAACAGAGAGGCTGAAACAGCGGGCGAGAAACAGAGGGGCTGAAACAGAGGGCAAGAAACAGAGGGGCTGAATCAGAGATGCGAGAAACAGAGGGGCTGAAACAGAGAGGCTGAAACAGAGGGGCTGAAACAGAGGGCGAGAAACAGAGGGGCTGAAACAGAGGGCGAGAAACAGAGGGGCTGAACCAGATGGGCTGAAACAGAGGGGCTGAAACAGAGGGCGAGAAACAGAGGGGCTGAAACAGAGGGCGAGAAACAGAGGGGCTGAAACAGAGGGCGGGAAACAGAGGGAGCCCCTCTGTTTTAGTCCCACTGTTTCAGCCCCTTTGTTTCAACCCCTCTGTTTCTCGCCCTCTGTTTCAGTCCCTCTGTTTCTCGCCCTCTGTTTCTGGCCCTCTGTTTCAGCCCCTCTGTTTCTCGCTCTCTGTTTCAGCCCCTCTGTTTCAGCCCCTCTGTTTCAGCCCCTCTGTTTCAGCCCCTCTGTTGCTCGCCCTCTGTTTCAGCCCCTCTGTTTCTTGCCCTCTGTTTCAGCAACTCTGTTTCTCGCCCTCTGTTTCAGCCTCTCTGTTTCAGCCCCTCTGTTTCAGCCCCTCTGCTTCAGCCCCTCTGTTTCAGCCCCTCTGTTTCAGCCCCTCTGTTTCTCGCCCTCTGTTTCAGCCCCTCCATTTCTCGCTCTCTGTTTCAGCCCCTCTGTTTCTCGCCCTCTGTTTCAGCCCCTCTATTTTAGCCCGACTGTTTCAGCCCCTTTGTTTCAGCCCCTCTGTTTCTCGCCCTCTTTTTCAGCCGCTCTGTTTCTGGCCCTCTGTTTCAGCCCCTCTGTTTCAGCCCCTCTGTTTCTCGCCTTATGTTTCAGTCCCTCTGTTTCTCGCCTTCTGTTTCAGCCCCTCTGTTTCTCGCCCTCTGTTTCAGCCCGTCTGTTTCTCGCCCTCTGTTTCAGCCCCTCTATTTCTCGCCCTCTGTTTCAGCCCCTCTGTTTTAGCCCCACTGTTTCAACCCCTTTGTTTCAGCCCCTCTGTTTCTCGCCCTCTGTTTCAGCCGCTCTGTTTCTCGCCCTCTGTATGAGCCCGTCTGTTTCAGCCCCACTGTTTCAGTCCCTCTGTTTCTCGCCCTCTGTTTCTGGCCCTCTGTTTCAGCCCCTCTGTTTCAGCACCTCTGTTTCAGCCCCTCTGTTTCTCACCCTCTGTTTCAGCCCCTCTGTTTCTTGCCCTCTGTTTCAGCCACTCTGTTTCTCGCCCTCTGTTTCAGCCTCTCTGTTTCTCGCCCTCTGTTTCAGCCCCTCTGTTTCAGCCCCTCTGTTTCAGCCCCTCTGTTTCTCGCCCTCTGTTTCAGCCCCTCTGATTCAGCCCCTCTGTTTCTCGCCCTCTGTTTCAGCCCCTCTGTTTCAGCCCTTCTGATTCAGCCCCTCTGATTCAGCCCCTCTGTTTCTCGCCCTCTGTTTCAGCCCCTTTGTTTCAGCCCTTCTGTTTCAGCCACTCTGTTTCAGCCCCTCTGTTTCTTGCCCTCTGTTTCAGCCCCTCTGTTTCTCGACCTCTGTTTCAGTCCCTCTGTTTCTCGCCATCTGTTTCAGCCGCTCTGTTTCTCGCACTCTGTCTCAGCCCCTCTATTTCTCGCCCTCTGTTTCAGCCCCTCTGTTTTAGCCCCACTGTTTCAGCCCCTTTGTTTCAGCCCCTCTGTTTCTCGCCCTCTGTTTCAGCCGCTCTGTTTCTCGCCCTCTGTATTAGCCCGTCTGTTTCAGCCCCACTGTTTCAGTCCCTCTGTTTCTCGCCCTCTGTTTCTGGCCCTCTGTTTCAGCCCCTCTGTTTCAGCCCCTCTGTTTCAGCCCCTCTGTGTCTCGCCCTCTGTTTCAGCCCCTCTGTTTCTTCCCCTCTGTTTCAGTCCCTCTGTTTCTCGCCATCTGTTTCAGCCGCTCTGTTTCTCGCACTCTGGTTCAGCCCCTCTGTTTCGCGCTCTCTGTTTCAGCCCCTCTGTTTCAGCTCCTCTGTTTCTCGCCCTCTGTTTCTGCCCCTCTGTTTCTCGCACTCTGGTTCAGCCCCTCTGTTTCTCGCCCTCTGTTTCAGCCCCTCTGATTAAGTCCCTCTGTTTCAGCCCCTCTGAATCAGCCCCTCTGATTCAGCCCCACTGTTTCAGCCCTTCTGTTTCAGCCCCTCTGTTTCTCCCCCTCTGTTTCAGCCCCTCTATTTCTCACCCTCTGTTTCAGCCCCTCTGTTTCAGCCCCTCTGTTTCTCCCTCTCTGTTTCAGCCCCTCTGTTTCTCGCCCTCTGTTTCAGCCCCTCTGATTCAGCCCCTCTGTTTCTCGCCCTCTGTTTCAAACCCCTCTGTTTCTCGCCCTCTGTTTCAGCCCCTCTGTTTCTCGCCCTCTGTTTCAGCCCCTCTGTTTCAGCCCCTCTGATTCAGCCCCTCTGTTTCTCGCCTTCTGTTTCAGCCCCTCTGTTTCTCGCCCTCTGTTTCAGCCCCTCTGTTTCTCGCCCTCTGTTTCAGCCCCTCTATTTCTCGCCCTCTGTTTCAGCCCCTCTGTTTTAGCCCCACTGTTTCAGCCCCTTTGTTTCAACCCCTCTGTTTCTCGCCCTCTGTTTCAGCCGCTCTGTTTCTCGCCCTCTGTATCAGCCCCTCTGTTTCAGCCCCACTGTTTCAGTCCCTCTGTTTCTCGCCCTCTGTTTCTGGCCCTCTGGTTCAGCCCCTCTGTTTCTCGCTCTCTGTTTCTCGCTCTCTGTTTCAGCCCCTCTGTTTCAGCCCCTCTGTTTCAGCCCCTCTGTTTCTCGCCCTCTGTTTCAGCCCCTCTGTTTCTTGCCCTCTGTTTCAGCAACTCTGTTTCTCGCCCTCTGTTTCAGCCTCTCTGTTTCTAGCCCTCTGTTTCAGCCCCTCTGTTTCAGCCCCTCTGTTTCAGCCCCTCTGTTTCTCGCCCTCTGTATTAGCCCGTCTGTTTCAGCCCCACTGTTTCAGTCCCTCTGTTTCTCGCCCTCTGTTTCTGGTCCTCTGTTTCAGCCCCTCTGTTTCAGCCCCTCTGTTTCAGCCCCTCTGTTTCTCGCCCTCTGTTTCAGCCCCTCTGTTTCTTGCCCTCTGTTTCAGCCACTCTGTTTCTCGCCCTCTGTTTCAGCCTCTCTGTTTCTCTCCCTCTGTTTCAGCCCCTCTGTTTCAGCCCCTCTGTTTCAGCCCCTCTGTTTCGCGCCCTTTGTTTCAGCCCCTCTGATTAAGCCCCTCTGTTTCTCGCCCTCTGTTTCAGCCCCTCTGTTTCAGCCCTTCTGATTCAGCCCCTCAGATTCAGCCCCTCTGTTTCTCGCCCTCTGTTTTAGCCCCTTTGTTTCAGCCCTTCTGTTTCAGCCACTCTGTTTCAGCCCCTCTGTTTCTTGCCCTCTGTTTCAGCCCCTCTGTTTCTCGCCCTCTGTTTCTCGCCATCTGTTTCAGCCGCTCTGTTTCTCGCACTCTGGTTCAGCCCCTCTGTTTCGCGCTCTCTGTTTCAGCCCCTCTGTTTCAGCTCCTCTGTTTCTCGCCCTCTGTTTCTGCCCCTCTGTTTCTCGCATTCTGGTTCAGCCCCTCAGTTTCTCGCCCTCTGTTTCAGCCCCTCTGATTAAGTCCCTCTGTTTCAGCCCCTCTGAATCATCCCCTCTGATTCAGCCCCACTGTTTCAGCCGCTCTGTTTCAGCCCCTCTGTTTCTCCCCCTCTGTTTCAGCCCCTCTGTTTCTCACCCTCTGTTTCAGCCCCTCTGTTTCAGCCCCTCTGTTTCTCCCTCTCTGTTTCAGCCCCTCTGTTTCTCGCCCTCTGTTTCAGCCCCTCTGATTCAGCCCCTCTGTTTCTCGCCCTCTGTTTCAGCCCCTCTGTTTCTCGCCCTCTGTTTCAGCCCCTCTGTTTCTCTACCTCTGTTTCAGCCCCTCTGTTTCAGCCCCTCTGATTCAGCCCCTCTGTTTCTCGCCTTCTGTTTCAGCCCCTCTGTTTCTCGCCCTCTGTTTCAGCCCCTCTGTTTCTCGCCCTCTGTTTCAGCCCCTCTATTTCTCGCCCTCTGTTTCAGCCCCTCTGTTTTAGCCCCACTGTTTCAGCCCCTTTGTTTCAACCCCTCTGTTTCTCGCCCTCTGTTTCAGCCGCTCTGTTTCTCGCCCTCTGTATCAGCCCCTCTGTTTCAGCCCCACTGTTTCAGTCCCTCTGTTTCTCGCCCTCTGTTTCTGGCCCTCTGTTTCAGCCCCTCTGTTTCTCGCTCTCTGTTTCTCGCTCTCTGTTTCAGCCCCTCTGTTTCAGCCCCTCTGTTTCAGCCCCTCTGTTTCTCGCCCTCTGTTTCAGCCCCTCTGTTTCTTGCCCTCTGTTTCAGCAACTCTGTTTCTCGCCCTCTGTTTCAGCCTCTCTGTTTCTCGCCCTCTGTTTCAGCCCCTCTGTTTCAGCCCCTCTGTTTCAGCCCCTCTGTTTCAGCCCCTCTGTTTCTCGCCCTCTGTTTCAGCCCCTCTGATTCAGCCCCTCTGTTTCTCGCCCTCTGTTTCAGCCGCTCTGTTTCTCGCCCTCTGTTTCAGCCCCTCTGTTTCAGCCCCTCTGTTTCAGCCCCTCTGTTTCAGCCCCTCTGTTTCTCGCCCTCTGTTTCAGCCCCTCTGTTTCTCGCCCTCTGTTTCAGCCCCTCTGTTTCAGCCCCTCTGTTTCTCGCCCTCTGTTTCAGCCCCTCTGTTTCTCGCCCTCTGTTTCAGCCCATCTATTTTAGCCCGACTGTTTCAGCCCCTTTGTTTCAGCCCCTCTGTTTCTCGCCCTCTTTTTCAGCCGCTCTGTTTCTGGCCCTCTGTTTCAGCCCCTCTGTTTCAGCCCCTCTGTTTCAGCCCCTCTGTTTCTCGCCTTCTGTTTCAGCCCCTCTGTTTCTCGCCTTCTGTTTCAGCCCCACTGTTTCTCGCCCTCTGTTTCAGCCCGTCTGTTTCTCGCCCTCTGTTTCAGCCCCTCTATTTCTCGCCCTCTGTTTCAGCCCCTCTGTTTTAGCCCCACTGTTTCAGCCCCTTTGTTTCAGCCCCTCTGTTTCTCGCCTTCTGTTTCAGCCGCTCTGTTTCTCGCCCTCTGTATTAGCCCGTCTGTTTCAGCCCCACTGTTTCAGTCCCTCTGTTTCTCGCCCTCTGTTTCTGGCCCTCTGTTTCAGCCCCTCTGTTTCTCGCTCTCTGTTTCAGCCCCTCTGTTTCTCGCCCTCTGTTTCAGCCCCTCTGTTTCTTGCCCTCTGTTTCAGCCACTCTGTTTCTCGCCCTCTGTTTCAGCCTCTCTGTTTCTTGCCCTCTGTTTCAGCCCCTCTGTTTCAGCCCCTCTGTTTCAGCCCCTCTGTTGCTCGCCCTCTGTTTCAGCCCCTCTGTTTCAGCCCCTCTGTTTCAGCCCCTCTGTTTCTCGCCCTCTGTTTCAGCCCCTCTGTTTCTCGCCCTCTGTTTCAGCCCCTCTGTTTCAGCCCCTCTGTTTCAGCCCTTCTGATTCAGCCCCTCTGATTCAGCCCCTCTGTTTCTCGCCCTCTGTTTCAGCCCCTTTGTTTCAGACCTTCTGTTTCAGCCACTCTGTTTCAGCCCCTCTGTTTTTTTGCCCTCTGTTTCAGCCCCTCTGTTTCTCGACCTCTGTTTCAGTCCCTCTGTTTCTCGCCATCTGTTTCAGCCCCTCTGTTTCGCGCTCTCTGTTTCAGCCCCTCTGTTTCAGCTCCTCTGTTTCTCGCCCTCTGTTTCTGCCCCTCTGTTTCTCGCCCTCTGGTTCAGCCCCTCTGTTTCTCGCCCTCTGTTTCAGCCCCTCTGATTAAGCCCGTCTGTTTCAGCCCCTCTGAATCAGCCCCTCTGATTCAGCCCCACTGTTTCAGCCCCTCTGTTTCAGCCCCTCTGTTTCTCGCCCTCTGTTTCAGCCCCTCTGTTTCTCACCCTCTGTTTCAGCCCCTCTGTTTCAGCCCCTCTGTTTCTCCCTCTCTGTTTCCGCCCCTCTGTGTCTCGCCCTCTGTTTCAGCCCCTCTGATTCAGCCCCTCTGTTTCTCGCCCTCTGTTTCAGCCCCTCTGTTTCTCGCCCTCTGTTTCAGCCCCTCTGTTTCTCGCCCTCTGTTTCAGCCCCTCTGTTTCAGCCCCTCTGTTTCAGCCCCTCTGTTTCTCGCCTTCTGTTTCAGCCCCTCTGTTTCGACCCCTCTGTTTCAGCCCCTCTGTTTCTCGCCCTCTGTTTCAGCCCCTCTATTTCTCGCCCTCTGTTTTAGCCCCTCTGTTTTAGTCCCACTGTTTCAGCCCCTTTGTTTCAACCCCTCTGTTTCTCGCCCTCTGTTTCAGCCGCTCTGTTTCTCGCCCCCTGTTTCAGCCCCTCTGTTTCTTGCCCTCTGTTTCAGCAACTCTGTTTCTCGCCCTCTGTTTCAGCCTCTCTGTTTCTCGCCCTCTGTTTCAGCCCCTCTGTTTCAGCCCCTCTGTTTCAGCCCCTCTGTTTCAGCCCCACTGTTTCTCGCCCTCTGTTTCAGCCCCTCTGATTCAGCCCCTCTGTTTCTCGCCCTCTGTTTCAGCCGCTCTGTTTCTCGCCCTCCTTTTCCGCCCCTCTGTTTCAGCCCCTCTGTTTCAGCCCCTCTGTTTCAGCCCCTCTGTTTCAGCCCCTCTGATTCAGCCCCTCTGTTTCTCGCCCTCTGTTTCAGCCCCTCTGTTTCTCGCCCTCTGTTTCAGCCCCTCTGTTTCTCGCCCTCTGTTTCAGCCCCTCTGTTTCAGCCCCTCTGTTTCAGCCCCTCTGTTTCTCGCCTTCTGTTTCAGCCCCTCTGTTTCTCGCCCTCTGTTTGAGCCCCTCTGTTTCTCGCCATCTGTTTCAGCCCCTCTGTTTTAGTCCCACTGTTTCAGCCCCTTTGCATCAACCCCTCTGTTTCTCGCCCTCTGTTTCAGCCGCTCTGTTTCTCGCCCTCTGTATCAGCCCCTCTGTTTCAGCCCCACAGTTTCAGTCCCTCTGTTTCTCGCCCTCTGTTTCTGGCCGTCTGTTTCAGCCCCTCTGTTTCTCGCTCTCTGTTTCAGCCCCTCTGTTTCAGCCCTTCTGTTTCAGCCCCTCTGTTTCTCGCCCTCTGTTTCAGCCCCTCTGTTTCTTGCCCTCTGTTTCAGCAACTCTGTTTCTCGCCCTCTGTTTCAGCCCCTCTGTTTCTTGCCCTCTGTTTCAGCCCCTCTGTTTCAGCCCCTCAGTTTCAGCCCCTCTGTTTCTCGCCATGTTTCAGCCACTCTGTTTCTCGCCCTCTGTTTCAGCCCCTCTGTTTCACCCCTCTGTTTCAGCCCCTCTGTTTCTCACCCTCTGTTTCAGCCCCTCAGTTTCTCGCCCTCTGTTTCAGCCCCGCTGATTCAGCCCCTCTGTTTCAGCCCCTCTGAATCAGCCCCTCTGAATCAGCCCCTCTGTTTCAGACCCTCTGTTTCAGCCCCTCTGTTTCAGCCCCTCTGTTTCTCGCCCTCTGTTTCAGCCCCTCTATTTCTCGCCCTCTGTTTCAGCCCCTCTGATTCAGACCCTCTGTTTCAACCCCTCTGATTCAGCACCTCTGATTTAGCCGCTCTGATTCAGCCCCTCTGTTTCTCGCCCTCTGTTTCAGCCCTTCTGTTTCAGCCCCTCTGTTTCTTGCCCTCTGTATCAGCCCCTCTGATTCATCCCCTCTGTTTCAGGCCCTCTGATTCAGTCCCTCTGTTTCTCGCCCTGTGTTTCACCCCTCTGTTTCAGCCCCTCTGTTTCTCACCTTCTGTTTCAGCCCCTCAGTTTCTCACCCTCTGTTTCAGCCCCGCTGATTCAGCCGCTTTGTTTCAGCCCCTCTGTTTCAGCCCCACTGTTTCAGCCCCTCTGTTTCAGCCCCTCTGTTTCAACCCCTCTGTTTCAGCCCCTCTGTTTCTAGCCCTCTGTTTCAGCCACTCTGTTTCTCGCCCTCTGTTTCAGCCCCTCTGTTTCAGCCCCTCTGTTTCTCGCCCGCTGTTTCTGCCCCTCTGTTTCTCGCCCTCTGTTTCAGCCCCTCAGTTTCTCGCCCTCTGTTTCAGCCCCGCTGATTCAGCCCCTCTGCTTCAGCCCCTCTGAATCAGCCCCTCTGATTCAGCCCCTCTGTTTCAGACCCTCTGTTTCAGCCCCTCTGTTTCAGCCCCTCTGTTTCTCGCCCTCTGTTTCAGCCCCTCTGATTCAGACCCTCTGTTTCAGCCCCTCTGTTTCTCCCCCTCTGTTTCAGCCCTTCTGTTTCAGCCCCTCTGTTTCTTGCACTTTGTTTCAGCCCCTCTGTTTCTCACCCTCTGTTTCAGCCCCTCTGATTCAGCCCCTCTGTTTCAGCCCCTCTGATTCAGCCCCTCTGATTTAGCCCTCTGATTCAGCCCCTCTGTTTCTCGCCCTCTGTATCAGCCCCTCTGTTTCACCCCTCTGTTTCTCACCCTCTGTTTCAGCCCCTCAGTTTCTCACCCTCTGTTTCAGCCCCGCTGATTCAGCCCCTCTGTTTCAGCCCCTCTGAATCAGCCCCTCTGATTCAGCCCCTCTGTTTCAGACCCTCTGTTTCAGCCCCTCCCTTTCAGCCCCTCTGTTTCTCGCCCTCTGTTTCAGCCCCTCTATTTCTCGCCCTCTGTTTCAGCCCCTCTGATTCAGACCCTCTGTTTCAACCCCTCTGATTCAGCCCCTCTGATTTAGCCGCTCTGATTCAGCACCTCTGTTTCTCGCCCACTGTTTCAGCCCTTCTGTTTCAGCCCCTCTGTTTCTTGCCCTCTGTATCAGCCCCTCTGTTTCTCGCCCTCTGTTTCAGACCCTCTGATTCATCCCCTCTGTTTCAGCCCCTCTGATTCAGCCCCTCTGATTTAGCCCTCTGATTCAGTCCCTCTGTTTCTCGCCCTCTGTTTTTCGCCCTCTTTTTCAGCCCCTCTGTTTCAGCCCATCTGTTTCAGCCACTCTGTTTCCCGTCCTCTGTTTCAGCCCCTCTGTTTCTCACCCTCTGTTTCAGCCCCTCTGATTCAGCCCCTCTGTTTCTCGCCCTCTGTTTCAGCCCCTCTGTTTCTCGCCCTCTGTTTCAGCCCCTCTGTTTCTCGCCCTGTGTTTCAGCCCCTCTGATTCAGACCCTCTGTTTCAACCCCTCTGATTCAGTCCCTCTGATTTAGCCCCTCTGATTCAGCCCCACTGTTTCTTGCCCTCTGTTTCAGCCCCTCTGTTTCTCTCCCTCTGTTTCAGCCCCTCTGTTTCTTGCCCTCTGTTTCAGCCACTCTGTTTCTCGCCCTCTGTTACAGCCTCTCTGTTTCTCGCCCTCTGTTTCAGCCCCTCTGTTTCAGCCTCTCTCTTTCAGCCCCTCTGTTTCTCGCCCTCTGTTTCAGCCCCTCAGTTTCTCGCCCTCTGTTTCAGCCCCTCTGTTTCTCGCCCTCTGTTTCAGCCCCTCTGTTTCTTGCCCTCTGTTTCAGCCCCTTTGTTTCAGCCCCTCTGTTTCTCACCCTCTGTTTCAGCCCCTCTGATTCAGCCCCTCTGTTTCAGCCCCTCTGTTTCTCGCCCTCTGTTTCAGCCCCTCTATTTCTCGCCCTCTGTTTCAGCCCCTCTGATTCAGACCCTCTCTTTCAACCCCTCTGATTCAGCCCCTCTGATTTAGCCCCTCTGATTCAGCCCCTCTGTTTCTCGCCCTCTGTTTCAGCCCTTCTGTTTCAGCCCCTCTGTTTCTCGCCCTCTGTTTCAGCCCCTCTGATTCATCCCCTCTGTTTCAGCCCCTCTGATTCAGCCCCTCTGATTTAGCCCTCTGATTCAGCCCCTCTGTTTCTCGCCCTCTGTTTCAGCCCCTCTGTTTTTCGCCCTCTTTTTCAGCCCCTCTGTTTCAGCCCATCTGTTTCAGCCACTCTGTTTCTCGCCCTCTGTTTCAGCCCCTCTGATTCAGCCCCTCTGTTTCTCGCCCTCTGTTTCAGCCCCTCTGTTTCTCGCCCTCTGTTTCAGCCCCTCTGTTTCTCGCCCTCTGTTTCAGCCCCACTATTTCAGCCCCTCTGTTTCAGCCCCTCTGATGCAGCCCCTCTGTTTCTCGCCCTCTGTTTCAGCCCCTCTGTTTCTCGCCCTCTGTTTCATCCCCTCTGTTTTTCGCCCTCTTTTTCAGCTCCTCTGTTTCAGCCCGGCTGTTTCAGCCACTCTGTTTCTCGCCCTCTGTTTCAGCCCCTCTTTTTCTCACCCTCTGTTTCAGTCCCTCTGATTCAGCCCCTCTGTTTCTCGCCCTCTGTTTCAGCCCCTCTGTTTCTCGCCCTCTGTTTCAGCCCCCCTGTTTCTCGCCCTCTGTTTCAGCCGCACTGTTTTATCCCCTCTGTTTCAGCCCCTCTGTTGCTTGCCCTCTGTTTCAGCCCCTCTGTTTCTCGCCCTCTGTTTCAGCCCCTCTGAATCAGCCGCTCTGTTTCTCGCCCTCTGTTTCTGCCCCTCTGTTTCTCGCCCTCTGTTTCAGCCCCTCAGTTTCTCGCCCTCTGTTTCAGCCCCGCTGATTCAGCCCCTCTGTTTCAGCCCCTCTGAATCAGCCCCTCTGATTCAGCCCGTCTGTTTCAGACCCTCTGTTTCAGCCCCTCTGTTTCTTCCCCTCTGTTTCTCGCCTTCTGTTTCAGCCCCTATGTTTCTCGCCCTCTGTTTCAGCCCCTCTGTTACTCGCCCTCTGTTTCAGCCCCTCTGATTCAGACCCTCTGTTTCAACCCCTCTGATTCAGCCCCTCTGATTTAGCCCCTCTGATTCAGCCCCTCTGTTTCTCGCACTCTGTTTCAGCCCTTCTGTCTCAGCCCCTCTGTTTCTTGCCCTCTGTTTCAGCCCCTCTGTTTCTCGCCCTCTGTTTCAGCCCTTCTGATTCAGCCCCTCTGTTTCAGCCCCTCTGATTCAGCCCCTCTCATTTAGCCCTCTGATTCAGCCCCTCTGTTTCTCGCTCTCTGTTTCAACCCCTCTGTTTCAGCCCCCTTGTTTCAGCCCCTCTGTTTCTCACTCTCTGTTTCAGCCCCTCTGATTCAGCCACTCTGATTCAGCCCCACTCATTCAGCCCCTATGTTTCAGCCCCTCTGTTTCTCGCCCTCTGTTTCAGCCCCTCTGTTTCTCGCCCTCTGTTTCAGCCCCTCTGTTTCTCGCCCTCTGTTTCAGCCCCTCTGTTTCTCGCCCTCTGTTTCAGACCCTCTGTTTCTTGCCCTCTGTTTCAGCCTCTCTGTTTCTCGCCCTCTGTTTCAGCCCCTCTGTTTCAGCCCCTCAGTTTCAGCCCCTCTGTTTCTCGCCATGTTTCAGCCACTCTGTTTCTCGCCCTCTGTTTCAGCCCCTCTGTTTCACCCCTCTGTTTCAGCCCCTCTGTTTCTCACCCTCTGTTTCAGCCCCTCAGTTTCTCGCCCTCTGTTTCAGCCCCGCTGATTCAGCCCCTCTGTTTCAGCCCCTCTGAATCAGCCCCTCTGAATCAGCCCCTCTGTTTCAGACCGTCTGTTTCAGCCCCTCTGTTTCAGCCCCTCTGTTTCTCGCCCTCTGTTTCAGCCCCTCTATTTCTCGCCCTCTGTTTCAGCCCCTCTGATTCAGACCCTCTGTTTCAACCCCTCTGATTCAGCACCTCTGATTTAGCCGCTCTGATTCAGCCCCTCTGTTTCTCGCCCTCTGTTTCAGCCCTTCTGTTTCAGCCCCTCTGTTTCTTGCCCTCTGTATCAGCCCCTCTGATTCATCCCCTCTGTTTCAGCCCCTCTGATTCAGTCCCTCTGTTTCTCGCCCTCTGTTTCAAACACTCTGTTTCTCGCCCTGTGTTTCACCCCTCTGTTTCAGCCCCTCTGTTTCTCACCTTCTGTTTCAGCCCCTCAGTTTCTCACCCTCTGTTTCAGCCCCGCTGATTCAGCCGCTTTGTTTCAGCCCCTCTGTTTCAGCCCCACTGTTTCAGCCCCTCTGTTTCAGCCCCTCTGTTTCAACCCCTCTGTTTCAGCCCCTCTGTTTCTAGCCCTCTGTTTCAGCCACTCTGTTTCTCGCCCTCTGTTTCAGCCCCTCTGTTTCAGCCCCTCTGTTTCTCGCCCGCTGTTTCTGCCCCTCTGTTTCTCGCCCTCTGTTTCAGCCCCTCAGTTTCTCGCCCTCTGTTTCAGCCCCGCTGATTCAGCCCCTCTGCTTCAGCCCCTCTGAATCAGCCCCTCTGATTCAGCCCCTCTGTTTCAGACCCTCTGTTTCAGCCCCTCTGTTTCAGCCCCTCTGTTTCTCGCCCTCTGTTTCAGCCCCTCTGATTCAGACCCTCTGTTTCAGCCCCTCTGTTTCTCCCCCTCTGTTTCAGCCCTTCTGTTTCAGCCCCTCTGTTTCTTGCACTTTGTTTCAGCCCCTCTGTTTCTCACCCTCTGTTTCAGCCCCTCTGATTCAGCCCCTCTGTTTCAGCCCCTCTGATTCAGCCCCTCTGATTTAGCCCTCTGATTCAGCCCCTCTGTTTCTCGCCCTCTGTATCAGCCCCTCTGTTTCACCCCTCTGTTTCTCACCCTCTGTTTCAGCCCCTCAGTTTCTCACCCTCTGTTTCAGCCCCGCTGATTCAGCCCCTCTGTTTCAGCCACTCTGAATCAGCCCCTCTGATTCAGCCCCTCTGTTTCAGACCCTCTGTTTCAGCCCCTCCCTTTCAGCCCCTCTGTTTCTCGCCCTCTGTTTCAGCCCCTCTATTTCTCGCCCTCTGTTTCAGCCCCTCTGATTCAGACCCTCTGTTTCAACCCCTCTGATTCAGCCCCTCTGATTTAGCCGCTCTGATTCAGCACCTCTGTTTCTCGCCCACTGTTTCAGCCCTTCTGTTTCAGCCCCTCTGTTTCTTGCCCTCTGTATCAGCCCCTCTGTTTCTCGCCCTCTGTTTCAGACCCTCTGATTCATCCCCTCTGTTTCAGCCCCTCTGATTCAGCCCCTCTGATTTAGCCCTCTGATTCAGTCCCTCTGTTTCTCGCCCTCTGTTTTTCGCCCTCTTTTTCAGCCCCTCTGTTTCAGCCCATCTGTTTCAGCCACTCTGTTTCCCGTCCTCTGTTTCAGCCCCTCTGTTTCTCACCCTCTGTTTCAGCCCCTCTGATTCAGCCCCTCTGTTTCTCGCCCTCTGTTTCAGCCCCTCTGTTTCTCGCCCTCTGTTTCAGCCCCTCTGTTTCTCGCCCTGTGTTTCAGCCCCTCTGATTCAGACCCTCTGTTTCAACCCCTCTGATTCAGCCCCTCTGATTTAGCCCCTCTGATTCAGCCCCACTGTTTCTTGCCCTCTGTTTCAGCCCCTCTGTTTCTCTCCCTCTGTTTCAGCCCCTCTGTTTCTTGCCCTCTGTTTCAGCCACTCTGTTTCTCGCCCTCTGTTACAGCCTCTCTGTTTCTCGCCCTCTGTTTCAGCCCCTCTGTTTCAGCCTCTCTCTTTCAGCCCCTCTGTTTCTCGCCCTCTGTTTCAGCCCCTCAGTTTCTCGCCCTCTGTTTCAGCCCCTCTGTTTCTCGCCCTCTGTTTCAGCCCCTCTGTTTCTTGCCCTCTGTTTCAGCCCCTTTGTTTCAGCCCCTCTGTTTCTCACCCTCTGTTTCAGCCCCTCTGATTCAGCCCCTCTGTTTCAGCCCCTCTGTTTCTCGCCCTCTGTTTCAGCCCCTCTATTTCTCGCCCTCTGTTTCAGCCCCTCTGATTCAGACCCTCTCTTTCAACCCCTCTGATTCAGCCCCTCTGATTTAGCCCCTCTGATTCAGCCCCTCTGTTTCTCGCCCTCTGTTTCAGCCCTTCTGTTTCAGCCCCTCTGTTTCTCGCCCTCTGTTTCAGCCCCTCTGATTCATCCCCTCTGTTTCAGCCCCTCTGATTCAGCCCCTCTGATTTAGCCCTCTGATTCAGCCCCTCTGTTTCTCGCCCTCTGTTTCAGCCCCTCTGTTTTTCGCCCTCTTTTTCAGCCCCTCTGTTTCAGCCCATCTGTTTCAGCCACTCTGTTTCTCGCCCTCTGTTTCAGCCCCTCTGATTCAGCCCCTCTGTTTCTCGCCCTCTGTTTCAGCCCCTCTGTTTCTCGCCCTCTGTTTCAGCCCCTCTGTTTCTCGCCCTCTGTTTCAGCCCCACTATTTCAGCCCCTCTGTTTCAGCCCCTCTGATGCAGCCCCTCTGTTTCTCGCCCTCTGTTTCAGCCCCTCTGTTTCTCGCCCTCTGTTTCATCCCCTCTGTTTTTCGCCCTCTTTTTCAGCTCCTCTGTTTCAGCCCGGCTGTTTCAGCCACTCTGTTTCTCGCCCTCTGTTTCAGCCCCTCTTTTTCTCACCCTCTGTTTCAGTCCCTCTGATTCAGCCCCTCTGTTTCTCGCCCTCTGTTTCAGCCCCTCTGTTTCTCGCCCTCTGTTTCAGCCCCCCTGTTTCTCGCCCTCTGTTTCAGCCGCACTGTTTTATCCCCTCTGTTTCAGCCCCTCTGTTGCTTGCCCTCTGTTTCAGCCCCTCTGTTTCTCGCCCTCTGTTTCAGCCCCTCTGAATCAGCCGCTCTGTTTCTCGCCCTCTGTTTCTGCCCCTCTGTTTCTCGCCCTCTGTTTCAGCCCCTCAGTTTCTCGCCCTCTGTTTCAGCCCCGCTGATTCAGCCCCTCTGTTTCAGCCCCTCTGAATCAGCCCCTCTGATTCAGCCCGTCTGTTTCAGACCCTCTGTTTCAGCCCCTCTGTTTCTTCCCCTCTGTTTCTCGCCTTCTGTTTCAGCCCCTATGTTTCTCGCCCTCTGTTTCAGCCCCTCTGTTACTCGCCCTCTGTTTCAGCCCCTCTGATTCAGACCCTCTGTTTCAACCCTTCTGATTCAGCCCCTCTGATTTAGCCCCTCTGATTCAGCCCCTCTGTTTCTCGCACTCTGTTTCAGCCCTTCTGTCTCAGCCCCTCTGTTTCTTGCCCTCTGTTTCAGCCCCTCTGTTTCTCGCCCTCTGTTTCAGCCCTTCTGATTCAGCCCCTCTGTTTCAGCCCCTCTGATTCAGCCCCTCTGATTTAGCCCTCTGATTCAGCCCCTCTGTTTCTCGCTCTCTGTTTCAACCCCTCTGTTTCAGCCCCCTTGTTTCAGCCCCTCTGTTTCTCACTCTCTGTTTCAGCCCCTCTGATTCAGCCACTCTGATTCAGCCCCACTCATTCAGCCCCTATGTTTCAGCCCCTCTGTTTCTCGCCCTCTGTTTCAGCCCCTCTGTTTCTCGCCCTCTGTTTCAGCCCCTCTGTTTCTCGCCCTCTGTTTCAGCCCCTCTGTTTCTCGCCCTCTGTTTCAGACCCTCTGTTTCTTGCCCTCTGTTTCAGCCTCTCTGTTTCTCGCCCTCTGTTTCAGCCCCTCTGTTTCTCGCCCTCTGTTTCTCTCCCTCTGTTTCAGCCCCTCTGTTTCTTGCCCTCTGTTTCAGCCACTCTGTTTCTCGCCCTCTGTTTCAGCCTCTCTGTTTCTCGCCCTCTGTTTCAGACCCTCTGTTTCAGCCCCTCTGTATCAGCCGCTTTGTTTCAGCCCCTCTGTTTCAGCCCCTCTGTTTGAGCCCCTCTGTTTCTCGCTCTCTGTTTCTCGCCCTCTGTTTCAGCCCCTCTGATTCAGACCCTCTGTTTCAACCCCTCTGATTCAGCCCCTCTGTTTCAGAACCTCTGTTTCAGCCCTTCTGTTTCAGCCCCTCTGTTTCTTGCCCTCTGTATCAGCCCCTCTGTTTCTCGCCCTCTGTTTCAGCCCCTCTGATTCATCCCCTCTGTTTCAGCCCCTCTGATTCAGCCCCTCTGATTTAGCCCTCTGATTCAGTCCCTCTGTTTCTCGCCCTCTGTTTCAGCCACTCTGTTTCTCGCCCTCTGTTTCACCCATCTGTTTCAGCCCCTCTGTTTCTCACCCTCTGTTTCAGCCCCTCAGTTTCTGATCCTCTGTTTCAGCCCCGCTGATTCAGCCGCTTTGTTTCAGCCCCTCTGTTTCAGCCCCATTGTTTCAGCCCCTCTGTTTCAGCCCCTCTGTTTCAACCCCTCTGTTTCAGCCCCTCTGTTTCTAGCCCTCTGTTTCAGCCACTCTGTTTCTCGCCCTCTGTTTCAGCCCCTCTGTTTCAGCCCCTCTGTTCCTCGCCCGCTTTTTCTGCCCCTCTGTTTCTCGCCCTCTGTTTCAGCCCCTCAGTTTCTCGCCCTCTGTTTCAGCCCCGCGGATTCAGCCCCTCTGCTTCAGCCCCTCTGAATCAGCCCCTCTGATTCAGCCCCTCTGTTTCAGACCCTCTGTTTCAGCCCCTCTGTTTCAGCCCCTCTGTTTCTCGCCCTCTGTTTCAGCCCCGCTGATTCAGACCCTCTGTTTCAGCCCCTCTGTTTCTCCCCCTCTGTTTCAGCCCTTCTGTTTCAGCTCCTCTGTTTCTTGCACTTTGTTTGAGCCCCTCTGTTTCTCACCCTCTGTTTCAGCCCCTCTGATTCAGCCCCTCTCTTTCAGCCCCTCTGATTCAGCCCCTCTGATTTAGCCCTCTGATTCAGCCCCTCTGTTTCTCGCCCTCTGTATCAGCCCCTCTGTTTCACCCCTCTGTTTCAGCCCCTCTGTTTCTCACCCTCTGTTTCAGCCCCTCAGTTTCTCACCCTCTGTTTCAGCCCCGCTGATTCAGCCCCTCTGTTTCAGCCCCTCTGAATCAGCCCCTCTGATTCAGCCCCTCTGTTTCAGACCCTCTGTTTCAGCCCCTCCCTTTCAGCCCCTCTGTTTCTCGCCCTCTGTTTCAGCCCCTCTATTTCTCGCCCTCTGTTTCAGCCCCTCTGATTCAGACCCTCTGTTTCAACCCCTCTGATTCAGCCCCTCTGATTTAGCCGCTCTGATTCAGCACCTCTGTTTCTCGCCCACTGTTTCAGCCCTTCTGTTTCAGCCCCTCTGTTTCTTGCCCTCTGTATCAGCCCCTCTGTTTCTCGCCCTCTGTTTCAGACCCTCTGATTCATCCCCTCTGTTTCAGCCCCTCTGATTCAGCCCCTCTGATTTAGCCCTCTGATTCAGTCCCTCTGTTTCTCGCCCTCTGTTTTTCGCCCTCTTTTTCAGCCCCTCTGTTTCAGCCCATCTGTTTCAGCCACACTGTTTCCCGTCCTCTGTTTCAGCCCCTCTGTTTCTCACCCTCTGTTTCAGCCCCTCTGATTCAGCCCCTCTGTTTCTCGCCCTCTGTTTCAGCCCCTCTGTTTCTCGCCCTCTGTTTCAGCCCCTCTGTTTCTCGCCCTCTGTTTCAGCCCCTCTGTTTCTCGCCCTGTGTTTCAGCCCCTCTGATTCAGACCCTCTGTTTCAACCCCTCTGATTCAGCCCCTCTGATTTAGCCCCTCTGATTCAGCCCCACTGTTTCTTGCCCTCTGTTTCAGCCCCTCTGTTTCTCTCCCTCTGTTTCAGCCCCTCTGTTTCTTGCCCTCTGTTTCAGCCACTCTGTTTCTCGCCCTCTGTTTCAGCCTCTCTGTTTCTCGCCCTCTGTTTCAGCCCCTCTGTTTCAGCCCCTCTCTTTCAGCCCCTCTGTTTCTCGCCCTCTGTTTCAGCCCCTCTGTTTCTCGCCCTCTGTTTCAGCCCCTCTGTTTCTCGCCCTCTGTTTCAGCCCCTCTGTTTCTTGCCCTCTGTTTCTCACCCTTTGTTTCAGCCCCTCTGTTTCTCACCCTCTGTTTCTGCCCCTCTGATTCAGCCCCTCTGTTTCAGCCCCTCTGTTTCTCGCCCTCTGTTTCAGCCCCTCTATTTCTCGCCCTCTGTTTCAGCCCCTCTGATTCAGACCCTCTCTTTCAACCCCTCTGATTCAGCCCCTCTGATTTAGCCCCTCTGATTCAGCCCCTCTGTTTCTCGCCCTCTGTTTCAGCCCTTCTGTTTCAGCCCCTCTGTTTCTCGCCCTCTGTTTCAGCCCCTCTGATTCATCCCCTCTGTTTCAGCCCCTCTGATTCAGCCCCTCTGATTTAGCCCCTCTGATTCAGCCCCTCTGTTTCTCGCCCTCTGTTTCAGCCCCTCTGTTTTTCGCCCTCTTTTTCAGCCCCTCTGTTTCAGCCCATCTGTTTCAGCCACTCTGTTTCTCGCCCTCTGTTTCAGCCCCTCTGATTCAGCCCCTCTGTTTCTCGCCCTCTGTTTCAGACCCTCTGTTTCTCGCCCTCTGTTTCAGCCCCACTATTTCAGCCCCTCTGTTTCAGCCCCTCTGATGCAGCCCCTCTGTTTCTCGCCCTCTGTTTCAGCCCCTCTGTTTCTCGCCCTCTGTTTCATCCCCTCTGTTTTTCGCCCTCTTTTTCAGCTCCTCTGTTTCAGCCCGGCTGTTTCAGCCACTCTGTTTCTCGCCCTCTGTTTCAGCCCCTCTTTTTCTCACCCTCTGTTTCAGTCCCTCTGATTCAGCCCCTCTGTTTCTCGCCCTCTGTTTCAGCCCCTCTGTTTCTCGCCCTCTGTTTCAGCCCCCCTGTTTCTCGCCCTCTGTTTCAGCCGCACTGTTTTATCCCCTCTGTTTCAGCCCCTCTGTTTCTTGCCCTCTGTTTCAGCCCCTCTGTTTCTCGCCCTCTGTTTCAGCCCCTCTGAATCAGCCGCTCTGTTTCTCGCCCTCTGTTTCTGCCCCTCTGTTTCTCGCCCTCTGTTTCAGCCCCTCAGTTTCTCGCCCTCTGTTTCAGCCCCGCTGATTCAGCCCCTCTGTTTCAGCCCCTCTGAATCAGCCCCTCTGATTCAGCCCATCTGTTTCAGACCCTCTGTTTCAGCCCCTCTGTTTCTTCCCCTCTGTTTCTCGCCTTCTGTTTCAGCCCCTATGTTTCTCGCCCTCTGTTTCAGCCCCTCTGTTACTCGCCCTCTGTTTCAGCCCCTCTGATTCACACCCTCTGTTTCAACCCCTCTGATTCAGCCCCTCTGATTTAGCCCCTCTGATTCAGCCCCTCTGTTTCTCGCCCTCTGTTTCAGCCCTTCCGTCTCAGCCCCTCTGTTTCTTGCCCTCTGTTTCAGCCCCTCTGTTTCTCGCCCTCTGTTTCAGCCCTTCTGATTCAGCCCCTCTGTTTCAGCCCCTCTGATTCAGCCCCTCTCATTTAGCCCTCTGATTCAGCCCCTCTGTTTCTCGCTCTCTGTTTCAACCCCTCTGTTTCAGCCCCCTTGTTTCAGCCCCTCTGTTTCTCACCCTCTGTTTCAGCCCCTCTGATTTAGCCACTCTGATTCAGCCCCACTCATTCAGCCCCTATGTTTCAGCCCCTCTGTTTCTCGCCCTCTGTTTCAGCCCCTCTGTTTCTCGCCCTCTGTTTCAGCCCCCTTGTTTCAGCCCCTCTGTTTCTCACCCTCTGTTTCAGCCCCTCTGATTCAGCCACTCTGATTCAGCCCCACTCATTCAGCCCCTATGTTTCAGCCCCTCTGTTTCTCGCCCTCTGTTTCAGCCCCTCTGTTTCAGCCCCTCTGTTTCGCACTCTCTGTTTCAGCCCCTCTGTTTCAGCCCCTCTGTTTCAGCCCCTCCGATTCAGCCCCTCTGTTTCAGCCCCTCTGTTTCTGCCCCTCTGTTTCAGCCCCTCTGTTTCTCGCCCTTTGTTTCAGCCCCTCTGTTTCTCGCCCTCTGTTTCAGCCCCTCTGTTTCTCGCCCTCTGTTTCAGCCCCTCTGTTTCTTGCCCTCTGTTTCAGACCCTCTGTTTCAGCCCCTCTGTTTCAGCCCCTCTGTTTCAGCCCCTCTGTTTCTCGCCATGTTTCAGCCACTCTGTTTCTCGCACTCTGTTTCAGCCCCTCTGTTTCTCGCCCTCTGTATCAGCCGCTTTGTTTCAGCCCCTCTGTTTCAGCCCCTCTGTTTGAGCCCCTCTGTTTCTCGCTCTCTGTTTCTCGCCCTCTGTTTCAGCCCCTCTGATTCAGACCCTCTGTTTCAACCCCTCTGATTCAGCCCCTCTGTTTCAGAACCTCTGTTTCAGCCCCTCTGTTTCAGCCCCTCTGTTTCTCGCCCTCTGTTTCAGCCCCTCTATTTCTCGCCCTCTGTTTCAGCCCCACTGATTCAGACCCTCTCTTTCAACCCCTCTGATTCAGCCCCTCTGATTTAGCCCCTCTGATTCAGCCCCTCTGTTTCTCGCCCTCTGTTTCAGCCCTTCTGTTTCAGCCCCTCTGTTTCTTGCCCTCTGTTTCAGCCCCTCTGTTTCTCGCCCTTTGTTTCAGCCCCTCTGATTCATCCCCTCTGTTTCAGCCCCTCTGATTCAGCCCCTCTCATTTAGCCCTCTGATTCAGCCCCTCTGTTTCTCGCCCTCTGTTTCAGCCCCTCTGTTTTTCGCCCTCTTTTTCAGCCCCTCTGTTTCAGCCCATCTGTTTCAGCCACTCTGTTTCTCGCCCTCTGTTTCAGCCCCTCTGTTTCTCACCCTCTGTTTCAGCCCCTCTGATTCAGCCCCTCTGTTTCTCGCCCTCTGTTTCAGCCCCTCTGTTTCTCGCCCGCTGTTTCAGCCCCTCTGTTTCTCGCCCTCTGTTTCAGCCCCACTATTTCAGCCCCTCTGTTTCAGCCCCTCTGATGCAGCCCCTCTGTTTCTCGTCCTCTGTTTCAGCCACTCTGTTTCTCGCCCTCTGTTTCAGCCCCTCTGTTTTTCGCCCTCTTTTTCAGCCCCTCTGTTTCAGCCCTTCTGTTTCAGCCACTCTGTTTCTCGCCCTCTGTTTCAGCCCCTCTGTTTCTCACCCTCTGTTTCAGTCCCTCTGATTCAGCCCCTCTGTTTCTCGCCCTCTGTTTCAGCACCTCTGTTTCTCGCCCTCTGTTTCAGCCCCTCTGTTTCTCGCCCTCTGTTTCAGCCGCACTGTTTTATCCCCTCTGTTTCAGCCCCTCTGTTTCTTGCACTCTGTTTCAGCCACTCTGTTTCTCGCCCTCTGTTTCAGCCCCTCAGTTTCTCGCCCTCTGTTTCAGCCCCGCTGATTCAGCCCCTCTGTTTCAGCCCCTCTGAATCAGCCCCTCTGATTCAGCCCGTCTGTTTCAGACCCTCTGTTTCAGCCCCTCTGTTTCTTCCCTTCTGTTTCTCGCCTCTCTGTTTCAGCCCCTATGTTTCTCGCCCTCTGTTTCAGCCCCTCTGTTACTCGCCCTCTGTTTCTGCCCCTCTGATTCAGCCCCTCTGTTTCTCGCCCTCTGTTTCAGCCCCTCTGTTCCAGCCCCTCTGATTTAGCCCCTCTGATTCAGCCCCTCTGTTTCTCGCCCTCTGTTTCAGCCCTTCTGTCTCAGCCCCTCTGTTTCTTGCCCTCTGTTTCAGCCCCTCTGTTTCTCGCCCTCTGTTTCAGCCCCTCTGATTCAGCCCCTCTGTTTCAGCCCCTCTGATTCAGCCCCTCTGATTTAGCCCTCTGATTCAGCCCCTCTGTTTCTCGCTCTCTGTTTCAACCCCTCTGTTTCAGCCCCCTTGTTTCAGCCCCTCTGTTTCTCACCCTCTGTTTCAGCCCCTCTGATTCAGCCACTCTGATTCAGCCCCACTCATTCAGCCCCTATGTTTCAGCCCCTCTGTTTCTCGCCCTCTGTTTCAGCCCCTCTGTTTCTCGCCCTCTGTTTCAGCCCCTCTGTTTCTAACCCTCTGTTTCAGACCCTCTGTTTCTTGCCCTCTGTTTCAGCCACTCTGTTTCTCGCCCTCTGTTTCAGCCTCTCTGTTTCTCGCCCTCTGTTTCAGCCCCTCTGTTTCAGCCCCTCTGTTTCTCGCCCTCTGTTTCAGCCCCTCTGTTTCTCGCCCTCTGTTTCAGCCCCTCTGTTTCTCGCCCTCTGTTTCAGCCCCTCTGTTTCAGCCCCTCTGTTTCAGCCCCTCTGTTTCAGCCCCTCTGTTTCTCGCCATGTTTCAGCCACTCTGTTTCTCGTACTCTGTTTCAGCCCCTCTGTTTCTCGCCCTCTGTATCAGCCGCTTTGTTTCAGCCCCTCTGTTTCAGCCCCTCTGTTTCAGCCCCTCTGTTTCTCGCCCTCTGTTTCTCGCCCTCTGTTTCTGCCCCTCTGATTCAGACCCTCTGTTTCAACCCCTCTGATTCAGCCCCTCTGATTCAGCCCCACTCATTCAGCACCTATGTTTCAGCCCCTCTGTTTCTCGCCCTCTGTTTCAGCCCCTCTGTTTCTTGCCCTCTGTTTCAGCCCCTCTGTTTCAGCCCCTCTGTTTCAGCCCCTCTGTTTCAGCCCCTCTGTTTCAGCACCTCTGTTTCTCGCCATGTTTCAGCCACTCTGTTTCTCGCCCTCTGTTTCAGCCCCTCTGTTTCTCGCCCTCTGTATCAGCCGCTTTGTTTCAGCCCCTCTGTTTCAGCCCCTCTGTTTCAGCCCCTCTGTTTCTCGCCCTCTGTTTCTCACCCTCACTTTCAGCCCCTCTGTTTCAGCTCCTCTGATTCAGCCCCTCTGATTCAGCCCCTCTGTTTCTCGCCCTCTGTTTCAGCCCCACTGTTTCAGACCTTCTGTTTCAGCCACTCAGTTTCAGCCCCTCTGTTTCTTGCCCTCTGTTTCAGCCCCTCTGTTTCTCGCCGTCTGTTTCAGCCCCTCTGTTTCTCGCCCTCTGTTTCAGTGCCCCTGTTTCGCGCTCTCTGTTTCAGCCCCTCTGTTTCAGCCCCTCTGTTTCTCGCCCTCTGTTTCTGCCCGTCTGTTTCTCGCCCTCTGTTTCAGCCACTCTGTTTCTCGCCCTCTGTTTCAGCCCCTCTGATTCAGCCCCTCTGATTCAGCCCCTCTGTTTCAGCCCCTCTGTTTCAGCCCCTCTGTTTCTCGCCCTCTGTTTAAGCCCCTCTGTTTCTCACCCTCTGTTTCAGCCCCTCTGTTTCAGCCCCTCTGTTTCTCGCCCTCTGTTTCAGCCTTTCTGTTTCTCGCCCTCTGTTTCAGCCCCTCTGATTCAGCCCCTCTGTTTCTCGCGCTCTTTTTCAGCCCCTCTGTTTCTCGCCCTCTGTTTCAGCCCCTCTATTTCTCGCCCTCTGTTTCAGCCCCTCTGTTTCTCGCCCTCTGTTTCAGCCCCTCTGTTACTCGCCCTCTGTTTCAGCCCCTCTGTTTCTCGCCCTCTGTTTCAGCCCCTCTGTTTCAGCCCCTCTGTTTCAGCCCCTCTGTTTCTCGCCCTCTGTTTCAGCCCCTCTGTTTCTCGCCCTCTGTTTCAGCCCCTCTGTTTCAGCCTCTCTGTTTCAGCCCTCTGAATCAGAGGGGCTGAAACAGAGGGGCTGAAACAGAGGGCGAGAAACAGAGAGGCTGAAACAGAGGGCGAGAAACAGAGGGGCTGAAACAGAGGGCGAGAAACAGAGGGGCTGAAACAGAGGTGCTGAAACAGAGGGGCTGAAACATAGGGCGAGAAACAGAGGGGCTGAAACAGAGGGCGAGAAACAGAGGGGCTGAAACAGAGGGGCTGAAACAGGGGGGCTGAAACAGAGAGCGAGAAACAGAGGGGCTGAAACAGAGGGCGAGAAACAGAGGGGCTGAATCAGAGGGGCTGAAACAGGGGGGCTGAAACAGAGAGCGAGAAACAGAGGGGCTGAAACAGAGGGCCAGAAACAGAGGGGCTGTAACCGAGTGGCTGAAACAGAAGGGCTGAAACAGAGGGGCTGAAACAGAGGGCGAGAAACAGAGGGGCTGAATCAGAGGGGCTGAATCAGAGGGGCTGAAACAGAGGGCCTGAATCAGAGGGGCTGAAACAGAAGGCGAGAAACAGACGGGCTGAAACAGAGGGCGAGAAACAGAGGGGCTGAAAGAGAGGGCCTGAATCAGAGGGGCTGAAACAGAAGGCGAGAAACAGAGGGGCTGAAAGAGAGGGCCTGAATCAGAGGGGCTGAAACAGAAGGCGAGAAACAGAGGGGCAGAAACAGAGGGCGAGAAGCAGTGGGGCTGAAAGAGAGGGGCTGAAACAGAGGGCAAGAAACAGAGGGGCTGAAACAGAGGGCGAGAAACAGAGGGGCTGAAACAGAGGGCGAGAAACAGAGGGGCTGAAACAAAGGGCGAGAAACAGAGGGGCTGAAACAGAGGGGCAGAAACAGAGGGGCTGAAACAGAGGGGCTGAATCGGAGGGGCTGAAACAGAGGGGCTGAAACATAGGGGCTGAAACAGAGAGTGCGAAACAGAGGGGCTGAAACAGAGGGCGAGAAACAGAGGGGCTAAAACAGAGTGCGATAAACAGAGGGGCTGAAACAGAGGGCAAGAAACAGAGGGGCTGAAACCGAGTGGCTGAAACAGAAGGGCTGAAACAGAGGGGCTGAAACAGAGGGCGAGAAACAGAGGAGCTGAATCAGAGGGGCTGAAACAGAGGGGCTGAAACAGAGGGGCTGAATCAGAGGGGCTGAAACAGAAGGCGAGAAACAGACGGGCTGAAACAGAGGGCGAGAAACAGAGGGGCAGAAACAGAGGGCGAGAAACAGTGGGGCTGAAACAGAGGGGCTGAAACAGAGGGCAAGAAACAGAGGGGCTGAAACAGAGGGCGAGAAACAGAGGGGCTGAAACAGAGGGGCTGAAACAGAGGGGCTGAAACAGAGGGCGAGAAACAGAGGGGCTGAAACAAAGGGCGAGAAACAGAGGGGCGGAAACAGAGGGGCAGAAACAGAGGGGCTGAAACAGAGGGGCTGAAACAGAGGGGCTGAATCAGAGGGGCTGAAACAGAAGGCGAGAAACAGACGGGCTGAAACAGAGGGCGAGAAACAGAGGGGCAGAAACAGAGGGCGAGAAACAGTGGGGCTGAAACAGAGGGGCTGAAACAGAGGGCAAGAAACAGAGGGGCTGAAACAGAGGGGCAGAAACAGAGGGGCTGAAACAGAGGGGCTGAATCGGAGGGGCTGAAACAGAGGGGCTGAAACAGAGCGGGTGAAACAGAGGGGCTGAATCGGAGGGGCTGAAACAGAGGGGCTGAATCGGAGGGGCTGAAACAGAGGGGCTGAAACAGAGCGGGTGAAACAGAGGGCAAGAAACAGAGGGGCTGAAACAGAGGGGCTGAAACAGAGGGGCAGAAACAGAGGGCAAGAAACAGAGGGGCTGAAACAGAGGGCGAGAAACAGAGGGGCTGAAACAGAGGGGCTGAAACAGAGGGGCTGAAACAGAGGGCGAGAAACAGAGGGGCTGAAACAAAGGGCGTGAAACAGAGGGGCTGAAACAGAGAGGCAGAAACAGAGGAGCTGAAACGCAGGGGCTGAATCGGAGGGGCTGAAACAGAGGGGCTGAAACAGAGGGGCTGAAACAGAGGGCAAGAAACAGAGGGGCTGAAAGAGAGGGGCTGAAACAGAGGGGCAGAAACAGAGGGCGAGAAACAGAGGGGCTGAATCAGAGGGGCTGAATCAGAGGGGCTGAAACAGAGGGGCTGAAACAGAGGGCGAGAAACAGAGGGGCTGAATTAGAGGGGCTGAATCAGAGGGGCTGAAACAGAGGGGCTGAAACAGAGGGCGAGAAACAGAGGGCGAGAAACAGAGGGGCTGAAACAGAGGGAGAGAAACAGAGGGGCTGAAACAGACGGGCTGAAACAGAGAGCCTGAAACAGAGGGGCTGAAACAGAGGGGCTGAAATAGAGGGGCTGAAACAGAGGGGCTGAAACAGAGGGCGTGAAACTAAGGTACTGAATCAGAGGGGCTGAAACAGAGGGGCTGAAACAGACGGGCTGAAACAGAGAGCCTGAAACAGAGTGGCTGAAACAGAGGGGCTGAAATAGAGGGTCTGAAACAGAGGGGCTGATTCAGAGGGGCTGAAACAGAGGGGCTGAATCAGAGGGGCTGAAACAGAGGGGCTGAAACAGAGGGCGAGAAACAGAGAGGCTGAAACAGAGGGCGAGAAACAGAGGGGCTGAAACAGAGGGCGAGAAACAGAGGGGCTGAAACAGAGGGGCTGAAACAGAGGGGCTGAAACAGAGGGCGAGAAACAGAGGGGCTGAAACAGAGGGCGAGAAACAGAGGGGCTGAAACAGAGGACGAGAAACAGAGGGGCTGAATCAGAGGGGCTGAAACAGAGGGCGAGAAACAGAGGGGCTGAAACAGAGGGGCTGAAACAGAGGGGCTGAAACAGAGGGCAAGAAACAGAGGGGCTGAAACAGAGGGCGAGAAACAGAGGGGCTGAAACAGAGGGGCTGAAACAGGGGGGCTGAAACAGAGAGCGAGAAACAGAGGGGCTGAAACAGAGGGCCAGAAACAGAGGGGCTGTAACCGAGTGGCTGAAACAGAAGGGCTGAAACAGAGGGGCTGAAACAGAGGGCGAGAAACAGAGGGGCTGAATCAGAGGGGCTGAATCAGAGGGGCTGAAACAGAGGGCCTGAATCAGAGGGGCTGAAACAGAAGGCGAGAAACAGAGGGGCTGAAAGAGAGGGCCTGAATCAGAGGGGCTGAAACAGAAGGCGAGAAACAGAGGGGCAGAAACAGAGGGCGAGAAGCAGTGGGGCTGAAAGAGAGGGGCTGAAACAGAGGGCAAGAAACAGAGGGGCTGAAACAGAGGGCGAGAAACAGAGGGGCTGAAACAGAGGGCGAGAAACAGAGGGGCTGAAACAAAGGGCGAGAAACAGAGGGGCTGAAACAGAGGGGCAGAAACAGAGGGGCTGAAACAGAGGGGCTGAATCGGAGGGGCTGAAACAGAGGGGCTGAAACAGAGGGGCTGAAACAGAGAGTGCGAAACAGAGGGGCTGAAACAGAGGGCGAGAAACAGAGGGGCTAAAACAGAGGGCGATAAACAGAGGGGCTGAAACAGAGGGCAAGAAACAGAGGGGCTGAAACCGAGTGGCTGAAACAGAAGGGCTGAAACAGAGGGGCTGAAACAGAGGGCGAGAAACAGAGGAGCTGAATCAGAGGGGCTGAAACAGAGGGGCTGAAACAGAGGGGCTGAATCAGAGGGGCTGAAACAGAAGGCGAGAAACAGACGGGCTGAAACAGAGGGCGAGAAACAGAGGGGCAGAAACAGAGGGCGAGAAACAGTGGGGCTGAAACAGAGGGGCTGAAACAGAGGGCAAGAAACAGAGGGGCTGAAACAGAGGGCGAGAAACAGAGGGGCTGAAACAGAGGGGCTGAAACAGAGGGGCTGAAACAGAGGGCGAGAAACAGAGGGGCTGAAACAAAGGGCGAGAAACAGAGGGGCGGAAACAGAGGGGCAGAAACAGAGGGGCTGAAACAGAGGGGCTGAAACAGAGGGGCTGAATCAGAGGGGCTGAAACAGAAGGCGAGAAACAGAGGGGCAGAGACAGAGGGCGAGAAACAGTGGGGCTGAAACAGAGGGGCTGAAACAGAGGGCAAGAAACAGAGGGGCTGAAACAGAGGGCGAGAAACAGAGGGGCTGAAACAGAGGGGCTGAAACAGAGGGGCTGAAACAGAGGGCGAGAAACAGAGGGGCTGAAACAAAGGGCGAGAAACAGAGGGGCGGAAACAGAGGGGCAGAAACAGAGGGGCTGAAACAGAGGGGCTGAATCGGAGGGGCTGAAACAGAGGGGCTGAAACAGAGGGGCTGAAACAGAGGGCAAGAAACAGAGGGGCTGAAACAGAGGGGCTGAAACAGAGGGGCAGAAACAGAGGGCGAGAAACAGAGGGGCTGAATCAGAGGGGCTGAATCAGAGGGGCTGAAACAGAGGGGCTGAAACAGAGGGCGAGAAACAGAGGGGCTGATCAGAGGGTCTGAATCAGAGGGGCTGAAACAGAGGGGCTGAAACAGAGGGCGAGAAACTAAGGGACTGAATCAGAGGGGCTGAAACAGTGGGGCTGAAACAGACGGGCTGAAACAGAGAGCCTGAAACAGAGGGGCTGAAACAGAGGGGCTGAAATAGAGGGGCTGAAATAGAGGGGCTGAAACAGAGGTCGAGAAACTAAGGTACTGAATCAGAGGGGCTGAAACAGAGGGGCTGAATCAGAGGGGCTGAAACAGAGGGGCTGAATCAGAGGGGCTGAAACAGAGGGGCTGAAACAGAGGGCGAGAAACAGAGGGGCTGAAACAGAGGGCGAGAAACAGAGGGGCTGAAACAGAGGGCGAGAAACAGAGGGGCTGAAACAGAGGGCGAGAAACAGAGGGGCTGAAACAGATGGCGAGAAACAGAGGGGCTGAAACAGAGGGCGAGAAACAGCGGGGCTGAATCAGAGGGGCTGAAACAGAGGGCGAGAAACAGAGGGGCTGAAACAGAGGGCGAGAAACAGAGGGGCTGAAACAGAGGTGCTGAAACAGAGGGTGAGAAACAGAGGGGCTGAAACAGAGGGCGAGAAACAGAGGGGCTGAAACAGAGGGGCTGATTCAGAGGGGCTGAAACAGAGGGGCTGAATCAGAGGGGCTGAAACAGAGGGCGAGAAACAGAGGGGCTGAAACAGAGGGCGAGAAACAGAGGAGCAGAAACAGAGGGCGAGAAACAGAGGGGCTGAAACAGAGGGGCTGAAACAGAGAGTGCGAAACAGAGGGGCTGAAACAGAGGGCGAGAAACAGAGGGGCTGAAACAGAGGGCGAGAAACAGAGGGGCTGAAACAGAGGGCAAGAAACAGAGGGGCTGAAACCGAGTGGCTGAAACAGAAGGGCTGAAACAGAGGGGCTGAAACAGAGAGCGAGAAACAGAGGGGCTGAATCAGAGGGGCTGAATCAGAGGGGCTGAAACAGAGGGGCTGAATCAGAGGGGCTGAAACAGAAGGCGAGAAACAGAGGGGCTGAAACAGAGGGCGAGAAACAGAGGGGCAGAAACAGAGGGCGAGAAACAGAGGGGCTGAAACAGAGGGGCTGAAACAGAGGGTCTGAAACAGAGGGCAAGAAACAGAGGGGCTGAAACAAAGGGCGAGAAACAGAGGGGCTGAAACAGAGGGGCTGAAACAGAGGGGCTGAAACAGAGGGCGAGAAACAGAGGGGCTGAAACAAAGGGCGAGAAACAGAGGGGCTGAAACAGAGGGGCAGAAACAGAGGGGCTGAAACAGAGGGACTGAATCGGAGGGGCTGAAACAGAGGGGCTGAAACAGAGCGGGTGAAACAGAGGGCAAGAAACAGAGGGGCTGAAACAGAGGGGCTGAAACAGAGGGGCAGAAACAGAGGGCGAGAAATAGAGGGGCTGAAACAGAGGGGCTGAAACAGAGGGCGAGAAACAGAGGGGCTGAATCAGAGGGGCTGAATCAGAGGGGCTGAAACTGAGGGCCTGAAACAGAGGGCGAGAAACTAAGGGACTGAATCAGAGGGGCTGAAACAGAGGGGCTGAAACAGACGGGCTGAAACAGAGAGCCTGAAACAGAGGGGCTGAAACAGAGGGGCTGAAATAGAGGGGCTGAAACAGAGGGGCTGAATCAGAGGGGCTGAAACAGAGGGGCTGAATCAGAGGGGCTGAAACAGAGGAAGAGAAACAGAGGGGCTGAAACAGAAGGGCTGAATCAGAGGGGCTGAAACAGAGGGGCTGAAACAGAAGGCGAGAAACAGAGAGGCTGAAACAGAGGGCGAGAAACAGAGGGGCTGAAACAGAGGGCGAGAAACAGCGGGGCTGAAACAGAGGGGCTGAAACAGAGGGTCTGAAACAGAGGGGCTGAAACAGAGGGCGAGAAACAGAGGGGCTGAAACAGAGGGCGAGAAACAGAGGGGCTGAAACAGAGGGCGAGAAACAGAGGGCGAGAAACAGAGGGACTGAAACAGAGGGTCTGAAACAGAGGGGCTGAAACAGAGGGCGAGAAACTGAGGGGCTGAAACGGAGGGCGAGAAACAGAGGGGCTGAAACAGAGGGCGAGAAATAGAGGGGCTGAATCAGAGGGGCTGAATCAGAGGGGCTGAAACAGAGGACCTGAATCAGAGGGGCTGAAACAGAAAGCGAGAAACACAGGGGCTGGAAGAGAGGGCCTGAATCAGAGGGGCTGAAACAGAGGGCGAGAAACAGAGGGGCTGAAACAGAGGGCGAGAAACAGAGGGGCTGAAACAGAGGGCGAGAAACAGAGGGGCTGAAACAAAGGGCGAGAAACAGAGGGGCTGAAACAGAGGGGCAGAAACAGAGGGGCTGAAACAGAGGGGCTGAATCGGAGGGGCTGAAACAGAGGGGCTGAAACAGAGGGGCTGAAACAGAGAGTGCGAAACAGAGGGGCTGAAACAGAGGGCGAGAAACAGAGGGGCTAAAACAGAGGGCGATAAACAGAGGGGCTGAAACAGGGCAAGAAACAGAGGGGCTGAAACCGAGTGGCCGAAACAGAAGGGCTGAAACAGAGGGGCTGAAACAGAGGGCGAGAAACAGAGGGGCTGAATCAGAGGGGCTGAAACAGAGGGGCTGAAACAGAGGGGCTGAATCAGAGGGGCTGAAACAGAAGGCGAGAAACAGACGGGCTGAAACAGAGGGCGAGAAACAGAGGGGCAGAAACAGAGGGCGAGAAGCAGAGGGGCTGAAACAGAGGGGCTGAAACAGAGGGCAAGAAACAGAGGGGCTGAAACAGAGGGCGAGAAACAGAGGGGCTGAAACAGAGGGGCTGAAACAGAGGGCGAGAAACAGAGGGGCTGAAACAAAGGGCGAGAAACAGAGGGGCGGAAACAGAGGGGCAGAAACAGAGGGGCTGAAACAGAGGGGCTGAATCGGACGGGCTGAAACAGAGGGGCTGAAACAGAGGGGCAGAAACAGAGTGCGAGAAACAGAGGGGCTGAATCAGAGGGGCTGAATCAGAGGGGCTGAAACAGAGGGGCTGAAACAGAGGGCGAGAAACAGAGGGGCTGAATCAGAGGGGCTGAAATAGAGGGGCTGAAACAGAGGGGCTGAAACAGAGGGCGAGAAACTAAGGTACTGAATCAGAGGGGCTGAAACAGAGGGGCTGAATCAGAGGGGCTGAAACAGAGGGGCTGAATCAGAGGGGCTGAAACAGAGGGGCTGAAACAGAGGGCGAGAAACAGAGAGGCTGAAACAGAGGGCGAGAAACAGAGGGGCTGAAACAGAGGGCGAGAAACAGAGGGGCTGAAACAGAGGGGCTGAAACAGAGGGGCTGAAACAGAGGGCGAGAAACAGAGGGGCTGAAACAGATGGCGAGAAACAGAGGGGCTGAAACAGAGGGCGAGAAACAGAGGGGCTGAATCAGAGGGGCTGAAACAGAGGGCGAGACACAGAGGGGCTGAAACAGAGGGCGAGAAACAGAGGGCGAGAAACAGAGGGACTGAAACAGAGGGTCTGAAACAGAGGGGCTGAAACAGAGGGCGAGAAACAGAGGGGTTGAAACGGAGGGCGAGAAACAGAGGGGCTGAAACAGAGGGCGAGAAACAGAGGGGCTGAATCAGAGGGGCTGAATCAGAGGGGCTGAAACAGAGGGCCTGAATCAGAGGGGCTGAAACAGAAGGCGAGAAACAGAGGGGCTGAAACAGAGGGCGAGAAACAGAGGGGCTGAAACAGAGGGCGAGAAACAGAGGGGCTGAAACAGAGGGCGAGAAACAGAGGGGCTGAATCGGAGGGGCTGAAACAGAGGGGCTGAAACAGAGGGGCTGAAACAGAGAGTGCGAAACAGAGGGGCTGAAACAGAGGGCGAGAAACAGAGGGGCTAAAACAGAGGGCGATAAACAGAGGGGCTGAAACACAGGGCAAGAAACAGAGGGGCTGAAACCGAGTGGCCGAAACAGAAGGGCTGAAACAGAGGGGCTGAAACAGAGGGCGAGAAACAGAGGGGCTGAATCAGAGGGGCTGAAACAGAGGGGCTGAAACAGAGGGGCTGAATCAGAGGGGCTGAAACAGACGGCGAGAAACAGACGGGCTGAAACAGAGGGCGAGAAACAGAGGGGCAGAAACAGAGGGCGAGAAGCAGAGGGGCTGAAACAGAGGGGCTGAAACAGAGTGCAAGATACAGAGGGGCTGAAACAGAGGGCGAGAAACAGAGGGACTGAAACAGAGGGGCTGAAACAGAGGGGCTGAAACAGAGGGCGAGAAACAGAGGGGCTGAAACAGAGGGGCTGAAACAGAGGGGCTGAAACAGAGGGCGAGAAACAGAGGGGCTGAAACAGATGGCGAGAAACAGAGGGGCTGAAACAGAGGGCGAGAAACAGAGGGGCTGAATCAGAGGGGCTGAAACAGAGGGCGAGACACAGAGGGGCTGAAACAGAGGGCGAGAAACAGAGGGGCTGAAACAGAGGTGCTGAAACAGAGGGTGAGAAACAGAGGGGCAGAAACAGAGGGCGAGAAACAGAGGGGCTGAAACAGAGGGGCTGAAACAGAGGGGCTGATTCAGAGGGGCTGAAACAGAGGGGCTGAATCAGAGGGGCTGAAACAGAGGGCGAGAAACAGAGGGGCTGAAACAGAGGGCGAGAAACAGAGGAGCAGAAACAGAGGGCGAGAAACAGAGGGGCTGAAACAGAGGGGCTGAAACAGAGAGTGCGAAACAGAGGGGCTGAAACAGAGGGCGAGAAACAGAGGGGCTGAAACAGAGGGCGAGAAACAGAGGGGCTGAAACCGAGTGGCTGAAACAGAAGGGCTGAAACAGAGGGGCTGAAACAGAGGGCGAGAAACAGAGGGGCAGAAACAGAGGGCGAGAAACAGAGGGGCTGAAACAGAGGGGCTGAAACAGAGGGGCTGAATCAGAGGGGCTGAATCAGAGGGGCTGAAACAGAAGGCGAGAATCAGAGGGGCTGAAACAGAGGGCGAGAAACAGAGGGGCAGAAACAGAGGGCGAGAAACAGAGGGGCTGAAATAGAGGGGCTGAAACAGAGGGGCTGAATCAGAGGGGCTGAAACAGAGGGGCTGAAACAGAGGGCGAGAAACAGAGAGGCTGAAACAGAGGGCGAGAAACAGAGGGGCTGAAACAGAGGGCGAGAAACAGAGGGGCTGAAACAGAGGGGCTGAAACAGAGGGGCTGAAACAGAGGGCGAGAAACAGAGGGGCTGAAACAGATGGCGAGAAACAGAGGGGCTGAAACAGAGGGCGAGAAACAGAGGGGCTGAATCAGAGGGGCTGAAACAGAGGGCGAGACACAGAGGGGCTGAAACAGAGGGCGAGAAACAGAGGGGCTGAAACAGAGGTGCTGAAACAGAGGGTGAGAAACAGAGGGGCAGAAACAGAGGGCGAGAAACAGAGGGGCTGAAACAGAGGGGCTGAAACAGAGGGGCTGCTTCAGAGGGGCTGAAACAGAGGGGCTGAATCAGAGGGGCTGAAACAGAGGGCGAGAAACAGAGGGGCTGAAACAGAGGGCGAGAAACAGAGGAGCAGAAACAGAGGGCGAGAAACAGAGGGGCTGAATCAGAGGGGCTGAAACAGAAGGCGAGAAACAGAGGGGCTGAAACAGAGGGCGAGAAACAGAGGGGCTGAAACAGAGGGCGAGAAACAGAGGGGCTGAATCAGAGGGGCTGAATCAGAGGGGCTGAAACAGAGGGGCTGAATCAGAGGGGCTGAAACAGAAGGCGAGAAACAGAGGGGCTGAAACAGAGGGCGAGAAACAGAGGGGCAGAAACAGAGGGCGAGAAACAGAGGGGCTGAAACAGAGGGGCTGAAACAGAGGGGCTGAAACAGAGGGCAAGAAACAGAGGGGCTGAAACAGAGGGCGAGAAACAGAGGGGCTGAAACAGAGGGGCTGAAACAGAGGGGCTGAAACAGAGGGCGAGAAACAGAGGGGCTGAAACAAAGGGCGAGAAACAGAGGGGCTGAAACAGAGGGGCAGAAACAGAGGGACTGAAACAGAGGGGCTGAATCGGAGGGGCTGAAACAGAGGGGCTGAAACAGAGGGCGAGAAACAAAGGGGCTGAAACAGAGGGGCTGAAACAGAGGGCGAGAAACAGAGGGGCTGAATCAGAGGGGCTGAATCAGAGGGGCTGAAACAGAGCGGCTGAAACAGAGGGCGACAAACTAAGGGACTGAATCAGAGGGGCTGAAACAGAGGGGCTGAAACAGACGGGCTGAAACAGAGAGCCTGAAACAGAGGGGCTGAAACAGAGGGGCTGAAATAGAGGGGCTGAAACAGAGGGGCTGAATCAGAGGGGCTGAAACAGAAGGGCTGAATCAGAGGGGCTGAAACAGAGGGCGAGAAACAGAGTGGCTGAAACAGAGGGGCTGAATCAGAGGGGCTTAAACAGAGGGGCTGAAACAGAGGGCGAGAAACAGAGAGGCTGAAACAGAGGGCGAGAAACAGAGGGGCTGAAACAGAGGGGCTGAAACAGAGGGCGAGAAACAGAGGGGCTGAAACAGAGGGGCTGAAACAGAGGGGCTGAAACAGAGGGGCTGAAACATAGGGCGAGAAACAGAGGGGCTGAAACAGAGGGCGAGAAACAGAGGGGCTGAAACAGAGGGCGAGAAACAGAGGGCGAGAAACAGAGGGACTGAAACAGAGGGTCTGAAACAGAGGGGCTGAAACAGAGGGCGAGAAACAGAGGGGCTGAAACGGAGGGCGAGAAACAGAGGGGCTGAAACAGAGGGCGAGAAACAGAGGGGCTGAAACAGAGGGGCTGAAACAGTGGGGCTGAAACAGAGGGGCTGAAACAGAGGGTGAGAAATACAGGGGCTGAAACAGAGGGCGAGAAACAGAGGGGCTGAAACAGAGGGCGAGAAACAGAGGGGCTGAAACAGAGGGCGAGAAACAGAGGGGCTGAAACAGAGGGGCTGAAACAGAGGGGCTGAAACAGAGGGCAAGAAATAGAGGGGCTGAAAAAGAGGGCGAGAAACAGAGGGGCTGAAACAGAGGGTGAGAAACAGAGGGGCTGAATCAGAGGGGCTGAAACAAATGCCGAGAAACAGAGGGGCTGAAACAGAGGGCGAGAAACAGAGGGGCTGAAACAGAGGGGCTGAAACAGAGGGTGAGAAACAGAGGGGCTGAAACAGAGGGCGAGAAACAGAGGGGCTGAAACAGAGGGGCAGAAACAGAGGGGCTGAATCAGAGTGGCTGATTCAGAGGGTCTGAAACAGAGATGCTGAATCAGAGTGGCGGAAACAGAGGGCGAGAAACAGAGGGGCAGAAACAGAGGGCAAGAAACAGAGGGGCTGAAACAGAGGGCGAGAAACAGAGGGGCTGAAACAGAGGGCGAGAAACAGAGGGGCTGAAACAGAGGGCGACAAACAGAGGGGCTGAAACAGAGGGCGAGAAACAGACGGGCAGAAACAGAGGGCGAGAAACAGAGGGACTGAAACAAAGGGGCTGAAACAGAGAGCGCTAAACAGAGGTACTGAAACAGAGGGCGAGAAACAGAGGGGCTGAAACAGCGGGCAAGAAACAGAGGGGCTGAAACAGAGGGCGAGAAACAGACGGGCTGAAACAGAGGGCAAGAAACAGAGGGGCTGAAACAGAGTGGCTGAAACAGAGGGCGAGAAACAGAGGGGCTGAATCAGACAGGCTGAATCAGATGGGCTGAAACAGAGGGGCTGAAACAGAGGGCGAGAAACAGAGTGGCTGAAACAGAGGGGCTGAAACAGAGGGGCTGAAAAAGTGGGGCTGAAACAAAGGGGCTGAAACAAAGCGCCTGATACAGAGGGCGAGAAACAGAGGGGCTGAAACAGAGGGCGAGAAACAGAGGGGCTGAAACAGAGGGGCTGAAACAGTGGGGCTGAAACAGAGGGCGAGAAACAGAGAGGCTGAAACACAGGGCGAGAAACAGAGGGGCTGAAACAGAGGGCGAGAAACAGATGGGCTGAAACAGAGGGCAAGAAACAGAGGGGCTGAAACAGAGGGCGAGAAACAGAGGGGCTGAAACAGAGGGGCTGAAACAGAGAGCGAGAAACAGAGGGGCTGAAACAGAGGGGCTGAAACAGAGGGGCGGAAACAGAGGGGCTGAAACAGAGAGCGAGAAACAGAGGGGCTGAAACAGAGGGGCTGAACCAGAGGGCGAGAAACAGAGGGGCTGAAACAGAGGGCGAGAAACAGAGGGGCTGAAACAGAGGGCGAGAAACAGAGGGCGAGAAACAGAGGGACTGAAACAGAGGGTCTGAAACAGAGGGCGAGAAACAGAGTGGCTGAAACAGAGGCCGAGAAACAGAGGGGCTGAATCAGAAGGGCTGAAACAGAGGGGCTGAAACAGAGGGGCTGAATCAGAGGGGCTGAAACAGAAGGCGAGAAACAGAGGGGCTGAAACAGAGGGCGAGAAACAGAGGGACTGAATCAGAGGGCGAGAAACAGAGGGGCTGAAACAGAGGTGCTGAAACAGAGGGCAAGAAACAGAGGGGCTGAAACAGAGGGCGAGAAACAGAGGGGCTGAAACAGAGGGGCTGATACAGAGGGACTGAATCAGAGGGCGAGAAACAGAGGGGCTGAAACAGAGGGCGAGAAACAGAGGGCGAGAAACAGAGGGCGAGAAACAGAGGGCCAGAAACAGAGGGTCTGAAACAGAGGGGCTGAAACAGAGGGCGAGAAACAGAGTGGCTGAAACAGAGGGGCTGAATCAGAGGGGCTTAAACAGAGGGGCTGAAACAGAGGGCGAGAAACAGAGAGGCTGAAACAGAGGGCGAGAAACAGAGGGGCTGAAACAGAGGGCAAGAAACAGAGGGGCTGAAACAGAGGGCGAGAAACAGAGGGGCTGAAACAGAGGGGCTGAAACAGAGGGGCTGAAACAGAGGGGCTGAAACAGAGGGCGAGAAACAGAGGGGCTGAAACAGAGGGCGAGAAACAGAGGGGCTGAAACAGAGGGCGAGAAACAGAGGGACTGAAACAGAGGGTCTGAAACAGAGGGGCTGAAACAGAGGGCGAGAAACAGAGAGGCTGAAACAGAGGCCGAGAAACAGATGGGCTGAAACAGAGGGGCTGAAACAGAGGGCGAGAAACAGAGGGGCTGAAACAGAGGGGCTGAAACAGAGGGGCTGAAACAGAGGGCGAGAAACAGAGGGGCTGAAACAGAGGGCGAGAAACAGAGGGGCTGAAACAGAGGGCGAGAAACAGAGGGCGAGAAACAGAGGGACTGAAACAGAGGGTCTGAAACAGAGGGGCTGAAACAGAGGGCGAGAAACAGAGATTCTGAAACGGAGGGCGAGAAACAGAGAGGCTGAAACAGAGGGCGAGAAACAGAGGGGCTGAAACAGAGGGGCTGAAACAGTGGGGCTGAAACAGAGGGGCTGAAACAGAGGGTGAGAAATACAGGGGCTGAAACAGAGGGCGAGAAACAGAGGGGCTGAAACAGAGGGCGAGAAACAGAGGGGCTGCAACAGAGGGCGAGAAACAGAGGGGCTGAAACAGAGGGGCTGAAACAGAGGGCAAGAAATAGAGGGGCTGAAAAAGAGGGCGAGAAACAGAGGGGCTGAAACAGAGGGTGAGAAACAGAGGGGCTGAATCAGAGGGGCTGAAACAAATGCCGAGAAACAGAGGGGCTGAAACAGAGGGCGAGAAACAGAGGGGCTGAAACAGAGGGGCTGAAACAGAGGGTGAGAAACAGAGGGGCTGAAACAGAGGGCGAGAAACAGAGGGGCTGAAACAGAGGGGCAGAAACAGAGGGGCTGAATCAGAGTGGCTGATTCAGAGGGTCTGAAACAGAGATGCTGAATCAGAGTGGCGGAAACAGAGGGCGAGAAACAGAGGGGCAGAAACAGAGGGCAAGAAACAGAGGGGCTGAAACAGAGGGCGAGAAACAGACGGGCAGAAACAGAGAGCGAGAAACAGAGGGACTGAAACAGAGGGGCTGAAAAAGAGAGCGCGAAACAGAGGGACTGAAACAGAGGGCGAGAAACAGAGGGGCTGAAACAGAGGGCGAGAAACAGAGGGGCTGAAACAGAGGGCGAGAAACAGAGGGGCTGAAACAGAGGGCGAGAAACAGACGGGCAGAAACAGAGGGCGAGAAACAGAGGGACTGAAACAAAGGGGCTGAAACAGAGAGCGCGAAACAGAGGTACTGAAACAGAGGGCGAGAAACAGAGGGGCTGAAACAGCGGGCAAGAAACAGAGGGGCTGAAACAGAGGGCGAGAAACAGAGGGGCTGAAACAGAGGGCAAGAAACAGAGGGGCTGAAACAGAGTGGCTGAAACAGAGGGCGAGAAACAGAGGGGCTGAATCAGACAGGCTGAATCAGATTGGCTGAAACAGAGGGGCTGAAACAGAGGGCGAGAAACAGAGTGGCTGAAACAGAGGGCGAGAAACAGAGGGCGAGAAACAGAGGGGCTGAAAAAGTGGGGCTGAAACAAAGGGGCTGAAACAAAGCGCCTGATACAGAGGGCGAGAAACAGAGGGGCTGAAACAGAGGGCGAGAAACAGAGGGGCTGAAACAGAGGGGCTGAAACAGTGGGGCTGAAACAGAGGGCGAGAAACAGAGAGGCTAAAACACAGGGCGAGAAACAGAGGGGCTGAAACAGAGGGCGAGAAACAGAGGGGCTGAAACAGAGGGCAAGAAACAGAGGGGCTGAAACAGAGGGCGAGAAACAGAGGGGCTGAAACAGAGGGGCTGAAACAGAGAGCGAGAAACAGAGGGGCTGAAACAGAGGGGCTGAAACAGAGGGGCGGAAACAGAGGGGCTGAAACAGAGAGCGAGAAACAGAGGGGCTGAAACAGAGGGGCTGAACCAGAGGGCGAGAAACAGAGGGGCTGAAACAGAGGGCGAGAAACAGAGGGGCTGAAACAGAGGGCGAGAAACAGAGGGCGAGAAACAGAGGGACTGAAACAGAGGGTCTGAAACAGAGGGCGAGAAACAGAGTGGCTGAAACAGAGGGCGAGAAACAGAGGGGCTGAATCAGAGGGGCTGAAACAGAGGGGCTGAAACAGAGGGGCTGAATCAGAGGGGCTGAAACAGAAGGCGAGAAACAGAGGGGCTGAAACAGAGGGCGAGAAACAGAGGGGCAGAAACAGAGGGCGAGAAACAGAGGGGCTGAAACAGAGGTGCTGAAACAGAGGGCAAGAAACAGAGGGGCTGAAACAGAGGGCGAGAAACAGAGGGGCTGAAACAGAGGGGCTGATACAGAGGGACTGAATCAGAGGGCGAGAAACAGAGGGGCTGAAACAGAGGGCGAGAAACAGAGGGCGAGAAACAGAGGGCCAGAAACAGAGGGTCTGAAACAGAGGGGCTGAAACAGAGGGCGAGAAACAGAGTGGCTGAAACAGAGGGGCTGAATCAGAGGGGCTTAAACAGAGGGGCTGAAACAGAGGGCGAGAAACACAGAGGCTGAAACAGAGGGCGAGAAACAGAGGGGCTGAAACAGAGGGCAAGAAACAGAGGGGCTGAAACAGAGGGCGAGAAACAGAGGGGCTGAAACAGAGGGGCTGAAACAGAGGGGCTGAAACAGATGGGCTGAAACAGAGGGCGAGAAACAGAGGGGCTGAAACAGAGGGCGAGAAACAGAGGGGCTGAAACAGAGGGCAAGAAATAGAGGGGCTGAAAAAGAGGGCGAGAAACAGAGGGGCTGAAACAGAGGGTGAGAAACAGAGGGGCTGAATCAGAGGGGCTGAAACAAATGCCGAGAAACAGAGGGGCTGAAACAGAGGGCGAGAAACAGAGGGGCTGAAACAGAGGGGCTGAAACAGAGGGTGAGAAACAGAGGGGCTGAAACAGAGGGCGAGAAACAGAGGGGCTGAAACAGAGGGGCAGAAACAGAGGGGCTGAATCAGAGTGGCTGATTCAGAGGGTCTGAAACAGAGATGCTGAATCAGAGTGGCGGAAACAGAGGGCGAGAAACAGAGGGGCAGAAACAGAGGGCAAGAAACAGAGGGGCTGAAACAGAGGGCGAGAAACAGACGGGCAGAAACAGAGAGCGAGAAACAGAGGGACTGAAACAGAGGGGCTGAAAAAGAGAGCGCGAAACAGAGGGACTGAAACAGAGGGCGAGAAACAGAGGGGCTGAAACAGAGGGCGAGAAACAGAGGGGCTGAAACAGAGGGCGACAAACAGAGGGGCTGAAAGAGAGGGCGAGAAACAGACGGGCAGAAACAGAGGGCGAGAAACAGAGGGACTGAAACAAAGGGGCTGAAACAGAGAGCGCGAAACAGAGGTACTGAAACAGAGGGCGAGAAACAGAGGGGCTGAAACAGCGGGCAAGAAACAGAGGGGCTGAAACAGAGGGCGAGAAACAGAGGGGCTGAAACAGAGGGCAAGAAACAGAGGGGCTGAAACAGAGTGGCTGAAACAGAGGGCGAGAAACAGAGGGGCTGAATCAGACAGGCTGAATCAGATGGGCTGAAACAGAGGGGCTGAAACAGAGGGCGAGAAACAGAGTGGCTGAAACAGAGGGCGAGAAACAGAGGGCGAGAAACAGAGGGGCTGAAAAAGTGGGGCTGAAACAAAGGGGCTGAAACAAAGCGCCTGATACAGAGGGCGAGAAACAGAGGGGCTGAAACAGAGGGCGAGAAACAGAGGGGCTGAAACAGAGGGGCTGAAACAGTGGGGCTGAAACAGAGGGCGAGAAACAGAGAGGCTGAAACACAGGGCGAGAAACAGAGGGGCTGAAACAGAGGGCGAGAAACAGAGGGGCTGAAACAGAGGGCAAGAAACAGAGGGGCTGAAACAGAGGGCGAGAAACAGAGGGGCTGAAACAGAGGGGCTGAAACAGAGAGCGAGAAACAGAGGGGCTGAAACAGAGGGGCTGAAACAGAGGGGCGGAAACAGAGGGGCTGAAACAGAGAGCGAGAAACAGAGGGGCTGAAACAGAGGGGCTGAACCAGAGGGCGAGAAACAGAGGGGCTGAAACAGAGGGCGAGAAACAGAGGGGCTGAAACAGAGGGCGAGAAACAGAGGGCGAGAAACAGAGGGACTGAAACAGAGGGTCTGAAACAGAGGGCGAGAAACAGAGTGGCTGAAACAGAGGGCGAGAAACAGAGGGGCTGAATCAGAGGGGCTGAAACAGAGGGGCTGAAACAGAGGGGCTGAATCAGAGGGGCTGAAACAGAAGGCGAGAAACAGAGGGGCTGAAACAGAGGGCGAGAAACAGAGGGGCAGAAACAGAGGGAGAGAAACAGAGGGGCTGAAACAGAGGTGCTGAAACAGAGGGCAAGAAACAGAGGGGCTGAAACAGAGGGCGAGAAACAGAGGGGCTGAAACAGAGGGCGAGAAACAGAGGGCGAGAAACAGAGGGCCAGAAACAGAGGGTCTGAAACAGAGGGGCTGAAACAGAGGGCGAGAAACAGAGTGGCTGAAACAGAGGGGCTGAATCAGAGGGGCTTAAACAGAGGGGCTGAAACAGAGGGCGAGAAACACAGAGGCTGAAACAGAGGGCGAGAAACAGAGGGGCTGAAACAGAGGGCAAGAAACAGAGGGGCTGAAACAGAGGGCGAGAAACAGAGGGGCTGAAACAGAGGGCGAGAAACAGAGGGGCAGAAACAGAGGGAGAGAAACAGAGGGGCTGAAACAGAGGTGCTGAAACAGAGGGCAAGAAACAGAGGGGCTGAAACAGAGGGCGAGAAACAGAGGGGCTGAAACAGAGGGCGAGAAACAGAGGGGCTGAAACAGAGGGCGACAAACAGAGGGGCTGAAACAGAGGGCGAGAAACAGACGGGCAGAAACAGAGGGCGAGAAACAGAGGGACTGAAACAAAGGGGCTGAAACAGAGAGCGCGAAACAGAGGTACTGAAACAGAGGGCGAGAAACAGAGGGGCTGAAACAGCGGGCAAGAAACAGAGGGGCTGAAACAGAGGGCGAGAAACAGAGGGGCTGAAACAGAGGGCAAGAAACAGAGGGGCTGAAACAGAGTGGCTGAAACAGAGGGCGAGAAACAGAGGGGCTGAATCAGACAGGCTGAATCAGATGGGCTGAAACAGAGGGGCTGAAACAGAGGGCGAGAAACAGAGTGGCTGAAACAGAGGGCGAGAAACAGAGGGCGAGAAACAGAGGGGCTGAAAAAGTGGGGCTGAAACAAAGGGGCTGAAACAAAGCGCCTGATACAGAGGGCGAGAAACAGTGGGGCTGAAACAGAGGGCGAGAAACAGAGGGGCTGAAACAGAGGGGCTGAAACAGTGGGGCTGAAACAGAGGGCGAGAAACAGAGAGGCTGAAACACAGGGCGAGAAACAGAGGGGCTGAAACAGAGGGCGAGAAACAGAGGGGCTGAAACAGAGGGCAAGAAACAGAGGGGCTGAAACAGAGGGCGAGAAACAGAGGGGCTGAAACAGAGGGGCTGAAACAGAGAGCGAGAAACAGAGGGGCTGAAACAGAGGGGCTGAAACAGAGGGGCGGAAACAGAGGGGTTGAAACAGAGAGCGAGAAACAGAGGGGCTGAAACAGAGGGGCTGAACCAGAGGGCGAGAAACAGAGGGGCTGAAACAGAGGGCGAGAAACAGAGGGGCTGAAACAGAGGGCGTGAAACAGAGGGCGAGAAACAGAGGGACTGAAACAGAGGGTCTGAAACAGAAGGCGAGAAACAGAGTGGCTGAAACAGAGGGCGAGAAACAGAGGGGCTGAATCAGAGGGGCTGAAACAGAGGGGCTGAAACAGAGGGGCTGAATCAGAGGGGCTGAAACACAAGGCGAGAAACAGAGGGGCTGAAACAGAGGGCGAGAAACAGAGGGGCTGAAACAGAGGTGCTGAAACAGAGGGCAAGAAACAGAGGGGCTGAAACAGAGGGCGAGAAACAGAGGGGCTGAAACAGAGGGGCTGATACAGAGGGACTGAATCAGAGGGCGAGAAACAGAGGGGCTGAAACAGAGGGCGAGAAACAGAGGGCGAGAAACAGAGGGCCAGAAACAGAGGGTCTGAAACAGAGGGGCTGAAACAGAGGGCGAGAAACAGAGTGGCTGAAACAGAGGGCGAGAAACAGAGGGGCTGAATCAGAGCGGCTGAATCAGAGGGGCTGAAACAGAGGGGCTGAATCAGAGGGGCTGAAACAGAAGGCGAGAAACAGAGGGGCTGAAACAGAGGGCGAGAATCAGAGGGGCTGAAACAAATGCCGAGAAACAGAGGGGCTGAAACAGAGGGGCTGAAACAGAGGGCGAGAAACAGAGGGGCTGAAACGGAGGGCGAGAAACAGAGGGGCTGAAACAGAGGGCGAGAAACAGAGGGGCTGAAACAGAGGGGCTGAAACAGTGGGGCTGAAACAGAGGGGCTGAAACAGAGGGTGAGAAATACAGGGGCTGAAACAGAGGGCGAGAAACAGAGGGGCTGAAACAGAGGGCGAGAAACAGAGGGGCTGAAACAGAGGGCGAGAAACAGAGGGGCTGAAACAGAGGGGCTGAAACAGAGGGCAAGAAATAGAGGGGCTGAAAAAGAGGGCGAGAAACAGAGGGGCTGAAACAGAGGGTGAGAAACAGAGGGGCTGAATCAGAGGGGCTGAAACAAATGCCGAGAAACAGAGGGGCTGAAACAGAGGGCGAGAAACAGAGGGGCTGAAACAGAGGGGCTGAAACAGAGGGTGAGAAACAGAGGGGCTGAAACAGAGGGCGAGAAACAGAGGGGCTGAAACAGAGGGGCAGAAACAGCGGGGCTGAATCAGAGTGGCTGATTCAGAGGGTCTGAAACAGAGATGCTGAATCAGAGTGGCGGAAACAGAGGGCGAGAAACAGAGGGGCAGAAACAGAGGGCAAGAAACAGAGGGGCTGAAACAGAGGGCGAGAAACAGACGGGCAGAAACAGAGAGCGAGAAACAGAGGGACTGAAACAGAGGGGCTGAAAAAGAGAGCGCGAAACAGAGGGACTGAAACAGAGGGCGAGAAACAGAGGGGCTGAAACAGAGGGCGAGAAACAGAGGGGCTGAAACAGAGGGCGACAAACAGAGGGGCTGAAACAGAGGGCGAGAAACAGACGGGCAGAAACAGAGGGCGAGAAACAGAGGGACTGAAACAAAGGGGCTGAAACAGAGAGCGCGAAACAGAGGTACTGAAACAGAGGGCGAGAAACAGAGGGGCTGAAACAGCGGGCAATAAACAGAGGGGCTGAAACAGAGGGCGAGAAACAGAGGGGCTGAAACAGAGGGCAAGAAACAGAGGGGCTGAAACAGAGTGGCTGAAACAGAGGGCGAGAAACAGAGGGGCTGAATCAGACAGGCTGAATCAGATGGGCTGAAACAGAGGGGCTGAAACAGAGGGCGAGAAACAGAGTGGCTGAAACAGAGGGCGAGAAACAGAGGGCGAGAAACAGAGGGGCTGAAAAAGTGGGGCTGAAACAAAGGGGCTGAAACAAAGCACCTGATACAGAGGGCGAGAAACAGAGGGGCTGAAACAGAGGGCGAGAAACAGAGGGGCTGAAACAGAGGGGCTGAAACAGTGGGGCTGAAACAGAGGGCGAGAAACAGAGAGGCTGAAACACAGGGCGAGAAACAGAGGGGCTGAAACAGAGGGCGAGAAACAGAGGGGCTGAAACAGAGGGCAAGAAACAGAGGGGCTGAAACAGAGGGCGAGAAACAGAGGGGCTGAAACAGAGGGGCTGAAACAGAGAGCGAGAAACAGAGGGGCTGAAACAGAGGGGCTGAAACAGAGGGGCGGAAACAGAGGGGCTGAAACAGAGAGCGAGAAACAGAGGGGCTGAAACAGAGAGCGAGAAACAGAGGGGCTGAAACAGAGGGGCTGAACCAGAGGGCGAGAAACAGAGGGGCTGAAACAGAGGGCGAGAAACAGAGGGACTGAAACAGAGGGTCTGAAACAGAGTGGCTGAAACAGAGGGCGAGAAACAGAGGGTCTGAATCAGAGGGGCTGAAACAGAGGGGCTGAAACAGAGGGGCTGAATCAGAGGGGCTGAAACAGAAGGCGAGAAACAGAGGGGCTGAAACAGAGGGCGAGAAACAGAGGGGCAGAAACAGAGGGCGAGAAACAGAGGGGCTGAAACAGAGGTGCTGAAACAGAGGGCAAGAAACAGAGGGGCTGAAACAGAGGGCGAGAAACAGAGGGGCTGAAACAGAGGGGCTGATACAGAGGGACTGAATCAGAGGGCGAGAAACAGAGGGGCTGAAACAGAGGGCGAGAAACAGAGGGCGAGAAACAGAGGGCCAGAAACAGAGGGGCTGAAACAGAGGGGCTGAAACAGAGGGCGAGAAACAGAGTGGCTGAAACAGAGGGGCTGAATCAGAGGGGCTTAAACAGAGGGGCTGAAACAGAGGGCGAGAAACACAGAGGCTGAAACAGAGGGCGAGAAACAGAGGGGCTGAAACAGAGGGCAAGAAACAGAGGGGCTGAAACAGAGGGCGAGAAACAGAGGGGCTGAAACAGAGGGGCTGAAACAGAGGGGCTGAAACAGAGGGGCTGAAACAGAGGGCGAGAAACAGAGGGGCTGAAACAGAGGGCGAGAAACAGAGGGGCTGAAACAGAGGGCGAGAAACAGAGGGACTGAAACAGAGGGTCTGAAACAGAGGGGCTGAAACAGAGGGCGAGAAACAGAGGGGCTGAAACGGAGGGCGAGAAACAGAGGGGCTGAAACAGAGGGCGAGAAACAGAGGGGCTGAAACAGAGGGGCTGAAACAGTGGGGCTGAAACAGAGGGGCTGAAACAGAGGGTGAGAAATACAGGGGCTGAAACAGAGGGCGAGAAACAGAGGGGCTGAAACAGAGGGCGAGAAACAGAGGGGCTGAAACAGAGGGCGAGAAACAGAGGGGCTGAAACAGAGGGGCTGAAACAGAGGGGCTGAAACAGAGGGCAAGAAATAGAGGGGCTGAAAAAGAGGGCGAGAAACAGAGGGGCTGAAACAGAGGGTGAGAAACAGAGGGGCTGAATCAGAGGGGCTGAAACAAATGCCGAGAAACAGAGGGGCTGAAACAGAGGGCGAGAAACAGAGGGGCTGAAACAGAGGGGATGAAACAGAGGGTGAGAAACAGAGGGGCTGAAACAGAGGGGCAGAAACAGAGGGGCTGAATCAGAGTGGCTGATTCAGAGGGTCTGAAACAGAGATGCTGAATCAGAGTGGCGGAAACAGAGGGCGAGAAACAGAGGGGCAGAAACAGAGGGCAAGAAACAGAGGGGCTGAAACAGAGGGCGAGAACAGACGGGCAGAAACAGAGAGCGAGAAACAGAGGGACTGAAACAGAGGGGCTGAAAAAGAGAGCGCGAAACAGAGGGACTGAAACAGAGGGCGAGAAACAGAGGGGCTGAAACAGAGGGCGAGAAACAGAGGGGCTGAAACAGAGGGCGAGAAACAGAGGGGCTGAAACAGAGGGCGAGAAACAGACGGGCAGAAACAGAGGGCGAGAAACAGAGGGACTGAAACAAAGGGGCTGAAACAGAGAGCGCGAAACAGAGGTACTGAAACAGAGGGCGAGAAACAGAGGGGCTGAAACAGCGGGCAAGAAACAGAGGGGCTGAAACAGAGGGCGAGAAACAGAGGGGCTGAAACAGAGGGCAAGAAACAGAGGGGCTGAAACAGAGTGGCTGAAACAGAGGGCGAGAAACAGAGGGGCTGAATCAGACAGGCTGAATCAGATGGGCTGAAACAGAGGGGCTGAAACAGAGGGCGAGAAACAGAGTGGCTGAAACAGAGGGCGAGAAACAGAGGGCGAGAAACAGAGGGGCTGAAAAAGTGGGGCTGAAACAAAGGGGCTGAAACAAAGCGCCTGATACAGAGGGCGAGAAACAGTGGGGCTGAAACAGAGGGCGAGAAACAGAGGGGCTGAAACAGAGGGCGAGAAACAGAGGGGCTGAAACAGAGGGGCTGAAACAGTGGGGCTGAAACAGAGGGGCTGAAACAGAGGGTGAGAAATACAGGGGCTGAAACAGAGGGCGAGAAACAGAGGGGCTGAAACAGAGGGCGAGAAACAGAGGGGCTGAAACAGAGGGCGAGAAACAGAGGGGCTGAAACAGAGGGGCTGAAACAGAGGGCAAGAAATAGAGGGGCTGAAAAAGAGGGCGAGAAACAGAGGGGCTGAAACAGAGGGTGAGAAACAGAGGGGCTGAATCAGAGGGGCTGAAACAAATGCCGAGATACAGAGGGGCTGAAACAGAGGGCGAGAAACAGAGGGGCTGAAACAGAGGGGCTGAAACAGAGGGTGAGAAACAGAGGGGCTGAAACAGAGGGCGAGAAACAGAGGGGCTGAAACAGAGGGGCAGAAACAGCGGGGCTGAATCAGAGTGGCTGATTCAGAGGGTCTGAAACAGAGATGCTGAATCAGAGTGGCGGAAACAGAGGGCGAGAAACAGAGGGGCAGAAACAGAGGGCAAGAAACAGAGGGGCTGAAACAGAGGGCGAGAAACAGACGGGCAGAAACAGAGAGCGAGAAACAGAGGGACTGAAACAGAGGGGCTGAAAAAGAGAGCGCGAAACAGAGGGACTGAAACAGAGGGCGAGAAACAGAGGGGCTGAAACAGAGGGCGAGAAACAGAGGGGCTGAAACAGAGGGCGACAAACAGAGGGGCTGAAACAGAGGGCGAGAAACAGACGGGCAGAAACAGAGGGCGAGAAACAGAGGGACTGAAACAAAGGGGCTGAAACAGAGAGCGCGAAACAGAGGTACTGAAACAGAGGGCGAGAAACAGAGGGGCTGAAACAGCGGGCAAGAAACAGAGGGGCTGAAACAGAGGGCGAGAAACAGAGGGGCTGAAACAGAGGGCAAGAAACAGAGGGGCTGAAACAGAGTGGCTGAAACAGAGGGCGAGAAACAGAGGGGCTGAATCAGACAGGCTGAATCAGATGGGCTGAAACAGAGGGGCTGAAACAGAGGGCGAGAAACAGAGTGGCTGAAACAGAGGGCGAGAAACAGAGGGCGAGAAACAGAGGGGCTGAAAAAGTGGGGCTGAAACAAAGGGGCTGAAACAAAGCGCCTGATACAGAGGGCGAGAAACAGAGGGGCTGAAACAGAGGGCGAGAAACAGAGGGGCTGAAACACAGGGCGAGAAACAGAGGGGCTGAAACAGAGGGCGAGAAACAGAGGGGCTGAAACAGAGGGGCTGAAACAGAGAGCGAGAAACAGAGAGGCTGAAACAGAGGGGCTGAAACAGAGGGGCGGAAAGAGAGGGGCTGAAACAGAGAGCGAGAAACAGAGGGGCTGAAACAGAGGGGCTGAACCAGAGGGCGAGAAACAGAGGGGCTGAAACAGAGGGCGAGAAACAGAGGGGCTGAAACAGAGGGCGAGAAACAGAGGGCGAGAAACAGAGGGACTGAAACAGAGGGTCTGAAACAGAGGGCGAGAAACAGAGTGGCTGAAACAGAGGGCGGGAAACAGAGGGGCTGAATCAGAGGGGCTGAAACAGTGGGGCTGAAACAGAGGGGCTGAATCAGAGGGGCTGAAACAGAAGGCGAGAAACAGAGGGGCTGAAACAGAGGGCGAGAAACAGAGGGGCAGAAACAGAGGGCGAGAAACAGAGGGGCTGAAACAGAGGTGCTGAAACAGAGGGCAAGAAACAGAGGGGCTGAAACAGAGGGCGAGAAACAGAGGGGCTGAAACAGAGGGGCTGATACAGAGGGACTGAATCAGAGGGCGAGAAACAGAGGGGCTGAAACAGAGGGCGAGAAACAGAGGGCGAGAAACAGAGGGCCAGAAACAGAGGGTCTGAAACAGAGGGGCTGAAACAGAGGGCGAGAAACAGAGTGGCTGAAACAGAGGGGCTGAATCAGAGGGGCTTAAACAGAGGGGCTGAAACAGAGGGCGAGAAACACAGAGGCTGAAACAGAGGGCCAGAAACAGAGGGGCTGAAACAGAGGGCAAGAAACAGAGGGGCTGAAACAGAGGGCGAGAAACAGAGGGGCTGAAACAGAGGGGCTGAAACAGAGGGGCTGAAACAGAGGGGCTGAAACAGAGGGCGAGAAACAGAGGGGCTGAAACAGAGGGCGAGAAACAGAGGGGCTGAAACAGAGGGCGAGAAACAGAGGGACTGAAACAGAGGGTCTGAAACAGAGGGGCTGAAACAGAGGGCGAGAAACAGAGGGGCTGAAACGGAGGGCGAGAAACAGAGGGGCTGAAACAGAGGGCGAGAAACAGAGGGGCTGAAACAGAGGGGCTGAAACAGTGGGGCTGAAACAGAGGGGCTGAAACAGAGGGTGAGAAATACAGGGGCTGAAACAGAGGGCGAGAAACAGAGGGGCTGAAACAGAGGGCGAGAAACAGAGGGGCTGAAACAGAGGGCGAGAAACAGAGGGGCTGAAACAGAGGGGCTGAAACAGAGGGGCTGAAACAGAGGGCAAGAAATAGAGGGGCTGAAAAAGAGGGCGAGAAACAGAGGGGCTGAAACAGAGGGTGAGAAACAGAGGGGCTGAATCAGAGGGGCTGAAACAAATGCCGAGAAACAGAGGGGCTGAAACAGAGGGCGAGAAACAGAGGGGCTGAAACAGAGGGGATGAAACAGAGGGTGAGAAACAGAGGGGCTGAAACAGAGGGCGAGAAACAGAGGGGCTGAAACAGAGGGGCAGAAACAGAGGGGCTGAATCAGAGTGGCTGATTCAGAGGGTCTGAAACAGAGATGCTGAATCAGAGTGGCGGAAACAGAGGGCGAGAAACAGAGGGGCAGAAACAGAGGGCAAGAAACAGAGGGGCTGAAACAGAGGGCGAGAACAGACGGGCAGAAACAGAGAGCGAGAAACAGAGGGACTGAAACAGAGGGGCTGAAAAAGAGAGCGCGAAACAGAGGGACTGAAACAGAGGGCGAGAAACAGAGGGGCTGAAACAGAGGGCGAGAAACAGAGGGGCTGAAACAGAGGGCGAGAAACAGAGGGGCTGAAACAGAGGGCGAGAAACAGACGGGCAGAAACAGAGGGCGAGAAACAGAGGGACTGAAACAAAGGGGCTGAAACAGAGAGCGCGAAACAGAGGTACTGAAACAGAGGGCGAGAAACAGAGGGGCTGAAACAGCGGGCAAGAAACAGAGGGGCTGAAACAGAGGGCGAGAAACAGAGGGGCTGAAACAGAGGGCAAGAAACAGAGGGGCTGAAACAGAGGGCGAGAAACAGAGGGGCTGAATCAGACAGGCTGAATCAGATGGGCTGAAACAGAGGGGCTGAAACAGAGGGCGAGAAACAGAGTGGCTGAAACAGAGGGCGAGAAACAGAGGGCGAGAAACAGAGGGGCTGAAAAAGTGGGGCTGAAACAAAGGGGCTGAAACAAAGCGCCTGATACAGAGGGCGAGAAACAGTGGGGCTGAAACAGAGGGCGAGAAACAGAGGGGCTGAAACAGAGGGGCTGAAACAGTGGGGCTGAAACAGAGGGCGAGAAACAGAGAGGCTGAAACACAGGGCGAGAAACAGAGGGGCTGAAACAGAGGGCGAGAAACAGAGGGGCTGAAACAGAGGGCAAGAAACAGAGGGGCTGAAACAGAGGGCGAGAAACAGAGGGGCTGAAACAGAGGGGCTGAAACAGAGAGCGAGAAACAGAGGGGCTGAAACAGAGGGGCTGAAACAGAGGGGCGGAAACAGAGGGGCTGAAACAGAGAGCGAGAAACAGAGGGGCTGAAACAGAGGGGCTGAACCAGAGGGCGAGAAACAGAGGGGCTGAAACAGAGGGCGAGAAACAGAGGGGCTGAAACAGAGGGCGTGAAACAGAGGGCGAGAAACAGAGGGACTGAAACAGAGGGTCTGAAACAGAGGGCGAGAAACAGAGTGGCTGAAACAGAGGGCGAGAAACAGAGGGGCTGAATCAGAGGGGCTGAAACAGAGGGGCTGAAACAGAGGGGCTGAATCAGAGGGGCTGAAACACAAGGCGAGAAACAGAGGGGCTGAAACAGAGGGCGAGAAACAGAGGGGCAGAAACAGAGGGCGAGAAACAGAGGGGCTGAAACAGAGGTGCTGAAACAGAGGGCAAGAAACAGAGGGGCTGAAACAGAGGGCGAGAAACAGAGGGGCTGAAACAGAGGGGCTGATACAGAGGGACTGAATCAGAGGGCGAGAAACAGAGGGGCTGAAACAGAGGGCGAGAAACAGAGGGCGAGAAACAGAGGGCCAGAAACAGAGGGTCTGAAACAGAGGGGCTGAAACAGAGGGCGAGAAACAGAGTGGCTGAAACAGAGGGCGAGAAACAGAGGGGCTGAATCAGAGGGGCTGAATCAGAGGGGCTGAAACAGAGGGGCTGAATCAGAGGGGCTGAAACAGAAGGCGAGAAACAGAGGGGCTGAAACAGAGGGCGAGAAACAGAGGGGCAGAAACAGAGGGCGACAAACAGAGGGGCTGAAACAGAGGGGCTGAAACAGAGGGCAAGAAACAGAGGGGCTGAATCAGAGGGGCTGAAACAAATGCCGAGAAACAGAGGGGCTGAAACAGAGGGGCTGAAACAGAGGGCGAGAAACAGAGGGGCTGAAACGGAGGGCGAGAAACAGAGGGGCTGAAACAGAGGGCGAGAAACAGAGGGGCTGAAACAGAGGGGCTGAAACAGTCTGGCTGAAACAGAGGGGCTGAAACAGAGGGTGAGAAATACAGGGGCTGAAACAGAGGGCGAGAAACAGAGGGGCTGAAACAGAGGGCGAGAAACAGAGGGGCTGAAACAGAGGGCGAGAAACAGAGGGGCTGAAACAGAGGGGCTGAAACAGAGGGCAAGAAATAGAGGGGCTGAAAAAGAGGGCGAGAAACAGAGGGGCTGAAACAGAGGGTGAGAAACAGAGGGGCTGAATCAGAGGGGCTGAAACAAATGCCGAGAAACAGAGGGGCTGAAACAGAGGGCGAGAAACAGAGGGGCTGAAACAGAGGGGCTGAAACAGAGGGTGAGAAACAGAGGGGCTGAAACAGAGGGCGAGAAACAGAGGGGCTGAAACAGAGGGGCAGAAACAGCGGGGCTGAATCAGAGTGGCTGATTCAGAGGGTCTGAAACAGAGATGCTGAATCAGAGTGGCGGAAACAGAGGGCGAGAAACAGAGGGGCAGAAACAGAGGGCAAGAAACAGAGGGGCTGAAACAGAGGGCGAGAAACAGACGGGCAGAAACAGAGAGCGAGAAACAGAGGGACTGAAACAGAGGGGCTGAAAAAGAGAGCGCGAAACAGAGGGACTGAAACAGAGGGCGAGAAACAGAGGGGCTGAAACAGAGGGCGAGAAACAGAGGGGCTGAAACAGAGGGCGACAAACAGAGGGGCTGAAACAGAGGGCGAGAAACAGACGGGCAGAAACAGAGGGCGAGAAACAGAGGGACTGAAACAAAGGGGCTGAAACAGAGAGCGCGAAACAGAGGGGCTGAATCAGACAGGCTGAATCAGATGGGCTGAAACAGAGGGGCTGAAACAGAGGGCGAGAAACAGAGTGGCTGAAACAGAGGGCGAGAAACAGAGGGCGAGAAACAGAGGGGCTGAAAAAGTTGGGCTGAAACAAAGGGGCTGAAACAAAGCGCCTGATACAGAGGGCGAGAAACAGTGGGGCTGAAACAGAGGGCGAGAAACAGAGGGGCTGAAACAGAGGGGCTGAAACAGTGGGGCTGAAACAGAGGGCGAGAAACAGAGAGGCTGAAACACAGGGCGAGAAACAGAGGGGCTGAAACAGAGGGCGAGAAACAGAGGGGCTGAAACAGAGGGCAAGAAACAGAGGGGCTGAAACAGAGGGCGAGAAACAGAGGGGCTGAAACAGAGGGGCTGAAACAGAGATCGAGAAACAGAGGGGCTGAAAGAGAGGGGCTGAAACAGAGGGGCGGAAACAGAGGGGCTGAAACAGAGAGCGAGAAACAGAGGGGCTGAAACAGAGGGGCTGAACCAGAGGGCGAGAAACAGAGGGGCTGAAACAGAGGGCGAGAAACAGAGGGGCTGAAACAGAGGGCGTGAAACAGAGGGCGAGAAACAGAGGGACTGAAACAGAGGGTCTGAAACAGAGGGCGAGAAACAGAGTGGCTGAAACAGAGGGCGAGAAACAGAGGGGCTGAATCAGAGGGGCTGAAACAGAGGGGCTGAAACAGAGGGGCTGAATCAGAGGTGCTGAAACACAAGGCGAGAAACAGAGGGGCTGAAACAGAGGGCGAGAAACAGAGGGGCAGAAACAGAGGGCGAGAAACAGAGGGGCTGAAACAGAGGTGCTGAAACAGAGGGCAAGAAACAGAGGGGCTGAAACAGAGGGCGAGAAACAGAGGGGCTGAAACAGAGGGGCTGATACAGAGGGACTGAATCAGAGGGCGAGAAACAGAGGGGCTTAAACAGAGGGCGAGAAACAGAGGGCGAGAAACAGAGGGCCAGAAACAGAGGGTCTGAAACAGAGGGGCTGAAACAGAGGGCAAGAAACAGAGTGGCTGAAACAGAGGGCGAGAAACAGAGGGGCTGAATCAGAGGGGCTGAATCAGAGGGGCTGAAACAGAGGGGCTGAATCAGCGGGGCTGAAACAGAAGGCGAGAAACAGAGGGGCTGAAACAGAGGGCGAGAAACAGAGGGGCAGAAACAGAGGGCGACAAGCAGAGGGGCTGAAACAGAGGGGCTGAAACAGAGGGCAAGAAACAGACGCGCTGAATCAGAGGGGCTGAAACAAATGCCGAGAAACAGAGGGGCTGAAACAGAGGGGCTGAACCAGAGGGGCTGAAACAGAGGGCAAGAAATAGAGGGGCTGAAAACGAGGGCGAGAAACAGAGGGGCTGAAACAGAGGGTGAGAAACAGAGGGGCTGAATCAGAGGGGCTGAAACAAATGCCGAGAAACAGAGGGGCTGAAACAGAGGGCGAGAAACAGAGGGGCTGAAACAGAGGGGCTGAAACAGAGGGTGAGAAACAGAGGGGCTGAAACAGAGGGCGAGAAACAGAGGGTCTGAAACAGAGGGGCAGAAACAGAGGGGCTGAATCAGAGTGGCTGATTCAGAGCGTCTGAAACAGAGATGCTGAATCAGAGTGGCGGAAACAGAGGGCGAGAAACAGAGGGGCAGAAACAGAGGGCAAGAAACAGAGGGGCTGAAACAGAGGGCGAGAAACAGACGGGCTGAAACAGAGAGCGAGAAACAGAGGGACTGAAACAGAGGGGCTGAAAAAGAGAGCGCGAAACAGAGGGACTGAAACAGAGGGCGAGAAACAGAGGGGCTGAAACAGAGGGCGAGAAACAGAGGGGCTGAAACAGAGGGCGAGAAACAGAGGGGCTGAAACAGAGGGGCTGAATCAGAGGGGCTTAAACAGAGGGGCTGAAACAGAGGGCGAGAAACAGAGAGGCTGAAACAGAGGGCGAGAAACAGAGGGGCTGAAACAGAGGGCAAGAAACAGAGGGGCTGAAACAGAGGGCGAGAAACAGAGGGGCTGAAACAGAGGGGCTGAAACAGAGGGGCTGAAACAGAGGGCGAGAAACAGAGGGGCTGAAACAGAGGGCGAGAAACAGAGAGGCTGAAACATAGGGCGAGAAACAGAGGGACTGAAACAGAGGGTCTGAAACAGAGGGGCTGAAACAGAGGGCGAGAAACAGAGAGGCTGAAACAGAGGGCGAGAAACAGAGGGGCTGAAACAGAGGGGCTGAAACAGAGGGCGAGAAACAGAGGGGCTGAAACAGAGGGGCTGAAACAGAGGGGCTGAAACAGAGGGGCTGAAACAGAGGGCGAGAAACAGAGGGGCTGAAACGGAGGGCGAGAAACAGAGGGGCTGAAACAGAGGGCGAGAAACAGAGGGGCTGAAACAGAGGGCGAGAAACAGAGGGGCTGAAACAGAGGGCGAGAAACAGAGGGCGAGAAACAGAGGGACTGAAACAGAGGGTCTGAAACAGAGGGGCTGAAACAGAGGGCGAGAAACAGAGGGGCTGAAACGGAGGGCGAGAAACAGAGGGGCTGAAACAGAGGGCGAGAAACAGAGGGGCTGAAACAGAGGGGCTGAAACAGTGGGGCTGAAACAGAGGGGCTGAAACAGAGGGTGAGAAATACAGAGGCTGAAACAGAGGGCGAGAAACAGAGGATCTGAAACAGAGGGCGAGAAACAGAGGGGCTGCAACAGAGGGCGAGAAACAGAGGGGCTGAAACAGAGGGGCTGAAACAGAGGGGCTGAAACAGAGGGCAAGAAATAGAGGGGCTGAAAAAGAGGGCGAGAAACAGAGGGGCTGAAACAGAGGGTGAGAAACAGAGGGGCTGAAACAGAGGGGCTGAAACAGAGGGTGAGAAACAGAGGGGCTGAAACAGAGGGCGAGAAACAGAGGGGCTGAAACAGAGGGGCAGAAACAGAGGGGCTGAATCAGAGTGGCTGATTCAGAGGGTCTGAAACAGAGATGCTGAATCAGAGTGGCGGAAACAGAGGGCGAGAAACAGAGGGGCAGAAACAGAGGGCAAGAAACAGAGGGGCTGAAACAGAGGGCGAGAAACAGACGGGCAGAAACAGAGAGCGAGAAACAGAGGGACTGAAACAGAGGGGCTGAAAAAGAGAGCGCGAAACAGAGGGACTGAAACAGAGGGCGAGAAACAGAGGGAAAGAAACAGAGGGCGAGAAACAGAGGGGCTGAAACAGAGGGCGACAAACAGAGGGGCTGAAACAGAGGGCGAGAAACAGACGGGCAGAAACAGAGGGCGAGAAACAGAGGGACTGAAACAAAGGGGCTGAAACAGAGAGCGCGAAACAGAGGTACTGAAACAGAGGGCGAGAAACAGAGGGGCTGAAACAGCGGGCGAGAAACAGAGGGGCTGAAACAGAGGGCGAGAAACAGAGGGGCTGAAACAGAGGGCAAGAAACAGAGGGGCTGAAACAGAGTGGCTGAAACAGAGGGCGAGAAACAGAGGGGCTGAATCAGACAGGCTGAATCAGATGGGCTGAAACAGAGGGGCTGAAACAGAGGGCGAGAAACAGAGTGGCTGAAACAGAGGGCGAGAAACAGAGGGCGAGAAACAGAGGGGCTGAAAAAGTGGGGCTGAAACAAAGGGGCTGAAACAAAGCGCCTGATACAGAGGGCGAGAAACAGAGGGGCTGAAACAGAGGGCGAGAAACAGAGGGGCTGAAACAGAGGGGCTGAAACAGTGGGGCTGAAACAGAGGGCAAGAAACAGAGAGGCTGAAACACAGGGCGAGAAACAGAGGGGCTGAAACAGAGGGCGAGAAACAGAGGGGCTGAAACAGAGGGCAAGAAACAGAGGGGCTGAAACAGAGGGCGAGAAACAGAGGGGCTGAAACAGAGGGGCTGAAACAGAGAGCGAGAAACAGAGGGGCTGAAACAGAGGGGCTGAAACAGAGGGGCGGAAACAGAGGGGCTGAAACAGAGAGCGAGAAACAGAGGGGCTGAAACAGAGGGGCTGAACAAGAGGGCGAGAAACAGAGGGGCTGAAACAGAGGGCGAGAAACAGAGGGGCTGAAACAGAGGGCGAGAAACAGAGGGCGAGAAACAGAGGGACTGAAACAGAGGGTCTGAAACAGAGGGCGAGAAACAGAGTGGCTGAAACAGAGGGCGAGAAACAGAGGGGCTGAATCAGAGGGGCTGAAACAGAGGGGCTGAAACAGAGGGGCTGAATCAGAGGGGCTGAAACAGAAGGCGAGAAACAGAGGGGCTGAAACAGAGGGCGAGAAACAGAGGGGCAGAAACAGAGGGCGAGAAACAGAGGGGCTGAAACAGAGGTGCTGAAACAGAGGGCAAGAAACAGAGGGGCTGAAACAGAGGGCGAGAAACAGAGGGGCTGAAACAGAGGGGCTGATACAGAGGGACTGAATCAGAGGGCGAGAAACAGAGGGGCTGAAACAGAGGGCGAGAAACAGAGGGCGAGAAACAGAGGGCCAGAAACAGAGGGTCTGAAACAGAGGGGCTGAAACAGAGGGCGAGAAACAGAGTGGCTGAAACAGAGGGCGAGAAACAGAGGGGCTGAATCAGAGGGGCTGAATCAGAGGGGCTGAAACAGAGGGGCTGAATCAGAGGGGCTGAAACAGAAGGCGAGAAACAGAGGGGCTGAAACAGAGGGCGAGAAACAGAGGGGCAGAAACAGAGGGCGACAAACAGAGGGGCTGAAACAGAGGGGCTGAAACAGAGGGCAAGAAACAGAGGGGCTGAATCAGAGGGGCTGAAACAAATGCCGAGAAACAGAGGGGCTGAAACAGAGGGCGAGAAACAGAGGGGCTGAAACAGAGGGGCTGAAAAGAGGGTGAGAAACAGAGGGGCTGAAACAGAGGGCGAGAAACAGAGGGGCTGAAACAGAGGGGCAGAAACAGAGGGGCTGAATCAGAGTGGCTGATTCAGAGGGTCTGAAACAGAGATGCTGAATCAGAGGGGCGGAAACAGAGGGCGAGAAACAGAGGGGCAGAAACAGAGGGCAAGAAACAGAGGGGCTGAAACAGAGGGCGAGAAACAGACGGGCAGAAACAGAGAGCGAGAAACAGAGGGACTGAAACAGAAGGGCTGAAAAAGAGAGCGCGAAACAGAGGGAAAGAAACAGAGGGCGAGAAACAGAGGGGCTGAAACAGAGGGCGACAAACAGAGGGGCTGAAACAGAGGGCGAGAAACAGACGGGCAGAAACAGAGGGCGAGAAACAGAGGGACTGAAACAAAGGGGCTGAAACAGAGAGCGCGAAACAGAGGTACTGAAACAGAGGGCGAGAAACAGAGGGGCTGAAACAGCGGGCAAGAAACAGAGGGGCTGAAACAGAGGGCGAGAAACAGAGGGGCTGAAACAGAGGGCAAGAAACAGAGGGGCTGAAACAGAGTGGCTGAAACAGAGGGCGAGAAACAGAGGGGCTGAATCAGACAGGCTGAATCAGATGGGCTGAAACAGAGGGGCTGAAACAGAGGGCGAGAAACAGAGTGGCTGAAACAGAGGGCGAGAAACAGAGGGCGAGAAACAGAGGGGCTGAAAAAGTGGGGCTGAAACAAAGGGGCTGAAACAAAGCGCCTGATACAGAGGGCGAGAAACAGAGGGGCTGAAATAGAGGGCGAGAAACAGAGGGGCTGAAACAGAGGGGCTGAAACAGTGGGGCTGAAACAGAGGGCGAGAAACAGAGAGGCTGAAACACAGGGCGAGAAACAGAGGGGCTGAAACAGAGGGCGAGAAACAGAGGGGCTGAAACAGAGGGCAAGAAACAGAGGGGCTGAAACAGAGGGCGAGAAACAGAGGGGCTGAAACAGAGGGGCTGAAAAAGAGAGCGAGAAACAGAGGGGCTGAAACAGAGGGGCTGAAACAGAGGGGTGGAAACAGAGGGGCTGAAACAGAGAGCGAGAAACAGAGGGGCTGAAACAGAGGGGCTGAACCAGAGGGCGAGAAACAGAGGGGCTGAAACAGAGGGCGAGAAACAGAGGGGCTGAAACAGAGGGCGAGAAACAGAGGGCGAGAAACAGAGGGACTGAAACAGAGGGTCTGAAACAGAGGGTCTGAAACAGAGGGCGAGAAACAGAGTGGCTGAAACAGAGGGCGAGAAACAGAGGGGCTGAAACAGAGGGCGAGAAACAGAGTGGCTGAAACAGAGGGGCTGAAACAGAGGGGCGGAAACAGAGGGGCTGAAACAGAGAGCGAGAAACAGAGGGGCTGAAACAGAGGGGCGGAAACAGAGGGGCTGAAACAGAGGGTGAGAAACATAGTGGCTGAAACAAAGGGGCTGAAACAGTGGGGCTAAAATAGAGGGGCTGAAACAGAGGGCGAGAAATAGAGGGGCTGAAACAAAGGGGCTGAAACAGAGAGCGCGAAACAGAGGTACTGAAACAGAGGGCGAGAAACAGAGGGGCTGAAACAGCGGGCAAGAAACAGAGGGGCTGAAACAGAGGGCGAGAAACAGAGGGGCTGAAACAGAGGGCAAGAAACAGAGGGGCTGAAACAGAGTGGCTGAAACAGAGGGCGAGAAACAGAGGGGCTGAATCAGTCAGGCTGAATCAGATGGGCTGAAACAGAGGGGCTGAAACAGAGGGCGAGAAACAGAGTGGCTGAAACAGAGGGCGAGAAACAGAGGGCGAGAAACAGAGGGGCTGAAAAAGTGGGGCTGAAACAAAGGGGCTGAAACAAAGCGCCTGATACAGAGGGCGAGAAACAGAGGGGCTGAAATAGAGGGCGAGAAACAGAGGGGCTGAAACAGAGGGGCTGAAACAGTGGGGCTGAAACAGAGGGCGAGAAACAGAGAGGCTGAAACACAGGGCGAGAAACAGAGGGGCTGAAACAGAGGGTGAGAAACAGAGGGGCTGAAACAGAGGGCAAGAAACAGAGGGGCTGAAACAGAGGGCGAGAAACAGAGGGGCTGAAACAGAGGGGCTGAAACAGAGAGCGAGAAACAGAGGGGCTGAAACAGATGGGCTGAAACAGAGGGGTGGAAACAGAGGGGCTGAAACAGAGAGCGAGAAACAGAGGGGCTGAAACAGAGGGGCTGAACCAGAGGGCGAGAAACAGAGGGGCTGAAACAGAGGGCGAGAAACAGAGGGGCTGAAACAGAGGGCGAGAAACAGAGGGCGAGAAACAGAGGGACTGAAACAGAGGGTCTGAAACAGAGGGTCTGAAACAGAGGGCGAGAAACAGAGTGGCTGAAACAGAGGGCGAGAAACAGAGGGGCTGAAACAGAGGGCGAGAAACAGAGTGGCTGAAACAGAGGGGCTGAAACAGAGGGGCGGAAACAGAGGGGCTGAAACAGAGAGCGAGAAACAGAGGGGCTGAAACAGAGGGGCGGAAACAGAGGGGCTGAAACAGAGGGTGAGAAACATAGTGGCTGAAACAAAGGGGCTGAAACAGTGGGGCTAAAATAGAGGGGCTGAAACAGAGGGCGAGAAATAGAGGGGCTGAAACAGAGTGCGAGAAACAGAGGGGCAGAAACAGAGGGCGAGATACAGTGGGGCTGAATCAGAGGGGCTGAAACAGAGGGCAAGAAACAGAGGGGCTGAAAAAGAGGGGCTGAAACAGAGGGCAAGAAATAGAGGGGCTGAAAAAGAGGGCGAGAAACAGAGGGGCTGAAACAGAGGGTGAGAAACAGAGGGGCTGAATCAGAGGGGCTGAAACAAATGCCGAGAAACAGAGGGGCTGAAACAGAGGGCGAGAAACAGAGGGGCTGAAACAGAGGGGCTGAAACAGAGGACGAGAAACAGAGGGGCTGAAACAGAGGGGCTGAAGCAGAGGGGCTGAAACAGAGGGCGAGAAACAGAGGGGCTGAAACAGAGGGGCAGAAACAGAGGGGCTGAAACAGAGGGGCTGAATCGGAGGGGCTGAAACAGAGGGGCTGAAACAGAGGGGCTGAAACAGAGAGTGCGAAACAGAGGGGCTGAAACAGAGGGCGAGAAACAGAGGGGCTAAAACAGAGGGCGATAAACAGAGGGGCCGAAACAGAGGGCAAGAAACAGAGGGGCTGAAACCGAGTGGCTGAAACAGAAGGGCTGAAACAGAGGGGCTGAAACAGAGGGCGAGAAACAGAGGGGCTGAATCAGAGGGGCTGAAACAGAGGGGGTGAAACAGAGGGGCTGAATCAGAGGGGCTGAAACAGAAGGCGAGAAACAGAGGGGCTGACACAGAGGGCGAGAAACAGAGGGGCAGAAACAGAGGGCGAGAAACAGAGGGGCTGAAACAGAGGTGCTGAAACAGAGGGCAAGAAACAGAGGGGCTGAAACAGAGGGCGAGAAACAGAGGGGCTGAAACAAAGGGGCTGAAACAGAGGTGCTGAAACAGAGGGCGAGAAACAGAGTGGCTGAAACAGAGGGCGAGAAACAGAGGGGCTGAATCAGAGGGGCTGAATCAGAGGGGCTGAAACAGAGGGGCTGAAACAGAGGGCGAGAAACAGAGGGGCTGAAACAGAGGGGCTGAAACAGAGGGGCTGAAACAGAGGGCGAGAAACAGAGGGGCTGAAACAAAGGGCGAGAAACAGAGGGGCAGAAACAGAGGGCGACAAACAGAGGGGCTGAAACAGAGGGGCTGAAACAGAGGGCAAGAAACAGAGGGGCTGAAACAGAGGGCGAGAAACAGAGGGGCTGAAACAGAGGGGCTGAAACAGAGGGGCTGAAACAGAGGGCGAGAAACAGAGGGGCTGAAACAAAGGGCGAGAAACAGAGGGGCTGAAACAGAGGGGCAGAAACAGAGGGGCTGAAACAGAGGGGCTGAATCGGAGGGGCTCAAACAGAGGGGCTGAAACAGAGGGGCTGAAACAGAGGGCAAGAAACAGAGGGGCTGAAACAGAGGGGCTGAAACAGAGGGGCAGAAACAGAGGGCGAGAAACAGAGGGGCTGAATCAGAGGGGCTGAATCAGAGGGGCTGAAACAGAGGGGCTGAAACAGAGGGCGAGAAACAGAGGGGCTGAATCAGAGGGGCTAAATCAGGGGGGCTGAAACAGAGGGGCTGAAACAGAGGGCGAGAAACAGAGGGGCTGAAACAGAGGGAGAGAAACAGAGGGGCTGAAACAGACGGGCTGAAACAGAGAGCCTGAAAGAGAGGGGCTGAAACAGAGGGGCTGAAATAGAGGGGCTGAAACAGAGGGGCTGAAACAGAGGGTGTGAAACTAAGGTACTGAATCAGAGGGGCTGAAACAGAGGGGCTGAAACAGACGGGCTGAAACAGAGAGCCTGAAACAGAGTGGCTGAAACAGAGGGGCTGAAATAGAGGGTCTGAAACAGAGGGGCTGATTCAGACGGGCTGAAACAGAGGGGCTGAATCAGAGGGGCTGAAACAGAGGGGCTGAAACAGAGGGCGAGAAACAGAGAGGCTGAAACAGAGGGCGAGAAACAGAGGGGCTGAAATAGAGGGCGAGAAACAGAGGGGCTGAAACAGAGGGGCTGAAACAGAGGGGCTGAAACAGAGGGCGAGAAACAGAGGGGCTGAAACAGAGGGCGAGAAACAGAGGGGCTGAAGCAGAGGGGCTGAAACAGAAGGCGAGAAACAGAGGGGCTGAAACAGAGGGGCTGAAACAGAGGGCATGAAACAGAGGGCAAGAAACAGAGGGGCTGAAACAGAGGGCGAGAAACAGAGGGGCTAAAACAGAGGGCGATAAACAGAGGGACTGAAACAGAGGGCAAGAAACAGAGGGGCTGAAACCGAGTGGCTGAAACAGAAGGGCTGAAACAGAGGGGCAGAAACAGAGGGCGAGAAACAGAGGAGCTGAATCAGAGGGGCTGAAACAGAGGGGCTGAAACAGAGTGGCTGAATCAGAGGGGCTGAAACCGAAGGCGAGAAACAGACGGGCTGAAACAGAGGGCGAGAAACAGAGGGGCAGAAACAGAGGGCGAGAAACAGTGGGGCTGAAACAGAGGGGCTGAAACAGATTCAAGAAACAGAGGGGCTGAAACAGAGGGCGAGAAACAGAGGGGCTGAAACAGAGGGGCTGAAACAGAGGGGCTGAAACAGAGGGCGAGAAACAGAAGGGCTGAAACAAAGGGCGAGAAACAGAGGGGCGGAAACAGAGGGGCAGAAACAGAGGGGCTGAAACAGAGGGGCTGAATCGGAGGGGCTGAAACAGAGGGGCTGAAACAGAGGGGCTGAAACAGAGGGCGAGAAACAGAGGGCGAGGAACAGAGGGGCTGAAACAGAGGGGCTGAAACAGAGGGGCTGAAACAAAGCGGCTGAAACAGAGGGCGAGAAACAGAGGGGCTGAAACAGAGGGCGAGAAACAGAGGGGCTGAATCAGAGGGGCTGAAACAGAGGGCGAGAAACAGAGGGGCTGAAACAGAGGGGCTGAAACAGAGGGGCTGAAACAGAGGGCAAGAAACAGAGGGGCTGAAACAGAGGGCGAGAAACAGAGGTGCTGAAACAGAGGGGCTGAAACAGAGGGGCTGAAACAGAGAGCGAGAAACAGAGGGGCTGAAACAGAGGGCCAGAAACAGTGGGGCTGAAACCGAGTGGCTGAAACAGAAGGGCTGAAACAGAGGGGCTGAAACAGAGGGCGAGAAACAGAGGGGCTGAATCAGAGGGGCTGAATCAGAGGAGCTGAAACAGAGGGGCTGAAACAGAGGGTCTGAATCAGAGGGGCTGAAACAGAAGGCGAGAAACAGAGGGGCTGAAAGAGAGGGCCTGAATCAGAGGGGCTGAAACAGAAGGCGAGAAACAGAGGGGCAGAAACAGAGGGCGAGAAGCAGTGGGGCTGAAACAGAGGGGCTGAAACAGAGGGCAAGAAACAGAGGGGCTGAAACAGAGGGCGAGAAACAGAGGGGCTGAAACAGAGGGCCTGAATCAGAGGGGCTGAAACAGAAGGCGAGAAACAGAGGGGCTGAAAGAGAGGGCCTGAATCAGAGGGGCTGAAACAGAAGGCGAGAAACAGAGGGTCATAAACAGAGGGCGAGAAGCAGTGGGGCTGAAACAGAGGGGCTGAAACAGAGGGCAAGAAACAGAGGGGCTGAAACAGAGGGCGAGAAACAGAGGGGCTGAAACAGAGGGGCTGAAGCAGAGGATCTGAAACAAAGGGCGAGAAACAGAGGGGCTGAAACAAAGGGCGAGAAACAGAGGGGCTGAAACAGAGGGGCAGAAACAGAGGGGCTGAAACAGAGGGGCTGAATCGGAGGGGCTGAAACAGAGGGGCTGAAACAGAGGGGCTGAAACAGAGAGTGCGAAACAGACGGGCTGAAACAGAGGGCGAGAAACAGAGGGGCAGAAACAGAGGGCGAGAAACAGTGGGGCTGAAACAGAGGGGCTGAAACAGAGGGCAAGAAACAGAGGGGCTGAAACAGAGGGCGAGAAACAGAGGGGCTGAAACAGAGGGGCTGAAACAGAGGGGCTGAAACATAGTGCGAGAAACAGAGGGGCTGAAACAAAGGGCGAGAAACAGAGGGGCGGAAACGGAGGGGCAGAAACAGAGGGGCTGAAACAGAGGGGCTGAATCGGAGGCGCTGAAACAGAGGGGCTGAAACAGAGGGGCTGAAACAGAGGGCAAGAAACAGAGGGGCTGAAACAGAGGGGCTGAAACAGAGGGGCAGAAACAGAGGGCGAGAAACAGAGGGGCTGAATCAGAGGGGCTGAATCAGAGGGGCTGAAACAGAGGGGCTGAAACAGAGGGCGAGAAACAGAGGGGCTGAATCAGAGGGGCTGAATCAGAGGGGCTGAAACAGAGGGGCTAAAACAGAGGGCGAGAAACTAAGGGACTGAATCAGAGGGGCTGAAACAGTGGGGCTGAAACAGACGGGCTGAAACAGAGAGCCTGAAACAGAGGGGCTGAAACAGAGGGGCTGAAATAGAGGGGCTGAAACAGAGGGGCTGAAACAGAGGGCGAGAAACTAAGGTACTGAATCAGAGGGGCTGAAACAGAGGGGCTGAATCAGAGGGGCTGAAACAGAGGGGCTGAATCAGAGGGGCTGAAACAGAGAGGCTGAAACAGAGGGCGAGAAACAGAGAGGCTGAAACAGAGGGCGAGAAACAGAGGGGCTGAAACAGATGGCGAGAAACAGAGGGGCTGAAACAGAGGGCGAGAAACAGAGGGGCTGAATCAGAGGGGCTGAAACAGAGGGGCTGAAACAGAGGGCGAGAAACAGAGGGGCTGAAACAGAGGGGCTGAAACAGAAGGCGAGAAACAGAGGGGCTGAAACAGAGGGCGAGAAACAGAGGGGCAGAAACAGAGGGCGAGAAACAGAGGGGCTGAAACAGAGGTGCTGAAACAGAGGGCAAGAAACAGAGGGGCTGAAACAGAGGGCGAGAAACAGAGGGGCTGAAACAATGGGGCTGAAACAGAGGGGCTGAAAAAGAGGGGCTGATACAGAGGGGCTGAAACAGAGGGCGAGAAACAGAGTGGCTGAAACAGAGGGCGAGAAACAGAGGGGCTGAATCAGAGGGGCTGAATCAGAGGGCCTGAAACAGAGGGGCTGAATCAGAGGGGCTGAAACAGAAGGCGAGAAACAGAGGGGCTGAAACAGAGGGCGAGAAACAGAGGGGCAGAAACAGAGGGCGACAAACAGAGGGGCTGAAACAGAGGGGCTGAAAGAGAGGGCAAGAAACAGAGGGGCTGAAACAGAGGGCGAGAAACAGAGGGGCTGAAACAGAGGGGCTGAAACAGAGGGGCTGAAACAGAGGGCGAGAAACAGAGGGGCTGAAACAAAGGGCGAGAAACAGAGGGGCTGAAACAGAGGGGCAGAAACAGAGGGGCTGAAACAGAGGGGCTGAATCGGAGGGGCTCAAACAGAGGGGCTGAAACAGAGGGGCTGAAACAGAGGGCAAGAAACAGAGGGGCTGAAACAGAGGGGCTGAAACAGAGGGGCAGAAACAGAGGGCGAGAAACAGAGGGGCTGAATCAGAGGGGCTGAATCAGAGGGGCTGAAACAGAGGGGCTGAAACAGAGGGCGAGAAACAGAGGGGCTGAATCAGAGGGGCTGAATCAGAGGGGCTGAAACAGAGGGGCTGAAACAGAGGGCGAGAAACAGAGGGGCTGAAACAGAGGGAGAGAAACAGAGGGGCTGAAACAGACGGGCTGAAACAGAGAGCCTGAAAGAGAGGGGCTGAAACAGAGGGGCTGAAACAGAGGGCGTGAAACTAAGGTACTGAATCAGAGGGGCTGAAACAGAGGGGCTGAAACAGACGGGCTGAAACAGAGAGCCTGAAACAGAGTGGCTGAAACAGAGGGGCTGAAATAGAGGGTCTGAAACAGAGGGGCTGATTCAGAGGGGCTGAAACAGAGGGGCTGAATCAGAGGGGCTGAAACAGAGGGGCTGAAACAGAGGGCGAGAAACAGAGAGGCTGAAACAGAGGGCGAGAAACAGAGGGGCTGAAATAGAGGGCGAGAAACAGAGGGGCTGAAACAGAGGGGCTGAAAGAGAGGGGCTGAAACAGAGGGCGAGAAACAGAGGGGCTGAAACAGAGGGCGAGAAACAGAGGGGCTGAATCAGAGGGGCTGAAACAGAAGGCGAGAAACAGAGGGGCTGAAACAGAGGGGCTGAAACAGAGGGGCTGAAACAGAGGGCGAGAAACAGAGGGGCTAAAACAGAGGGCGATAAACAGAGGGACTGAAACAGAGGGCAAGAAACAGAGGGGCTGAAACCGAGTGGCTGAAACAAAAGGGCTGAAACAGAGGGGCTGAAACAGAGGGCGAGAAACAGAGGAGCTGAATCAGAGGGGCTGAAACAGAGGGGCTGAAACAGAGGGGCTGAATCAGAGGGGCTGAAACAGAAGGCGAGAAACAGACGGGCTGAAACAGAGGGCGAGAAACAGAGGGGCAGAAACAGAGGGCGAGAAACAGTGGGGCTGAAACAGAGGGGCTGAAACAGAGGGCAAGAAACAGAGGGGCTGAAACAGAGGGCGAGAAACAGAGGGGCTGAAACAGAGGGGCTGAAACAGAGGGGCTGAAACAGAGGGCGAGAAACAGAGGGGCTGAAACAAAGGGCGAGAAACAGAGGGGCGGAAACAGAGGGGCAGAAACAGAGGGGCTGAAACAGAGGGGCTGAATCGGAGGGGCTGAAACAGAGGGGCTGAAACACAGGGGCTGAAACAGAGGGCGAGAAACAGAGGGCGAGGAACAGAGGGGCTGAAACAGAGGGGCTGAAACAGAGGGGCTGAAACAAAGCGGCTGAAACAGAGGGCGAGAAACAGAGGGGCTGAAACAGAGGGCGAGAAACAGAGGGGCTGAATCAGAGGGGCTGAAACAGAGGGCGAGAAACAGAGGGGCTGAAACAGAGGGGCTGAAACAGAGGGGCTGAAACAGAGGGCGAGAAACAGAGGGGCTGAAACAAAGGGGCTGAAACAGAGGGGCTGAAACAGAGAGCGAGAAACAGAGGGGCTGAAACAGAGGCCAGAAACAGAGGGGCTGAAACCGAGTGGCTGAAACAGAAGGGCTGAAACAGAGGGGCTGAAACAGAGGGCGAGAAACAGAGGGGCTGAATCAGAGGGGCTGAATCAGAGGAGCTGAAACAGAGGGGCTGAAACAGAGGGTCTGAATCAGAGGGGCTGAAACAGAGGGCGAGAAACAGAGGGGCTGAAACAGAGGGGCTGAAACAGAGAGCGAGAAACAGAGGGGCTGAAACAGAGGGGCTGAAACAGAGGGGCGGAAACAGAGGGGCTGAAACAGAGAGCGAGAAACAGAGGGGCTGAAACAGAGGGGCTGAACAAGAGGGCGAGAAACAGAGGGGCTGAAACAGAGGGCGAGAAACAGAGGGGCTGAAACAGAGGGCGAGAAACAGAGGGCGAGAAACAGAGGGACTGAAACAGAGGGTCTGAAACAGAGGGCGAGAAACAGAGTGGCTGAAACAGAGGGCGAGAAACAGAGGGGCTGAATCAGAGGGGCTGAAACAGAGGGGCTGAAACAGAGGGGCTGAATCAGAGGGGCTGAAACAGAAGGCGAGAAACAGAGGGGCTGAAACAGAGGGCGAGAAACAGAGGGGCAGAAACAGAGGGCGAGAAACAGAGGGGCTGAAACAGAGGTGCTGAAACAGAGGGCAAGAAACAGAGGGGCTGAAACAGAGGGCGAGAAACAGAGGGGCTGAAACAGAGGGGCTGATACAGAGGGACTGAATCAGAGGGCGAGAAACAGAGGGGCTGAAACAGAGGGCGAGAAACAGAGGGCGAGAAACAGAGGGCCAGAAACAGAGGGTCTGAAACAGAGGGGCTGAAACAGAGGGCGAGAAACAGAGTGGCTGAAACAGAGGGCGAGAAACAGAGGGGCTGAATCAGAGGGGCTGAATCAGAGGGGCTGAAACAGAGGGGCTGAATCAGAGGGGCTGAAACAGAAGGCGAGAAACAGAGGGGCTGAAACAGAGGGCGAGAAACAGAGGGGCAGAAACAGAGGGCGAGAAACAGTGGGGCTGAAACAGAGGGGCTGAAACAGATTCAAGAAACAGAGGGGCTGAAACAGAGGGCGAGAAACAGAGGGGCTGAAACAGAGGGGCTGAAACAGAGGGGCTGAAACAGAGGGCGAGAAACAGAAGGGCTGAAACAAAGGGCGAGAAACAGAGGGGCGGAAACAGAGGGGCAGAAACAGAGGGGCTGAAACAGAGGGGCTGAATCGGAGGGGCTGAAACAGAGGGGCTGAAACAGAGGGGCTGAAACAGAGGGCGAGAAACAGAGGGCGAGGAACAGAGGGGCTGAAACAGAGGGGCTGAAACAGAGGGGCTGAAACAAAGCGGCTGAAACAGAGGGCGAGAAACAGAGGGGCTGAAACAGAGGGCGAGAAACAGAGGGGCTGAATCAGAGGGGCTGAAACAGAGGGCGAGAAACAGAGGGGCTGAAACAGAGGGGCTGAAACAGAGGGGCTGAAACAGAGGGCAAGAAACAGAGGGGCTGAAACAGAGGGCGAGAAACAGAGGTGCTGAAACAGAGGGGCTGAAACAGAGGGGCTGAAACAGAGAGCGAGAAACAGAGGGGCTGAAACAGAGGGCCAGAAACAGTGGGGCTGAAACCGAGTGGCTGAAACAGAAGGGCTGAAACAGAGGGGCTGAAACAGAGGGCGAGAAACAGAGGGGCTGAATCAGAGGGGCTGAATCAGAGGAGCTGAAACAGAGGGGCTGAAACAGAGGGTCTGAATCAGAGGGGCTGAAACAGAAGGCGAGAAACAGAGGGGCTGAAAGAGAGGGCCTGAATCAGAGGGGCTGAAACAGAAGGCGAGAAACAGAGGGGCAGAAACAGAGGGCGAGAAGCAGTGGGGCTGAAACAGAGGGGCTGAAACAGAGGGCAAGAAACAGAGGGGCTGAAACAGAGGGCGAGAAACAGAGGGGCTGAAACAGAGGGCCTGAATCAGAGGGGCTGAAACAGAAGGCGAGAAACAGAGGGGCTGAAAGAGAGGGCCTGAATCAGAGGGGCTGAAACAGAAGGCGAGAAACAGAGGGTCATAAACAGAGGGCGAGAAGCAGTGGGGCTGAAGCAGAGGGGCTGAAACAGAGGGCAAGAAACAGAGGGGCTGAAACAGAGGGCAAGAAACAGAGGGGCTGAAACAGAGGGGCTGAAGCAGAGGATCTGAAACAGAGGGCGAGAAACAGAGGGGCTGAAACAAAGGGCGAGAAACAGAGGGGCTGAAACAGAGGGGCAGAAACAGAGGGGCTGAAACAGAGGGGCTGAATCGGAGGGGCTGAAACAGAGGGGCTGAAACAGAGGGGCTGAAACAGAGAGTGCGAAACAGACGGGCTGAAACAGAGGGCGAGAAACAGAGGGGCAGAAACAGAGGGCGAGAAACAGTGGGGCTGAAACAGAGGGGCTGAAACAGAGGGCAAGAAACAGAGGGGCTGAAACAGAGGGCGAGAAACAGAGGGGCTGAAACAGAGGGGCTGAAACAGAGGGGCTGAAACAGAGTGCGAGAAACAGAGGGGCTGAAACAAAGGGCGAGAAACAGAGGGGCGGAAACGGAGGGGCAGAAACAGAGGGGCTGAAACAGAGGGGCTGAATCGGAGGCGCTGAAACAGAGGGGCTGAAACAGAGGGGCTGAAACAGAGGGCAAGAAACAGAGGGGCTGAAACAGAGGGGCTGAAACAGAGGGGCAGAAACAGAGGGCGAGAAACAGAGGGGCTGAATCAGAGGGGCTGAATCAGAGGGGCTGAAACAGAGGGGCTGAAACAGAGGGCGAGAAACAGAGGGGCTGAATCAGAGGGGCTGAATCAGAGGGGCTGAAACAGAGGGGCTAAAACAGAGGGCGAGAAACTAAGGGACTGAATCAGAGGGGCTGAAACAGTGGGGCTGAAACAGACGGGCTGAAACAGAGAGCCTGAAACAGAGGGGCTGAAACAGAGGGGCTGAAATAGAGGGGCTGAAACAGAGGGGCTGAAACAGAGGGCGAGAAACTAAGGTACTGAATCAGAGGGGCTGAAACAGAGGGGCTGAATCAGAGGGGCTGAAACAGAGGGGCTGAATCAGAGGGGCTGAAACAGAGAGGCTGAAACAGAGGGCGAGAAACAGAGAGGCTGAAACAGAGGGCGAGAAACAGAGGGGCTGAAACAGATGGCGAGAAACAGAGGGGCTGAAACAGAGGGCGAGAAACAGAGGGGCTGAATCAGAGGGGCTGAAACAGAGGGGCTGAAACAGAGGGCGAGAAACAGAGGGGCTGAAACAGAGGGGCTGAAACAGAAGGCGAGCAACAGAGGGGCTGAAACAGAGGGCGAGAAACAGAGGGGCAGAAACAGAGGGCGAGAAACAGAGGGGCTGAAACAGAGGTGCTGAAACAGAGGGCAAGAAACAGAGGGGCTGAAACAGAGGGCGAGAAACAGAGGGGCTGAAACAATGGGGCTGAAACAGAGGGGCTGAAACAGAGGGGCTGATACAGAGGGGCTGAAACAGAGGGCGAGAAACAGAGTGGCTGAAACAGAGGGCGAGAAACAGAGGGGCTGAATCAGAGGGGCTGAATCAGAGGGCCTGAAACAGAGGGGCTGAATCAGAGGGGCTGAAACAGAAGGCGAGAAACAGAGGGGCAGAAACAGAGGGCGACAAACAGAGGGGCTGAAACAGAGGGGCTGAAAGAGAGGGCAAGAAACAGAGGGGCTGAAACAGAGGGCGAGAAACAGAGGGGCTGAAACAGAGGGGCTGAAACAGAGGGGCTGAAACAGAGGGCGAGAAACAGAGGGGCTGAAACAAAGGGCGAGAAACAGAGGGGCTGAAACAGAGGGGCAGAAACAGAGGGGCTGAAACAGAGGGGCTGAATCGGAGGGGCTCAAACAGAGGGGCTGAAACAGAGGGGCTGAAACAGAGGGCAAGAAACAGAGGGGCTGAAACAGAGGGGCTGAAACAGAGGGGCAGAAACAGAGGGCGAGAAACAGAGGGGCTGAATCAGAGGGGCTGAATCAGAGGGGCTGAAACAGAGGGGCTGAAACAGAGGGCGAGAAACAGAGGGGCTGAAACAGAGGGAGAGAAACAGAGGGGCTGAAACAGACGGGCTGAAACAGAGAGCCTGAAAGAGAGGGGCTGAAACAGAGGGGCTGAAACAGAGGGCGTGAAACTAAGGTACTGAATCAGAGGGGCTGAAACAGAGGGGCTGAAACAGACGGGCTGAAACAGAGAGCCTGAAACAGAGTGGCTGAAACAGAGGGGCTGAAATAGAGGGTCTGAAACAGAGGGGCTGATTCAGAGGGGCTGAAACAGAGGGGCTGAATCAGAGGGGCTGAAACAGAGGGGCTGAAACAGAGGGCGAGAAACAGAGAGGCTGAAACAGAGGGCGAGAAACAGAGGGGCTGAAATAGAGGGCGAGAAACAGAGGGGCTGAAACAGAGGGGCTGAAAGAGAGGGGCTGAAACAGAGGGCGAGAAACAGAGGGGCTGAAACAGAGGGCGAGAAACAGAGGGGCTGAATCAGAGGGGCTGAAACAGAAGGCGAGAAACAGAGGGGCTGAAACAGAGGGGCTGAAACAGAGGGGCTGAAACAGAGGGCGAGAAACAGAGGGGCTAAAACAGAGGGCGATAAACAGAGGGACTGAAACAGAGGGCAAGAAACAGAGGGGCTGAAACCGAGTGGCTGAAACAAAAGGGCTGAAACAGAGGGGCTGAAACAGAGGGCGAGAAACAGAGGAGCTGAATCAGAGGGGCTGAAACAGAGGGGCTGAAACAGAGGGGCTGAATCAGAGGGGCTGAAACAGAAGGCGAGAAACAGACGGGCTGAAACAGAGGGCGAGAAACAGAGGGGCAGAAACAGAGGGCGAGAAACAGTGGGGCTGAAACAGAGGGGCTGAAACAGAGGGCAAGAAACAGAGGGGCTGAAACAGAGGGCGAGAAACAGAGGGCCTGAAACAGAGGGGCTGAAACAGAGGGGCTGAAACAGAGGGCGAGAAACAGAGGGGCTGAAACAAAGGGCGAGAAACAGAGGGGCGGAAACAGAGGGGCAGAAACAGAGGGGCTGAAACAGAGGGGCTGAATCGGAGGGGCTGAAACAGAGGGGCTGAAACACAGGGGCTGAAACAGAGGGCGAGAAACAGAGGGCGAGGAACAGAGGGGCTGAAACAGAGGGGCTGAAACAGAGGGGCTGAAACAAAGCGGCTGAAACAGAGGGCGAGAAACAGAGGGGCTGAAACAGAGGGCGAGAAACAGAGGGGCTGAATCAGAGGGGCTGAAACAGAGGGCGAGAAACAGAGGGGCTGAAACAGAGGGGCTGAAACAGAGGGGCTGAAACAGAGGGCGAGAAACAGAGGGGCTGAAACAAAGGGGCTGAAACAGAGGGGCTGAAACAGAGAGCGAGAAACAGAGGGGCTGAAACAGAGGCCAGAAACAGAGGGGCTGAAACCGAGTGGCTGAAACAGAAGGGCTGAAACAGAGGGGCTGAAACAGAGGGCGAGAAACAGAGGGGCTGAATCAGAGGGGCTGAATCAGAGGAGCTGAAACAGAGGGGCTGAAACAGAGGGTCTGAATCAGAGGGGCTGAAACAGAGGGCGAGAAACAGAGGGGCTGAAACAGAGGGGCTGAAACAGAGAGCGAGAAACAGAGGGGCTGAAACAGAGGGGCTGAAACAGAGGGGCGGAAACAGAGGGGCTGAAACAGAGAGCGAGAAACAGAGGGGCTGAAACAGAGGGGCTGAACAAGAGGGCGAGAAACAGAGGGGCTGAAACAGAGGGCGAGAAACAGAGGGGCTGAAACAGAGGGCGAGAAACAGAGGGCGAGAAACAGAGGGACTGAAACAGAGGGTCTGAAACAGAGGGCGAGAAACAGAGTGGCTGAAACAGAGGGCGAGAAACAGAGGGGCTGAATCAGAGGGGCTGAAACAGAGGGGCTGAAACAGAGGGGCTGAATCAGAGGGGCTGAAACAGAAGGCGAGAAACAGAGGGGCTGAAACAGAGGGCGAGAAACAGAGGGGCAGAAACAGAGGGCGAGAAACAGAGGGGCTGAAACAGAGGTGCTGAAACAGAGGGCAAGAAACAGAGCGGCTGAAACAGAGGGCGAGAAACAGAGGGGCTGAAACAGAGGGGCTGATACAGAGGGACTGAATCAGAGGGCGAGAAACAGAGGGGCTGAAACAGAGGGCGAGAAACAGAGGGCGAGAAACAGAGGGCCAGAAACAGAGGGTCTGAAACAGAGGGGCTGAAACAGAGGGCGAGAAACAGAGTGGCTGAAACAGAGGGCGAGAAACAGAGGGGCTGAATCAGAGGGGCTGAATCAGAGGGGCTGAAACAGAGGGGCTGAATCAGAGGGGCTGAAACAGAAGGCGAGAAACAGAGGGGCTGAAACAGAGGGCGAGAAACAGAGGGGCAGAAACAGAGGGCGACAAACAGAGGGGCTGAAACAGATGGGCTGAAACAGAGGGCAAGAAACAGAGGGGCTGAATCAGAGGGGCTGAAACAAATGCCGAGAAACAGAGGGGCTGAAACAGAGGGCGAGAAACAGAGGGGCTGAAACAGAGGGGCTGAAAAGAGGGTGAGAAACAGAGGGGCTGAAACAGAGGGCGAGAAACAGAGGGGCTGAAACAGAGGGGCAGAAACAGAGGGGCTGAATCAGAGTGGCTGATTCAGAGGGTCTGAAACAGAGATGCTGAATCAGAGGGGCGGAAACAGAGGGCGAGAAACAGAGGGGCAGAAACAGAGGGCAAGAAACAGAGGGGCTGAAACAGAGGGCGAGAAACAGACGGGCAGAAACAGAGAGCGAGAAACAGAGGGACTGAAACAGAAGGGCTGAAAAAGAGAGCGCGAAACAGAGGGAAAGAAACAGAGGGCGAGAAACAGAGGGGCTGAAACAGAGGGCGACAAACAGAGGGGCTGAAACAGAGGGCGAGAAACAGACGGGCAGAAACAGAGGGCGAGAAACAGAGGGACTGAAACAAAGGGGCTGAAACAGAGAGCGCGAAACAGAGGTACTGAAACAGAGGGTGAGAAACAGAGGGGCTGAAACAGCGGGCAAGAAACAGAGGGGCTGAAACAGAGGGCGAGAAACAGAGGGGCTGAAACAGAGGGCAAGAAACAGAGGGGCTGAAACAGAGTGGCTGAAACAGAGGGCGAGAAACAGAGGGGCTGAATCAGACAGGCTGAATCAGATGGGCTGAAACAGAGGGCCTGAAACAGAGGGCGAGAAACAGAGTGGCTGAAACAGAGGGCGAGAAACAGAGGGCGAGAAACAGAGGGGCTGAAAAAGTGGGGCTGAAACAAAGGGGCTGAAACAAAGCGCCTGATACAGAGGGCGAGAAACAGAGGGGCTGAAATAGAGGGCGAGAAACAGAGGGGCTGAAACAGAGGGGCTGAAACAGTGGGGCTGAAACAGAGGGCGAGAAACAGAGAGGCTGAAACACAGGGCGAGAAACAGAGGGGCTGAAACAGAGGGCGAGAAACAGAGGGGCTGAAACAGAGGGCAAGAAACAGAGGGGCTGAAACAGAGAGCGAGAAACAGAGGGGCTGAAACAGAGGGGCTGAAACAGAGGGGTGGAAACAGAGGGGCTGAAACAGAGAGCGAGAAACAGAGGGGCTGAAACCAGAGGGGCTGAACCAGAGGGCGAGAAACAGAGGGGCTGAAACAGAGGGCGAGAAACAGAGGGGCTGAAACAGAGGGCGAGAAACAGAGGGCGAGAAACAGAGGGACTGAAACAGAGGGTCTGAAACAGAGGGTCTGAAACAGAGGGCGAGAAACAGAGTGGCTGAAACAGAGGGCGAGAAACAGAGGGGCTGAAACAGAGGGCGAGAAACAGAGTGGCTGAAACAGAGGGGCTGAAACAGAGGGGCGGAAACAGAGGGGCTGAAACAGAGAGCGAGAAACAGAGGGGCTGAAACAGAGGGGCGGAAACAGAGGGGCTGAAACAGAGGGTGAGAAACATAGTGGCTGAAACAAAGGGGCTGAAACAGTGGGGCTAAAATAGAGGGGCTGAAACAGAGGGCGAGAAATAGAGGGGCTGAAACAAAGGGGCTGAAACAGAGAGCGCGAAACAGAGGTACTGAAACAGAGGGCGAGAAACAGAGGGGCTGAAACAGCGGGCAAGAAACAGAGGGGCTGAAACAGAGGGCGAGAAACAGAGGGGCTGAAACAGAGGGCAAGAAACAGAGGGGCTGAAACAGAGTGGCTGAAACAGAGGGCGAGAAACAGAGGGGCTGAATCAGTCAGGCTGAATCAGATGGGCTGAAACAGAGGGGCTGAAACAGAGGGCGAGAAACAGAGTGGCTGAAACAGAGGGCGAGAAACAGAGGGCGAGAAACAGAGGGGCTGAAAAAGTGGGGCTGAAACAAAGGGGCTGAAACAAAGCGCCTGATACAGAGGGCGAGAAACAGAGGGGCTGAAATAGAGGGCGAGAAACAGAGGGGCTGAAACAGAGGGGCTGAAACAGTGGGGCTGAAACAGAGGGCGAGAAACAGAGAGGCTGAAACACAGGGCGAGAAACAGAGGGGCTGAAACAGAGGGCGAGAAACAGAGGGGCTGAAACAGAGGGCAAGAAACAGAGGGGCTGAAACAGAGGGCGAGAAACAGAGGGGCTGAAACAGAGGGGCTGAAACAGAGAGCGAGAAACAGAGGGGCTGAAACAGAGGGGCTGAAACAGAGGGGTGGAAACAGAGGGGCTGAAACAGAGAGCGAGAAACAGAGGGGCTGAAACAGAGGGGCTGAACCAGAGGGCGAGAAACAGAGGGGCTGAAACAGAGGGCGAGAAACAGAGGGGCTGAAACAGAGGGCGAGAAACAGAGGGCGAGAAACAGAGGGACTGAAACAGAGGGTCTGAAACAGAGGGTCTGAAACAGAGGGCGAGAAACAGAGTGGCTGAAACAGAGGGCGAGAAACAGAGGGGCTGAAACAGAGGGCGAGAAACAGAGTGGCTGAAACAGAGGGGCTGAAACAGAGGGGCGGAAACAGAGGGGCTGAAACAGAGAGCGAGAAACAGAGGGGCTGAAACAGAGGGGCGGAAACAGAGGGGCTGAAACAGAGGGTGAGAAACATAGTGGCTGAAACAAAGGGGCTGAAACAGTGGGGCTAAAATAGAGGGGCTGAAACAGAGGGCGAGAAATAGAGGGGCTGAAACAGAGTGCGAGAAACAGAGGGGCAGAAACAGAGGGCGAGATACAGTGGGGCTGAAACAGAGGGGCTGAAACAGAGGGCAAGAAACAGAGGGGCTGAAAAAGAGGGGCTGAAACAGAGGGCAAGAAATAGAGGGGCTGAAAAAGAGGGCGAGAAACAGAGGGGCTGAAACAGAGGGTGAGAAACAGAGGGGCTGAATCAGAGGGGCTGAAACAAATGCCGAGAAACAGAGGGGCTGAAACAGAGGGCGAGAAACAGAGGGGCTGAAACAGAGGGGCTGAAACAGAGGACGAGAAACAGAGGGGCTGAAACAGAGGGGCTGAAGCAGAGGGGCTGAAACAGAGGGCGAGAAACAGAGGGGCTGAAACAAAGGGCGAGAAACAGAGGGGCTGAAACAGAGGGGCAGAAACAGAGGGGCTGAAACAGAGGGGCTGAATCGGAGGGGCTGAAACAGAGGGGCTAAAACAGAGGGGCTGAAACAGAGAGTGCGAAACAGAGGGGCTGAAACAGAGGGCGAGAAACAGAGGGGCTAAAACAGAGGGCGATAAACAGAGGGGCCGAAACAGAGGGCAAGAAACAGAGGGGCTGAAACCGAGTGGCTGAAACAGAAGGGCTGAAACAGAGGGGCTGAAACAGAGGGCGAGAAACAGAGGGGCTGAATCAGAGGGGCTGAAACAGAGGGGCTGAAACAGAGGGGCTGAATCAGAGGGGCTGAAACAGAAGGCGAGAAACAGAGGGGCTGAAACAGAGTGCGAGAAACAGAGGGGCAGAAACAGAGGGCGAGAAACAGAGGGGCTGAAACAGAGGTGCTGAAACAGAGGGCAAGAAACAGAGGGGCTGAAACAGAGGGCGAGAAACAGAGGGGCTGAAACAAAGGGGCTGAAACAGAGGGGCTGAAACAGAGGGCGAGAAACAGAGTGGCTGAAACAGAGGGCGAGAAACAGAGGGGCTGAATCAGAGGGGCTGAATCAGAGGGGCTGAAACAGAGGGGCTGAATCAGAGGGGCTGAAACAGAAGGCGAGAAACAGAGGGGCTGAAACAGAGGGCGAGAAACAGAGGGGCAGAAACAGAGGGCGACAAACAGAGGGGCTGAAACAGAGGGGCTGAAACAGAGGGCAAGAAACAGAGGGGCTGAAACAGAGGGCGAGAAACAGAGGGGCTGAAACAGAGGGGCTGAAACAGAGGGGCTGAAACAGAGGGCGAGAAACAGAGGGGCTGAAACAAAGGGCGAGAAACAGAGGGGCTGAAACAGAGGGGCAGAAACAGAGGGGCTGAAACAGAGGGGCTGAATCGGAGGGGCTCAAACAGAGGGGCTGAAACAGAGGGGCTGAAACAGAGGGCAAGAAACAGAGGGGCTGAAACAGAGGGGCTGAAACAGAGGGGCAGAAACAGAGGGCGAGAAACAGAGGGGCTGAATCAGAGGGGCTGAATCAGAGGGGCTGAAACAGAGGGGCTGAAACAGATGGCGAGAAACAGAGGGGCTGAATCAGAGGGGCTAAATCAGGGGGGCTGAAACAGAGGGGCTGAAACAGAGGGCGAGAAACAGAGGGGCTGAAACAGAGGGAGAGAAACAGAGGGGCTGAAACAGACGGGCTGAAACAGAGAGCCTGAAAGAGAGGGGCTGAAACAGAGGGGCTGAAATAGAGGGGCTGAAACAGAGGGGCTGAAACAGAGGGTGTGAAACTAAGGTACTGAATCAGAGGGGCTGAAACAGAGGGGCTGAAACAGACGGGCTGAAACAGAGAGCCTGAAACAGAGTGGCTGAAACAGAGGGGCTGAAATAGAGGGTCTGAAACAGAGGGGCTGATTCAGACGGGCTGAAACAGAGGGGCTGAATCAGAGGGGCTGAAACAGAGGGGCTGAAACAGAGGGCGAGAAACAGAGAGGCTGAAACAGAGGGCGAGAAACAGAGGGGCTGAAATAGAGGGCGAGAAACAGAGGGGCTGAAACAGAGGGGCTGAAAGAGAGGGGCTGAAACAGAGGGCGAGAAACAGAGGGGCTGAAACAGAGGGCGAGAAACAGAGGGGCTGAAGCAGAGGGGCTGAAACAGAAGGCGAGAAACAGAGGGGCTGAAACAGAGGGGCTGAAACAGAGGGGCTGAAACAGAGGGCAAGAAACAGAGGGGCTGAAACAGAGGGCGAGAAACAGAGGGGCTAAAACAGAGGGCGATAAACAGAGGGACTGAAACAGAGGGCAAGAAACAGAGGGGCTGAAACCGAGTGGCTGAAACAGAAGGGCTGAAACAGAGGGGCAGAAACAGAGGGCGAGAAACAGAGGAGCTGAATCAGAGGGGCTGAAACAGAGGGGCTGAAACAGAGTGGCTGAATCAGAGGGGCTGAAACCGAAGGCGAGAAACAGACGGGCTGAAACAGAGGGCGAGAAACAGAGGGGCAGAAACAGAGGGCGAGAAACAGTGGGGCTGAAACAGAGGGGCTGAAACAGATTCAAGAAACAGAGGGGCTGAAACAGAGGGCGAGAAACAGAGGGGCTGAAACAGAGGGGCTGAAACAGAGGGGCTGAAACAGAGGGCGAGAAACAGAAGGGCTGAAACAAAGGGCGAGAAACAGAGGGGCGGAAACAGAGGGGCAGAAACAGAGGGGCTGAAACAGAGGGGCTGAATCGGAGGGGCTGAAACAGAGGGGCTGAAACAGAGGGGCTGAAACAGAGGGCGAGAAACAGAGGGCGAGGAACAGAGGGGCTGAAACAGAGGGGCTGAAACAGAGGGGCTGAAACAAAGCGGCTGAAACAGAGGGCGAGAAACAGAGGGGCTGAAACAGAGGGCGAGAAACAGAGGGGCTGAATCAGAGGGGCTGAAACAGAGGGCGAGAAACAGAGGGGCTGAAACAGAGGGGCTGAAACAGAGGGGCTGAAACAGAGGGCAAGAAACAGAGGGGCTGAAACAGAGGGCGAGAAACAGAGGTGCTGAAACAGAGGGGCTGAAACAGAGGGGCTGAAACAGAGAGCGAGAAACAGAGGGGCTGAAACAGAGGGCCAGAAACAGTGGGGCTGAAACCGAGTGGCTGAAACAGAAGGGCTGAAACAGAGGGGCTGAAACAGAGGGCGAGAAACAGAGGGGCTGAATCAGAGGGGCTGAATCAGAGGAGCTGAAACAGAGGGGCTGAAACAGAGGGTCTGAATCAGAGGGGCTGAAACAGAAGGCGAGAAACAGAGGGGCTGAAAGAGAGGGCCTGAATCAGAGGGGCTGAAACAGAAGGTGAGAAACAGAGGGGCAGAAACAGAGGGCGAGAAGCAGTGGGGCTGAAACAGAGGGGCTGAAACAGAGGGCAAGAAACAGAGGGGCTGAAACAGAGGGCGAGAAACAGAGGGGCTGAAACAGAGGGCCTGAATCAGAGGGGCTGAAACAGAAGGCGAGAAACAGAGGGGCTGAAAGAGAGGGCCTGAATCAGAGGGGCTGAAACAGAAGGCGAGAAACAGAGGGTCATAAACAGAGGGCGAGAAGCAGTGGGGCTGAAACAGAGGGGCTGAAACAGAGGGCAAGAAACAGAGGGGCTGAAACAGAGGGCGAGAAACAGAGGGGCTGAAACAGAGGGGCTGAAGCAGAGGATCTGAAACAGAGGGCGAGAAACAGAGGGGCTGAAACAAAGGGCGAGAAACAGAGGGGCTGAAACAGAGGGGCAGAAACAGAGGGGCTGAAACAGAGGGGCTGAATCGGAGGGGCTGAAACAGAGGGGCTGAAACAGAGGGGCTGAAACAGAGAGTGCGAAACAGACGGGCTGAAACAGAGGGCGAGAAACAGAGGGGCAGAAACAGAGGGCGAGAAACAGTGGGGCTGAAACAGAGGGGCTGAAACAGAGGGCAAGAAACAGAGGGGCTGAAACAGAGGGCGAGAAACAGAGGGGCTGAAACAGAGGGGCTGAAACAGAGGGGCTGAAACACAGTGCGAGAAACAGAGGGGCTGAAACAAAAGGCGAGAAACAGAGGGGCGGAAACGGAGGGGCAGAAACAGAGGGGCTGAAACAGAGGGGCTGAATCGGAGGCGCTGAAACAGAGGGGCTGAAACAGAGGGGCTGAAACAGAGGGCAAGAAACAGAGGGGCTGAAACAGAGGGGCTGAAACAGAGGGGCAGAAACAGAGGGCGAGAAACAGTGGGGCTGAATCAGAGGGCGAGAAACAGAGGGGCTGAAACAGAGGGGCTGAAACAGAGGGCGAGAAACAGAGGGGCTGAATCAGAGGGGCTGAATCAGAGGGGCTGAAACAGAGGGGCTAAAACAGAGGGCGAGAAACTAAGGGACTGAATCAGAGGGGCTGAAACAGTGGGGCTGAAACAGACGGGCTGAAACAGAGAGCCTGAAACAGAGGGGCTGAAACAGAGGGGCTGAAATAGAGGGGCTGAAACAGAGGGGCTGAAACAGAGGGCGAGAAACTAAGGTACTGAATCAGAGGGGCTGAAACAGAGGGGCTGAATCAGAGGGGCTGAAACAGAGGGGCTGAATCAGAGGGGCTGAAACAGAGAGGCTGAAACAGAGGGCGAGAAACAGAGAGGCTGAAACAGAGGGCGAGAAACAGAGGGGCTGAAACAGATGGCGAGAAACAGAGGGGCTGAAACAGAGGGCGAGAAACAGAGGGGCTGAATCAGAGGGGCTGAAACAGAGGGGCTGAAACAGAGGGCGAGAAACAGAGGGGCTGAAACAGAGGGGCTGAAACAGAAGGTGAGAAACAGAGGGGCAGAAACAGAGGGCGAGAAACAGAGGGGCAGAAACAGAGGGCGAGAAACAGAGGGGCTGAAACAGAGGTGCTGAAACAGAGGGCAAGAAACAGAGGGGCTGAAACAGAGGGCGAGAAACAGAGGGGCTGAAACAATGGGGCTGAAACAGAGGGGCTGAAACAGAGGGGCTGATACAGAGGGGCTGAAACAGAGGGCGAGAAACAGAGTGGCTGAAACAGAGGGCGAGAAACAGAGGGGCTGAATCAGAGGGGCTGAATCAGAGGGCCTGAAACAGAGGGGCTGAATCAGAGGGGCTGAAACAGAAGGCGAGAAACAGAGGGGCTGAAACAGAGGGCGAGAAACAGAGGGGCAGAAACAGAGGGCGACAAACAGAGGGGCTGAAACAGAGGGGCTGAAAGAGAGGGCAAGAAACAGAGGGGCTGAAACAGAGGGCGAGAAACAGAGGGGCTGAAACAGAGGGGCTGAAACAGAGGGGCTGAAACAGAGGGCGAGAAACAGAGGGGCTGAAACAAAGGGCGAGAAACAGAGGGGCTGAAACAGAGGGGCAGACACAGAGGGGCTGAAACAGAGGGGCTGAATCGGAGGGGCTCAAACAGAGGGGCTGAAACAGAGGGGCTGAAACAGAGGGCAAGAAACAGAGGGGCTGAAACAGAGGGGCTGAAACAGAGGGGCAGAAACAGAGGGCGAGAAACAGAGGGGCTGAATCAGAGGGGCTGAATCAGAGGGGCTGAAACAGAGGGGCTGAAACAGAGGGCGAGAAACAGAGGGGCTGAATCAGAGGGGCTGAATCAGAGGGGCTGAAACAGAGGGGCTGAAACAGAGGGCGAGAAACAGAGGGGCTGAAACAGAGGGAGAGAAACAGAGGGGCTGAAACAGACGGGCTGAAACAGAGAGCCTGAAAGAGAGGGGCTGAAACAGAGGGGCTGAAACAGAGGGCGTGAAACTAAGGTACTGAATCAGAGGGGCTGAAACAGAGGGGCTGAAACAGACGGGCTGAAACAGAGAGCCTGAAACAGAGTGGCTGAAACAGAGGGGCTGAAATAGAGGGTCTGAAACAGAGGGGCTGATTCAGAGGGGCTGAAACAGAGGGGCTGAATCAGAGGGGCTGAAACAGAGGGGCTGAAACAGAGGGCGAGAAACAGAGAGGCTGAAACAGAGGGCGAGAAACAGAGGGGCTGAAATAGAGGGCGAGAAACAGAGGGGCTGAAAGAGAGGGGCTGAAAGAGAGGGGCTGAAACAGAGGGCGAGAAACAGAGGGGCTGAAACAGAGGGCGAGAAACAGAGGGGCTGAATCAGAGGGGCTGAAACAGAAGGCGAGAAACAGAGGGGCTGAAACAGAGGGGCTGAAACAGAGGGGCTGAAACAGAGGGCGAGAAACAGAGGGGCTAAAACAGAGGGCGATAAACAGAGGGACTGAAACAGAGGGCAAGAAACAGAGGGGCTGAAACCGAGTGGCTGAAACAAAAGGGCTGAAACAGAGGGGCTGAAACAGAGGGCGAGAAACAGAGGAGCTGAATCAGAGGGGCTGAAACAGAGGGGCTGAAACAGAGGGGCTGAATCAGAGGGGCTGAAACAGAAGGCGAGAAACAGACGGGCTGAAACAGAGGGCGAGAAACAGAGGGGCAGAAACAGAGGGCGAGAAACAGTGGGGCTGAAACAGAGGGGCTGAAACAGAGGGCAAGAAACAGAGGGGCTGAAACAGAGGGCGAGAAACAGAGGGCCTGAAACAGAGGGGCTGAAACAGAGGGGCTGAAACAGAGGGCGAGAAACAGAGGGGCTGAAACAAAGGGCGAGAAACAGAGGGGCGGAAACAGAGGGGCAGAAACAGAGGGGCTGAAACAGAGGGGCTGAATCGGAGGGGCTGAAACAGAGGGGCTGAAACACAGGGGCTGAAACAGAGGGCGAGAAACAGAGGGCGAGGAACAGAGGGGCTGAAACAGAGGGGCTGAAACAGAGGGGCTGAAACAAAGCGGCTGAAACAGAGGGCGAGAAACAGAGGGGCTGAAACAGAGGGCGAGAAACAGAGGGGCTGAATCAGAGGGGCTGAAACAGAGGGCGAGAAACAGAGGGGCTGAAACAGAGGGGCTGAAACAGAGGGGCTGAAACAGAGGGCGAGAAACAGAGGGGCTGAAACAAAGGGGCTGAAACAGAGGGGCTGAAACAGAGAGCGAGAAACAGAGGGGCTGAAACAGAGGCCAGAAACAGAGGGGCTGAAACCGAGTGGCTGAAACAGAAGGGCTGAAACAGAGGGGCTGAAACAGAGGGCGAGAAACAGAGGGGCTGAATCAGAGGGGCTGAATCAGAGGAGCTGAAACAGAGGGGCTGAAACAGAGGGTCTGAATCAGAGGGGCTGAAACAGAAGGCGAGAAACAGAGGGGCTGAAAGAGAGGGCCTGAATCAGAGGGGCTGAAACAGAAGGCGAGAAACAGAGGGGCAGAAACAGAGGGCGAGAAACAGTGGGGCTGAAACAGAGGGGCTGAAACAGAGGGCAAGAAACAGAGGGGCTGAAACAGAGGGCGAGAAACAGAGGGGCTGAAACAGAGGGCCTGAATCAGAGGGGCTGAAACAGAAGGCGAGAAACAGAGGGGCTGAAAGAGAGGGCCTGAATCAGAGGGGCTGAAACAGAAGGCGAGAAACAGAGGGGCAGAAACAGAGGGCGAGAAGCAGTGGGGCTGAAACAGAGGGGCTGAAACAGAGGGCAAGAAACAGAGGGGCTGAAACAGAGGGCGAGAAACAGAGGGGCTGAAACAGAGGGGCTGAAGCAGAGGATCTGAAACAGAGGGCGAGAAACAGAGGGGCTGAAACAAAGGGCGAGAAACAGAGGGGCTGAAACAGAGGGGCAGAAACAGAGGGGCTGAAACAGAGGGGCTGAATCGGAGGGGCTGAAACAGAGGGGCTGAAACAGAGGGGCTGAAACAGAGAGTGCGAAACAGAGGGGCTGAAACAGAGGGCGAGAAACAGAGGGGCTAAAACAGAGGGCGATAAACAGAGGGACTGAAACAGAGGGCAAGAAACAGAGGGGCTGAAACCGAGTGGCTGAAACAGAAGGGCTGAAACAGAGGGGCTGAAACAGAGGGCGAGAAACAGAGGAGCTGAATCAGAGGGGCTGAAACAGAAGGCGAGAAACAGAGGGGCTGAAAGAGAGGGCCTGAATCAGTGGGGCTGAAACAGAAGGCGAGAAACAGAGGGTCATAAACAGAGGGCGAGAAGCAGTGGGGCTGAAACAGAGGGGCTGAAACAGAGGGCAAGAAACAGAGGGGCTGAAACAGAGGGCGAGAAACAGAGGGGCTGAAACAGAGGGGCTGAAGCAGAGGATCTGAAACAGAGGGCGAGAAACAGAGGGGCTGAAACAAAGGGCGAGAAACAGAGGGGCTGAAACAGAGGGGCAGAAACAGAGGGGCTGAAACAGAGGGGCTGAATCGGAGGGGCTGAAACAGAGGGGCTGAAACAGAGGGGCTGAAACAGAGAGTGCGAAACAGAGGGGCTGAAACAGAGGGCGAGAAACAGAGGGGCTAAAACAGAGGGCGATAAACAGAGGGACTGAAACAGAGGGCAAGAAACAGAGGGGCTGAAACCGAGTGGCTGAAACAGAAGGGCTGAAACAGAGGGGCTGAAACAGAGGGCGAGAAACAGAGGAGCTGAATCAGAGGGGCTGAAACAGAAGGCGAGAAACAGACGGGCTGAAACAGAGGGCGAGAAACAGAGGGGCAGAAACAGAGGGCGAGAAACAGTGGGGCTGAAACAGAGGGGCTGAAACAGAGGGCAAGAAACAGAGGGGCTGAAACAGAGGGCGAGAAACAGAGGGGCTGAAACAGAGGGGCTGAAACAGAGGGGCTGAAACAGAGGGCGAGAAACAGACGGGCTGAAACAAAGGGCGAGAAACAGAGGGGCGGAAACGGAGGGGCAGAAACAGAGGGGCTGAAACAGAGGGGCTGAATCGGAGGCGCTGAAACAGAGGGGCTGAAACAGAGGGGCTGAAACAGAGGGCAAGAAACAGAGGGGCTGAAACAGAGGGGCTGAAACAGAGGGGCAGAAACAGAGGGCGAGAAACAGAGGGGCTGAATCAGAGGGGCTGAATCAGAGGGGCTGAAACAGAGGGGCTGAAACAGAGGGCGAGAAACAGAGGGGCTGAATCAGAGGGGCTGAATCAGAGGGGCTGAAACAGAGGGGCTAAAACAGAGGGCGAGAAACTAAGGGACTGAATCAGAGGGGCTGAAACAGTGGGGCTGAAACAGACGGGCTGAAACAGAGAGCCTGAAACAGAGGGGCTGAAACAGAGGGGCTGAAATAGAGGGGCTGAAACAGAGGGGCTGAAACAGAGGGCGAGAAACTAAGGTACTGAATCAGAGGGGCTGAAACAGAGGGGCTGAATCAGAGGGGCTGAAACAGAGGGGCTGAATCAGAGGGGCTGAAACAGAGAGGCTGAAACAGAGGGCGAGAAACAGAGAGGCTGAAACAGAGGGCGAGAAACAGAGGGGCTGAAACAGATGGCGAGAAACAGAGGGGCTGAAACAGAGGGCGAGAAACAGAGGGGCTGAATCAGAGGGGCTGAAACAGAGGGGCTGAAACAGAGGGCGAGAAACAGAGGGGCTGAAACAGAGGGGCTGAAACAGAAGGCGAGAAACAGAGGGGCTGAAACAGAGGGCGAGAAACAGAGGGGCAGAAACAGAGGGCGAGAAACAGAGGGGCTGAAACAGAGGTGCTGAAACAGAGGGCAAGAAACAGAGGGGCTGAAACAGAGGGCGAGAAACAGAGGGGCTGAAACAATGGGGCTGAAACAGAGGGGCTGAAACAGAGGGGCTGATACAGAGGGGCTGAAACAGAGGGCGAGAAACAGAGTGGCTGAAACAGAGGGCGAGAAACAGAGGGGCTGAATCAGAGGGGCTGAATCAGAGGGGCTGAAACAGAGGGGCTGAATCAGAGGGGCTGAAACAGAAGGCGAGAAACAGAGGGGCTGAAACAGAGGGCGAGAAACAGAGGGGCAGAAACAGAGGGCGACAAACAGAGGGGCTGAAACAGAGGGGCTGAAACAGAGGGCAAGAAACAGAGGGGCTGAAACAGAGGGCGAGAAACAGAGGGGCTGAAACAGAGGGGCTGAAACAGAGGGGCTGAAACAGAGGGCGAGAAACAGAGCGGCTGAAACAAAGGGCGAGAAACAGAGGGGCTGAAACAGAGGGGCAGAAACAGAGGGGCTGAAACAGAGGGGCTGAATCGGAGGGGCTCAAACAGAGGGGCTGAAACAGAGGGGCTGAAACAGAGGGCAAGAAACAGAGGGGCTGAAACAGAGGGGCTGAAACAGAGGGGCAGAAACACAGGGCGAGAAACAGAGGGGCTGAATCAGAGGGGCTGAATCAGAGGGGCTGAAACAGAGGGGCTGAAACAGAGGGCGAGAAACAGAGGGGCTGAATCAGAGGGGCTGAATCAGAGGGGCTGAAACAGAGGGGCTGAAACAGAGGGCGAGAAACAGAGGGGCTGAAACAGAGGGAGAGAAACAGTGGGGCTGAATCAGAGGGCGAGAAACAGAGGGGCTGAAACAGAGGGGCTGAAACAGAGGGCGAGAAACAGAGGGGCTGAATCAGAGGGGCTGAATCAGAGGGGCTGAAACAGAGGGGCTAAAACAGAGGGCGAGAAACTAAGGGACTGAATCAGAGGGGCTGAAACAGTGGGGCTGAAACAGACGGGCTGAAACAGAGAGCCTGAAACAGAGGGGCTGAAACAGAGGGGCTGAAATAGAGGGGCTGAAACAGAGGGGCTGAAACAGAGGGCGAGAAACTAAGGTACTGAATCAGAGGGGCTGAAACAGAGGGGCTGAATCAGAGGGGCTGAAACAGAGGGGCTGAATCAGAGGGGCTGAAACAGAGAGGCTGAAACAGAGGGCGAGAAACAGAGAGGCTGAAACAGAGGGCGAGAAACAGAGGGGCTGAAACAGATGGCGAGAAACAGAGGGGCTGAAACAGAGGGCGAGAAACAGAGGGGCTGAATCAGAGGGGCTGAAACAGAGGGGCTGAAACAGAGGGCGAGAAACAGAGGGGCTGAAACAGAGGGGCTGAAACAGAAGGTGAGAAACAGAGGGGCAGAAACAGAGGGCGAGAAACAGAGGGGCAGAAACAGAGGGCGAGAAACAGAGGGGCTGAAACAGAGGTGCTGAAACAGAGGGCAAGAAACAGAGGGGCTGAAACAGAGGGCGAGAAACAGAGGGGCTGAAACAATGGGGCTGAAACAGAGGGGCTGAAACAGAGGGGCTGATACAGAGGGGCTGAAACAGAGGGCGAGAAACAGAGTGGCTGAAACAGAGGGCGAGAAACAGAGGGGCTGAATCAGAGGGGCTGAATCAGAGGGCCTGAAACAGAGGGGCTGAATCAGAGGGGCTGAAACAGAAGGCGAGAAACAGAGGGGCTGAAACAGAGGGCGAGAAACAGAGGGGCAGAAACAGAGGGCGACAAACAGAGGGGCTGAAACAGAGGGGCTGAAAGAGAGGGCAAGAAACAGAGGGGCTGAAACAGAGGGCGAGAAACAGAGGGGCTGAAACAGAGGGGCTGAAACAGAGGGGCTGAAACAGAGGGCGAGAAACAGAGGGGCTGAAACAAAGGGCGAGAAACAGAGGGGCTGAAACAGAGGGGCAGACACAGAGGGGCTGAAACAGAGGGGCTGAATCGGAGGGGCTCAAACAGAGGGGCTGAAACAGAGGGGCTGAAACAGAGGGCAAGAAACAGAGGGGCTGAAACAGAGGGGCTGAAACAGAGGGGCAGAAACAGAGGGCGAGAAACAGAGGGGCTGAATCAGAGGGGCTGAATCAGAGGGGCTGAAACAGAGGGGCTGAAACAGAGGGCGAGAAACAGAGGGGCTGAATCAGAGGGGCTGAATCAGAGGGGCTGAAACAGAGGGGCTGAAACAGAGGGCGAGAAACAGAGGGGCTGAAACAGAGGGAGAGAAACAGAGGGGCTGAAACAGACGGGCTGAAACAGAGAGCCTGAAAGAGAGGGGCTGAAACAGAGGGGCTGAAACAGAGGGCGTGAAACTAAGGTACTGAATCAGAGGGGCTGAAACAGAGGGGCTGAAACAGACGGGCTGAAACAGAGAGCCTGAAACAGAGTGGCTGAAACAGAGGGGCTGAAATAGAGGGTCTGAAACAGAGGGGCTGATTCAGAGGGGCTGAAACAGAGGGGCTGAATCAGAGGGGCTGAAACAGAGGGGCTGAAACAGAGGGCGAGAAACAGAGAGGCTGAAACAGAGGGCGAGAAACAGAGGGGCTGAAATAGAGGGCGAGAAACAGAGGGGCTGAAAGAGAGGGGCTGAAAGAGAGGGGCTGAAACAGAGGGCGAGAAACAGAGGGGCTGAAACAGAGGGCGAGAAACAGAGGGGCTGAATCAGAGGGGCTGAAACAGAAGGCGAGAAACAGAGGGGCTGAAACAGAGGGGCTGAAACAGAGGGGCTGAAACAGAGGGCGAGAAACAGAGGGGCTAAAACAGAGGGCGATAAACAGAGGGACTGAAACAGAGGGCAAGAAACAGAGGGGCTGAAACCGAGTGGCTGAAACAAAAGGGCTGAAACAGAGGGGCTGAAACAGAGGGCGAGAAACAGAGGAGCTGAATCAGAGGGGCTGAAACAGAGGGGCTGAAACAGAGGGGCTGAATCAGAGGGGCTGAAACAGAAGGCGAGAAACAGACGGGCTGAAACAGAGGGCGAGAAACAGAGGGGCAGAAACAGAGGGCGAGAAACAGTGGGGCTGAAACAGAGGGGCTGAAACAGAGGGCAAGAAACAGAGGGGCTGAAACAGAGGGCGAGAAACAGAGGGCCTGAAACAGAGGGGCTGAAACAGAGGGGCTGAAACAGAGGGCGAGAAACAGAGGGGCTGAAACAAAGGGCGAGAAACAGAGGGGCGGAAACAGAGGGGCAGAAACAGAGGGGCTGAAACAGAGGGGCTGAATCGGAGGGGCTGAAACAGAGGGGCTGAAACACAGGGGCTGAAACAGAGGGCGAGAAACAGAGGGCGAGGAACAGAGGGGCTGAAACAGAGGGGCTGAAACAGAGGGGCTGAAACAAAGCGGCTGAAACAGAGGGCGAGAAACAGAGGGGCTGAAACAGAGGGCGAGAAACAGAGGGGCTGAATCAGAGGGGCTGAAACAGAGGGCGAGAAACAGAGGGGCTGAAACAGAGGGGCTGAAACAGAGGGGCTGAAACAGAGGGCGAGAAACAGAGGGGCTGAAACAAAGGGGCTGAAACAGAGGGGCTGAAACAGAGAGCGAGAAACAGAGGGGCTGAAACAGAGGCCAGAAACAGAGGGGCTGAAACCGAGTGGCTGAAACAGAAGGGCTGAAACAGAGGGGCTGAAACAGAGGGCGAGAAACAGAGGGGCTGAATCAGAGGGGCTGAATCAGAGGAGCTGAAACAGAGGGGCTGAAACAGAGGGTCTGAATCAGAGGGGCTGAAACAGAAGGCGAGAAACAGAGGGGCTGAAAGAGAGGGCCTGAATCAGAGGGGCTGAAACAGAAGGCGAGAAACAGAGGGGCAGAAACAGAGGGCGAGAAACAGTGGGGCTGAAACAGAGGGGCTGAAACAGAGGGCAAGAAACAGAGGGGCTGAAACAGAGGGCGAGAAACAGAGGGGCTGAAACAGAGGGCCTGAATCAGAGGGGCTGAAACAGAAGGCGAGAAACAGAGGGGCTGAAAGAGAGGGCCTGAATCAGAGGGGCTGAAACAGAAGGCGAGAAACAGAGGGGCAGAAACAGAGGGCGAGAAGCAGTGGGGCTGAAACAGAGGGGCTGAAACAGAGGGCAAGAAACAGAGGGGCTGAAACAGAGGGCGAGAAACAGAGGGGCTGAAACAGAGGGGCTGAAGCAGAGGATCTGAAACAGAGGGCGAGAAACAGAGGGGCTGAAACAAAGGGCGAGAAACAGAGGGGCTGAAACAGAGGGGCAGAAACAGAGGGGCTGAAACAGAGGGGCTGAATCGGAGGGGCTGAAACAGAGGGGCTGAAACAGAGGGGCTGAAACAGAGAGTGCGAAACAGAGGGGCTGAAACAGAGGGCGAGAAACAGAGGGGCTAAAACAGAGGGCGATAAACAGAGGGACTGAAACAGAGGGCAAGAAACAGAGGGGCTGAAACCGAGTGGCTGAAACAGAAGGGCTGAAACAGAGGGGCTGAAACAGAGGGCGAGAAACAGAGGAGCTGAATCAGAGGGGCTGAAACAGAAGGCGAGAAACAGAGGGGCTGAAAGAGAGGGCCTGAATCAGTGGGGCTGAAACAGAAGGCGAGAAACAGAGGGTCATAAACAGAGGGCGAGAAGCAGTGGGGCTGAAACAGAGGGGCTGAAACAGAGGGCAAGAAACAGAGGGGCTGAAACAGAGGGCGAGAAACAGAGGGGCTGAAACAGAGGGGCTGAAGCAGAGGATCTGAAACAGAGGGCGAGAAACAGAGGGGCTGAAACAAAGGGCGAGAAACAGAGGGGCTGAAACAGAGGGGCAGAAACAGAGGGGCTGAAACAGAGGGGCTGAATCGGAGGGGCTGAAACAGAGGGGCTGAAACAGAGGGGCTGAAACAGAGAGTGCGAAACAGAGGGGCTGAAACAGAGGGCGAGAAACAGAGGGGCTAAAACAGAGGGCGATAAACAGAGGGACTGAAACAGAGGGCAAGAAACAGAGGGGCTGAAACCGAGTGGCTGAAACAGAAGGGCTGAAACAGAGGGGCTGAAACAGAGGGCGAGAAACAGAGGAGCTGAATCAGAGGGGCTGAAACAGAAGGCGAGAAACAGACGGGCTGAAACAGAGGGCGAGAAACAGAGGGGCAGAAACAGAGGGCGAGAAACAGTGGGGCTGAAACAGAGGGGCTGAAACAGAGGGCAAGAAACAGAGGGGCTGAAACAGAGGGCGAGAAACAGAGGGGCTGAAACAGAGGGGCTGAAACAGAGGGGCTGAAACAGAGGGCGAGAAACAGACGGGCTGAAACAAAGGGCGAGAAACAGAGGGGCGGAAACGGAGGGGCAGAAACAGAGGGGCTGAAACAGAGGGGCTGAATCGGAGGCGCTGAAACAGAGGGGCTGAAACAGAGGGGCTGAAACAGAGGGCAAGAAACAGAGGGGCTGAAACAGAGGGGCTGAAACAGAGGGGCAGAAACAGAGGGCGAGAAACAGAGGGGCTGAATCAGAGGGGCTGAATCAGAGGGGCTGAAACAGAGGGGCTGAAACAGAGGGCGAGAAACAGAGGGGCTGAATCAGAGGGGCTGAATCAGAGGGGCTGAAACAGAGGGGCTAAAACAGAGGGCGAGAAACTAAGGGACTGAATCAGAGGGGCTGAAACAGTGGGGCTGAAACAGACGGGCTGAAACAGAGAGCCTGAAACAGAGGGGCTGAAACAGAGGGGCTGAAATAGAGGGGCTGAAACAGAGGGGCTGAAACAGAGGGCGAGAAACTAAGGTACTGAATCAGAGGGGCTGAAACAGAGGGGCTGAATCAGAGGGGCTGAAACAGAGGGGCTGAATCAGAGGGGCTGAAACAGAGAGGCTGAAACAGAGGGCGAGAAACAGAGAGGCTGAAACAGAGGGCGAGAAACAGAGGGGCTGAAACAGATGGCGAGAAACAGAGGGGCTGAAACAGAGGGCGAGAAACAGAGGGGCTGAATCAGAGGGGCTGAAACAGAGGGGCTGAAACAGAGGGCGAGAAACAGAGGGGCTGAAACAGAGGGGCTGAAACAGAAGGCGAGAAACAGAGGGGCTGAAACAGAGGGCGAGAAACAGAGGGGCAGAAACAGAGGGCGAGAAACAGAGGGGCTGAAACAGAGGTGCTGAAACAGAGGGCAAGAAACAGAGGGGCTGAAACAGAGGGCGAGAAACAGAGGGGCTGAAACAATGGGGCTGAAACAGAGGGGCTGAAACAGAGGGGCTGATACAGAGGGGCTGAAACAGAGGGCGAGAAACAGAGTGGCTGAAACAGAGGGCGAGAAACAGAGGGGCTGAATCAGAGGGGCTGAATCAGAGGGGCTGAAACAGAGGGGCTGAATCAGAGGGGCTGAAACAGAAGGCGAGAAACAGAGGGGCTGAAACAGAGGGCGAGAAACAGAGGGGCAGAAACAGAGGGCGACAAACAGAGGGGCTGAAACAGAGGGGCTGAAACAGAGGGCAAGAAACAGAGGGGCTGAAACAGAGGGCGAGAAACAGAGGGGCTGAAACAGAGGGGCTGAAACAGAGGGGCTGAAACAGAGGGCGAGAAACAGAGCGGCTGAAACAAAGGGCGAGAAACAGAGGGGCTGAAACAGAGGGGCAGAAACAGAGGGGCTGAAACAGAGGGGCTGAATCGGAGGGGCTCAAACAGAGGGGCTGAAACAGAGGGGCTGAAACAGAGGGCAAGAAACAGAGGGGCTGAAACAGAGGGGCTGAAACAGAGGGGCAGAAACACAGGGCGAGAAACAGAGGGGCTGAATCAGAGGGGCTGAATCAGAGGGGCTGAAACAGAGGGGCTGAAACAGAGGGCGAGAAACAGAGGGGCTGAATCAGAGGGGCTGAATCAGAGGGGCTGAAACAGAGGGGCTGAAACAGAGGGCGAGAAACAGAGGGGCTGAAACAGAGGGAGAGAAACAGAGGGGCTGAAACAGACGGGCTGAAACAGAGAGCCTGAAAGAGAGGGGCTGAAACAGAGGGGCTGAAATAGAGGGGCTGAAACAGAGGGGCTGAAACAGAGGGCGTGAAACTAAGGTACTGAATCAGAGGGGCTGAAACAGAGGGGCTGAAACAGACGGGCTGAAACAGAGAGCCAGAAACAGAGTGGCTGAAACAGAGGGGCTGAAATAGAGGGTCTGAAACAGAGGGGCTGATTCAGAGGGGCTGAAACAGAGGGGCTGAATCAGAGGGGCTGAAACAGAGGGGCTGAAACAGAGGGCGAGAAACAGAGAGGCTGAAACAGAGGGCGAGAAACAGAGGGGCTGAAATAGAGGGCGAGAAACAGAGGGGCTGAAACAGAGGGGCTGAAAGAGAGGGGCTGAAACAGAGGGCGAGAAACAGAGGGGCTGAAACAGAGGGCGAGAAACAGAGGGGCTGAATCAGAGGGGCTGAAACAGAAGGCGAGAAACAGAGGGGCTGAAACAGAGGGGCTGAAACAGAGGGGCTGAAACAGAGGGCAAGAAACAGAGGGGCTGAAACAGAGGGCGAGAAACAGAGGGGCTAAAACAGAGGGCGATAAACAGAGGGACTGAAACAGAGGGCAAGAAACAGAGGGGCTGAAACCGAGTGGCTGAAACAGAAGGGCTGAAACAGAGGGGCTGAAACAGAGGGCGAGAAACAGAGGAGCTGAATCAGAGGGGCTGAAACAGAGGGGCTGAAACAGAGGGGCTGAATCAGAGGGGCTGAAACAGAAGGCGAGAAACAGACGGGCTGAAACAGAGGGCGAGAAACAGAGGGGCAGAAACAGAGGGCGAGAAACAGTGGGGCTGAAACAGAGGGGCTGAAACAGAGGGCAAGAAACAGAGGGGCTGAAACAGAGGGCGAGAAACAGAGGGGCTGAAACAGAGGGGCTGAAACAGAGGGGCTGAAACAGAGGGCGAGAAACAGAGGGGCTGAAAGAAAGGGCGAGAAACAGAGGGGCGGAAACAGAGGGGCAGAAACAGAGGGGCTGAAACAGAGGGGCTGAATCGGAGGGGCTGAAACAGAGGGGCTGTAACAGAGGGCGAGAATCAGAGGGGCTGAAACAGAGTGCGAGAAACAGAGGGCGAGAATCAGAGGGGCTGAATCAGAGGGCTGAAACAGAGGGGCTGAAAAAGAGGGGGAAAAACAGAGGGGCTGAAACAGAGGGCGAGAAACAGAGGGCGTGAAACAGAGGGGCTGAAACAGAGGGGCTGAAACAAAGGGGCTGAAACAGAGTGGCTGAAACAGAGGGGCTGAAACAGAGGTGCTGAAACAGAGGGGCTGAAACAGAGGGCGAGAAACAGAGGGGCTGAAACAGAGTGCGAGAAACAGAGGGGCTGAAACAGAGGGGCTGAAACAGAGGGGCTGAAACAGAGGGGCTGAAACAGAGGGGCTGAAACAGAGGGCGAGAAACAGAGGGGCTGAATCAGAGGGGCTGAATCAGAGGGGCTGAAACAGAGGAACTGAAACAGAGGGCGAGAAACAAAGGGGATGAAACAGCGGGTGAGAAACAGAGGACCAGAAACAGAGGGGCAGAAACAGAGGGGCTGAAACAGACGAGCTGAAACAGAGAGCCTGAAACAGAGGGCGAGAAACAGAGGGGCTGAAACAGAGGGCGAAAAACAGAGGGGCTGAAACAGAGGGGCTGAAACAAAGGGCAAGAAACAGAGGGGCTGAAACAGAAGGGCTGAAACAGAGGGGGAGAAACAGAGGGGCTGAAACAGAGGGTCTGAATCAGAGGGGCTGAAACAGAGGGCGAGAAACAGAGGGGCTGAAACAGAGGGGCTGAAACAGAGGGTCTGAAACAGAGGGGCTGAATCAGAGCGGCTGATTCAGAGGGGCTGAAACAGAGGGGCTAAATCAGCGGGGCTGAAACAGAGGGCGAGAAACTGAGGGGCTGAAACAGTGGGCGAGAAACAGAGGGGCAGAAACAGCAGGCGAGAAACAGAGGGGCTGAAACAGAGGGGCTGAAACAGAGGGCGAGAAACAGAGTGGCTGAAACAGAGGACTTGAAGCAGAGGGGCTGAAACAGAGGGGTTGAAACAGAGGGGCTGAAACAGAGGGGCTGAAACAGTGGGGCTGAAAAAGAGGGCGAGAAACAGAGGGGCTGAAACAGAGGGCAAGAAACAGAGGGGCTGAAACAGAGGGCGAGAAACAGAGGGGCTGAATCAGAGGGGCTGAAACAGAGGGGCTGAAACAGAGGGGGAGAAACAGAGGGGCTGAAACAGAGGGGCTGAAACAGAGGGTCTGAAATAGAGGGCCTGAATCAGAGGCGCTGATTCAGAGGGGCTGAAACAGAGGGCGCGAAACAGAGGGGCTGAAACAGAGGGCGAGAAACAGAGGGGCTGAATCAGAGGGGCTGAAACAGAGGGTGAGAAACAGAGGGGCTGAAACAGAGGGCTGAAACAGAGGGGCTGAAAAAGAGGGCGAAAAACAGAGGGGCTGAAACAGAGGGCGAGAAACAGAGGGCGTGAAACAGAGGGGCTGAAACAGAGGGGCTGAAACAGAGGGGCTGAAACAGAGGGGCTGATACAGAGGGCGAGAAACAGAGGGGCTGAAACAGAGGGCGAGAAACAGAGGGCGAGAAACAGAAGGGCGAGAAACAGCGCGGCTGAAACAGAGGGGCTGAAACAGAGGGGCTGAAACAGAGGGGCTGAAACAGGGGGGGGGGAAACAGTGAGGCTGAAACAGAGGGCGAGAAACAGAGGGGCTGAAACAGAGGGCGAGAAACAGAGGGGCTGAAACAGAGGGGCTGAAACAGAGGGGCTGAAACAGAGGCGCTGAAACAGAGGGCGAGAAACAGAGGGGCTGAAACAGAGGGCGAGAAATAGAGGGCGAGAAACAGAGGGACTTAAACAGAGGGGCTGAAACAGAGGGGCTGAAACAGAGGGTGAGAAACAGAGGGGCTGAAACAGAGGGCGAGAAACAGAGGGGCTGAAACCGAGGGGCTGAATCAGAGGGGCTGAAACAGAGGGGCTGATATAGAGGGCGAGAAACAGAGGGGCTGAAACAGAGTGCGAGAAACAGAGGGGCTGAGACAGAGGGCGAGAAACAGAGGGGCTGAAACACATCGGCTGAAACAGAGGGGCTAAATGAGAGGGGCAGAAACAGAGGGCGAGAAACAGAGGGGCTGAACCAGCGTGCGAGAAACAGAGGGGCTGAAACAGAGGGGCTGAAACAGAGGGGCTGAAACAGAGGGCGAGAAACAGAGGGGCTGAAACAGAGGGGCTGACACAGAAGGGCTGAAACAGACTGGCTGATTCAGAGGGCGAGAAACAGAGGGGCTGAATCAGAGGGGCTGAATCAGAGGGGCTGAAACAGAGGGGCTGTAACAGAGGGCGAGAATCAGAGGGGCTGAAACAGAGTGCGAGAAACAGAGGGCGAGAATCAGAGGGGCTGAAACAGAGGGGCTGATTCAGAGGTGCTGAAACAGAGGGGCTGAATCAGCGGGGCTGAAACAGAGGGCGAGAAACAGAGGGGCTGAAACAGAGGGCGAGAGACAGAGGGGCTGAAACAGAGAGCCTGAAACAGAGGGGCTGAAACAGAGGGGCTGAAATAGAGGGGCTGAAACAGAGGGGCTGAAACAGAGGGCGAGAAACTAAGGTACTGAATCAGAGGGGCTGAAACAGAGGGGCTGAATCAGAGGGGCTGAAACAGAGGGGCTGAATCAGAGGGGCTGAAACAGAGAGGCTGAAACAGAGGGCGAGAAACAGAGAGGCTGAAACAGAGGGCGAGAAACAGAGGGGCTGAAACAGATGGCGAGAAACAGAGGGGCTGAAACAGAGGGCGAGAAACAGAGGGGCTGAATCAGAGGGGCTGAAACAGAGGGGCTGAAACAGAGGGCGAGAAACAGAGGGGCTGAAACAGAGGGGCTGAAACAGAAGGCGAGAAACAGAGGGGCTGAAACAGAGGGCGAGAAACAGAGGGGCAGAAACAGAGGGCGAGAAACAGAGGGGCTGAAACAGAGGTGCTGAAACAGAGGGCAAGAAACAGAGGGGCTGAAACAGAGGGCGAGAAACAGAGGGCCTGAAACAATGGGGCTGAAACAGAGGGGCTGAAACAGAGGGGCTGATACAGAGGGGCTGAAACAGAGGGCGAGAAACAGAGTGGCTGAAACAGAGGGCGAGAAACAGAGGGGCTGAATCAGAGGGGCTGAATCAGAGGGGCTGAAACAGAGGGGCTGAATCAGAGGGGCTGAAACAGAAGGCGAGAAACAGAGGGGCTGAAACAGAGGGCGAGAAACAGAGGGGCAGAAACAGAGGGCGACAAACAGAGGGGCTGAAACAGAGGGGCTGAAACAGAGGGCAAGAAACAGAGGGGCTGAAACAGAGGGCGAGAAACAGAGGGGCTGAAACAGAGGGGCTGAAACAGAGGGGCTGAAACAGAGGGCGAGAAACAGAGGGGCTGAAACAAAGGGCGAGAAACAGAGGGGCTGAAACAGAGGGGCAGAAACAGAGGGGCTGAAACAGAGGGGCTGAATCGGAGGGGCTCAAACAGAGGGGCTGAAACAGTGGGGCTGAAACAGAGGGCAAGAAACAGAGGGGCTGCAACAGAGGGGCTGAAACAGAGGGGCAGAAACACAGGGCGAGAAACAGAGGGGCTGAATCAGAGGGGCTGAATCAGAGGGGCTGAAACAGAGGGGCTGAAACAGAGGGCGAGAAACAGAGGGGCTGAATCAGAGGGGCTGAATCAGAGGGGCTGAAACAGAGGGGCTGAAACAGAGGGCGAGAAACAGAGGGGCTGAAACAGAGGGAGAGAAACAGAGGGGCTGAAACAGACGGGCTGAAACAGAGAGCCTGAAAGAGAGGGGCTGAAACAGAGGGGCTGAAATAGAGGGGCTGAAACAGAGGGGCTGAAACAGAGGGCGTGAAACTAAGGTACTGAATCAGAGGGGCTGAAACAGAGGGGCTGAAACAGACGGGCTGAAACAGAGAGCCTGAAACAGAGTGGCTGAAACAGAGGGGCTGAAATAGAGGGTCTGAAACAGAGGGGCTGATTCAGAGGGGCTGAAACAGAGGGGCTGAATCAGAGGGGCTGAAACAGAGGGGCTGAAACAGAGGGCGAGAAACAGAGAGGCTGAAACAGAGGGCGAGAAACAGAGGGGCTGAAATAGAGGGCGAGAAACAGAGGGGCTGAAACAGAAAGGCTGAAATAGAGGGGCTGAAACAGAGGGCGAGAAACAGAGGGGCTGAAACAGAGGGCGAGAAACAGAGGGGCTGAATCAGAGGGGCTGAAACAGAAGGCGAGAAACAGAGGGGCTGAAACAGAGGGGCTGAAATAGAGGGGCTGAAACAGAGGGCAAGAAACAGAGGGGCTGAAACAGAGGGCGAGAAACAGAGGGGCTAAAACAGAGGGCGATAAACAGAGGGACTGAAACAGAGGGCAAGAAACAGAGGGGCTGAAACCGAGTGGCTGAAACAGAAGGGCTGAAACAGAGGGGCTGAAACAGAGGGCGAGAAACAGAGGAGCTGAATCAGAGGGGCTGAAACAGAGGGGCTGAAACAGAGGGGCTGAATCAGAGGGGCTGAAACAGAAGGCGAGAAACAGACGGGCTGAAACAGAGGGCGAGAAACAGAGGGGCAGAAACAGAGGGCGAGAAACAGTGGGGCTGAAACAGAGGGGCTGAAACAGAGGGCAAGAAACAGAGGGGCTGAAACAGAGGGCGAGAAACAGAGGGGCTGAAACAGAGGGGCTGAAACAGAGGGGCTGAAACAGAGGGCGAGAAACTGAGGGGCTGAAAGAAAGGGCGAGAAACAGAGGGGCGGAAACAGAGGGGCAGAAACAGAGGGGCTGAAACAGAGGGGCTGAATCGGAGGGGCTGAAACAGAGGGGCTGTAACAGAGGGCGAGAATCAGAGGGGCTGAAACAGAGTGCGAGAAACAGAGGGCGAGAATCAGAGGGGCTGAAACAGAGGGCTGAAACAGAGGGGCTGAAAAAGAGGGGGAAAAACAGAGGGGCTGAAACAGAGGGCGAGAAACAGAGGGCGTGAAACAGAGGGGCTGAAACAGAGGGGCTGAAACAAAGGGGCTGAAACAGAGTGGCTGAAACAGAGGGGCTGAAACAGAGGTGCTGAAACAGAGGGGCTGAAACAGAGGGCGAGAAACAGAGGGGCTGAAACAGAGTGCGAGAAACAGAGGGGCTGAAACAGAGGGGCTGAAACAGAGGGGCTGAAACAGAGGGGCTGAAACAGAGGGCGAGAAACAGAGGGGCTGAATCAGAGGGGCTGAATCAGAGGGGCTGAAACAGAGGAACTGAAACAGAGGGCGAGAAACAAAGGGGCTGAAACAGCGGGTGAGAAACAGAGGACCAGAAACAGAGGGGCAGAAACAGAGGGGCTGAAACAGACGAGCTGAAACAGAGAGCCTGAAACAGAGGGCGAGAAACAGAGGGGCTGAAACAGAGGGCGAAAAACAGAGGGGCTGAAACAGAGGGGCTGAAACAAAGGGCAAGAAACAGAGGGGCTGAAACAGAAGGGCTGAAACAGAGGGGGAGAAACAGAGGGGCTGAAACAGAGGGTCTGAATCAGAGGGGCTGAAACAGAGGGCGAGAAACAGAGGGGCTGAAACAGAGGGGCTGAAACAGAGGGTCTGAAACAGAGGGGCTGAATCAGAGGGGCTGATTCAGAGGGGCTGAAACAGAGGGGCTAAATCAGCGGGGCTGAAACAGAGGGCGAGAAACTGAGGGGCTGAAACAGTGGGCGAGAAACAGAGGGGCAGAAACAGCAGGCGAGAAACAGAGGGGCTGAAACAGAGGGGCTGAAACAGAGGGCGAGAAACAGAGTGGCTGAAACAGAGGACTTGAAGCAGAGGGGCTGAAACAGAGGGGTTGAAACAGAGGGGCTGAAACAGAGGGGCTGAAACAGTGGGGCTGAAAAAGAGGGCGAGAAACAGAGGGGCTGAAACAGAGGGCAAGAAACAGAGGGGCTGAAACAGAGGGCGAGAAACAGAGGGGCTGAATCAGAGGGGCTGAAACAGAGGGGCTGAAACAGAGGGGGAGAAACAGAGGGGCTGAAACAGAGGGGCTGAAACAGAGGGTCTGAAATAGAGGGCCTGAATCAGAGGCGCTGATTCAGAGGGGCTGAAACAGAGGGCGCGAAACAGAGGGGCTGAAACAGAGGGCGAGAAACAGAGGGGCTGAATCAGAGGGGCTGAAACAGAGGGTGAGAAACAGAGGGGCTGAAACAGAGGGCTGAAACAGAGGGGCTGAAAAAGAGGGCGAAAAACAGAGGGGCTGAAACATAGGGCGAGAAACAGAGGGCGTGAAACAGAGGGGCTGAAACAGAGGGGCTGAAACAGAGGGGCTGAAACAGAGGGGCTGATACAGAGGGCGAGAAACAGAGGGGCTGAAACAGAGGGCGAGAAACAGAGGGCGAGAAACAGAAGGGCGAGAAACAGCGCGGCTGAAACAGAGGGGCTGAAACAGAGGGGCTGAAACAGAGGGGCTGAAACAGTGGGGGGGAAACAGTGAGGCTGAAACAGAGGGCGAGAAACAGAGGGGCTGAAACAGAGGGCGAGAAACAGAGGGGCTGAAACAGAGGGGCTGAAACAGAGGGGCTGAAACAGAGGCGCTGAAACAGAGGGCGAGAAACAGAGGGGCTGAAACAGAGGGCGAGAAATAGAGGGCGAGAAACAGAGGGACTTAAACAGAGGGGCTGAAACAGAGGGGCTGAAACAGAGGGCGAGAAACAGAGGGGCTGAAACAGAGGGCGAGAAACAGAGGGGCTGAAACCGAGGGGCTGAATCAGAGGGGCTGAAACAGAGGGGCTGATATAGAGGGCGAGAAACAGAGGGGCTGAAACAGAGTGCGAGAAACAGAGGGGCTGAGACAGAGGGCGAGAAACAGAGGGGCTGAAACACATCGGCTGAAACAGAGGGGCTAAATGAGAGGGGCAGAAACAGAGGGCGAGAAACAGAGGGGCTGAACCAGCGTGCGAGAAACAGAGGGGCTGAAACAGAGGGGCTGAAACAGAGGGGCTGAAACAGAGGGCGAGAAACAGAGGGGCTGAAACAGAGGGGCTGACACAGAAGGGCTGAAACAGACTGGCTGATTCAGAGGGCGAGAAACAGAGGGGCTGAATCAGAGGGGCTGAATCAGAGGGGCTGAAACAGAGGGGCTGTAACAGAGGGCGAGAATCAGAGGGGCTGAAACAGAGTGCGAGAAACAGAGGGCGAGAATCAGAGGGGCTGAAACAGAGGGGCTGATTCAGAGGTGCTGAAACAGAGGGGCTGAATCAGCGGGGCTGAAACAGAGGGCGAGAAACAGAGGGGCTGAAACAGAGGGCGAGAGACAGAGGGGCTGAAACAGAGGGCGAGAAACAGAGGGGCTGAAACAGAGGGCGAGAAACAGAGGGGCTGAAACAGAGGGGCTGAAACAGAGGGGCTGAAACAGAGGGGCTGAAACAGAGGGCGAGAAACAGAGGGGCTGAAACAGAGGGCGAGAAATAGAGGGGCTGAAACAGAGGGGCTGAAACAGAATGGCTGAAACAGAGGGGCTGAAACAGAGGGCGAGAAACAGAGGTGCTGAAACAGCGGGGCTGAATCAGCGGGGCTGAAACAGAGAGCGAGATACAGAGCGCCTGAAACTGAGGGCGAGAGACAGAGGGGCAGAAACAGAGGGCGAGAAACAGAGGGGCTGAAAAAGAGGGGCTGAAACAGAGGGCGAGAAACAGAGGGGCTGAAACAGAGGGCGAGAAACAGAGGGGCTGAAACAGAGGGGCTGAAACAGAGGGGCTGAAACAGTGGGGCTGAAACAGAGGGCGAGAAACAGAGCGGCTGAAACAGAGGGCGAGAAACAGAGGGGCTGAAACAGAGGGCGAGAAACAGAGGGGCTGAATCAGAGGGGGTGAAACAGAGGGTGAGAAACAGAGGGGCTGAAACAGAGGGCGAGAAACAGAGTGGCTGAAACAGACGGGTTGAAACAGAGGGGCTGAAAAAGAGGGCAAAAAACAGAGGGGCTGAAACAGAGGGCGAGAAACAGAGAGGCTGAAACAGAGGGGCTGAAACAGGGGGGCTGAAACAGAGGGGCTGAATCAGAGGGGCTGAAACAGAGGGCGAGAAACAGAGGGGCTGAAACAGAGGGCGAGAAACAGAGGGGGAGAAAGAGAGGGCGAGAAACAGAGTGACTGAAACAGAGGGGCTGAAACAGAGAGCGTTAAACAGAGGGGCTGAAACAGAGGTCGAGAAACAGAGGGGCTGAATCAGAGGGGCTGAAACAGAGAGCGAGAAACAGAGGGGCTGAAACAGAGGGCGAGAAACAGAGGGGCTGAAACAGTGGGTGAGAAACAGAGGGGCTGAAACAGAGGGGCTGAAACAGAGGGGCTGTATCAGAGGGGCTGATTCAGAGGGGCTGAAACAGAGGGGCTGAATCAGAGGGGCTGAATCAGAGGGCGAGACACAGATGGGCTGAAACAGACGGCGAGAAACAGAGGGGCAGAAACAGAGGGCGAGAAACAGAGGGGCTGAAACAGAGGGGCTAAATTAGAGGGGCAGAAACAGAGGGCGAGAAACAGAGGGGCAGAAACAGAGGGTGAGAAACTGAGGGGCTGAAACAGAGGGGCTGAAACAGAGGGGCTGAAACAGAGGGCGAGAAACAGAGGGGCTGAAACAGAGGGGCTGACACAGAAGGGCTGAAACAGACTGGCTGATTCAGAGGGCGAGAAACAGAGGGGCTGAATCAGAGGGGCTGAATCAGAGGGGCTGAAACAGAGGGGCTGTAACAGAGGGCGAGAATCAGAGGGGCTGAAACAGAGTGCGAGAAACAGAGGGCGAGAATCAGAGGGGCTGAAACAGAGGGGCTGAAACAGAGGGGCTGAAACAGAGGGGCTGATACAGAGGGCGAGAAACAGAGGGGCTGAAACAGAGGGCGAGAAACAGAGGGGCTGAAACAGAGGGCGAGAAACAGAGGGGCTGAAACCGAGGGGCTGAATCAGAGGGGCTGAAACAGAGGGGCTGATATAGAGGGCGAGAAACAGAGGGGCTGAAACAGAGGGCGAGAAACAGAGGGGCTGAAACCGAGGGGCTGAATCAGAGGGGCTGAAACAGAGGGGCTGATATAGAGGGCGAGAAACAGAGCGGCTGAAACAGAGTGCGAGAAACAGAGGGGCTGAGACAGAGGGCGAGAAACAGAGGGGCTGAAACACAGCGGCTGAAACAGAGGGGCTAAATTAGAGGGGCAGAAACAGAGGGCGAGAAAGAGAGGGGCTGAACCAGAGTGCGAGAAACAGAGGGGCTGAAACAGAGGGGCTGAAACAGAGGGGCTGAAACAGAGGGCGAGAAACAGAGGGGCTGAAACAGAGGGGCTGACATAGAAGGGCTGAAACAGAGGGGCTGATTCAGAGGGCGAGAAACAGAGGGGCTAAATTAGAGGGGCTGAATCAGAGGGGCTAAATCAGAGAGGCTGAAACAGAGGGCGAGAAACAGAGGGGCTGAATCAGAGGGGCTGAAACAGAGGGGCTGAAACAGAGTGGCTGAAACAGAGGGTCTGAAACAGAGGGGCTGGAACAAAGGGGGAGAAACAGAGGGGCTGAAACAGAGGGGCTGAATCAGTGGGGCTGAAACAGAGGGCGAGAAACAGAGGGGCTGAAACAGAGGGCAAGAAACAGAGGGGCTGAAACAGAGGGGCTGAAACAGAGGGGCTGAATCAGAGGGGCTGATTAAGAGGGGCTGAATCAGAGGGGCTGAATCAGAGGGCGAGAAACAGAGGGGCTGAAACCGAGGGGCTGAATCAGAGGGGCTGAAACAGAGGGGCTGATACAGAGGGCGAGAAACAGAGGGGCTGAAACAGAGGGCGAGAAACAGAGGGGCTGAAACAGAGGGCGAGAAACAGAGGGGCTGAAACAGAGGGGCTGAAACAGAGGGCGAGAAACAGAGGGGCTGAAACAGAGGGCGAGAAATAGAGGGGCTGAAACAGAGGGGCTGAAACAGAATGGCTGAAACAGAGGGGCTGAAACAGAGGGCGAGAAACAGAGGTGCTGAAACAGAGGGGCTGAATCAGCGGGGCTGAAACAGAGAGCGAGATACAGAGCGCCTGAAACTGAGGGCGAGAGGCAGAGTGGCAGAAACAGAGGGCGAGAAACAGAGGGGCTGAAAAAGAGGGGCTGAAACAGAGGGCGAGAAACAGAGGGGCTGAAACAGAGGGCGAGAAACAGAGGGGCTGAAACAGAGGGGCTGAAACAGAGGGGCTGAAACAGTGGGGCTGAAACAGAGGGCGAGAAACAGAGCGGCTGAAACAGAGGGCGAGAAACAGAGGGGCTGAAACAGAGGGCGAGAAACAGAGGGGCTGAATCAGAGGGGCTGAAACAGAGGGTGAGAAACAGAGGGGCTGAAACAGAGGGCGAGAAACAGAGTGGCTGAAACAGACGGGTTGAAACAGAGGGGCTGAAAAAGAGGGCAAAAAACAGAGGGGCTGAAACAGAGGGCGAGAAACAGAGGGGCTGAAACAGAGGGGCTGAAACAGAGGGGCTGAAACAGAGGGGCTGAATCAGAGGGGCTGAAACAGAGGGCGAGAAACAGAGGGGCTGAAACAGAGGGCGAGAAACAGAGGGGGAGAAACAGAGGGCGAGAAACAGAGTGACTGAAACAGAGGGGCTGAAACAGAGAGCGTTAAACAGAGGGGCTGAAACAGAGGTCGAGAAACAGAGGGGCTGAATCAGAGGGGCTGAAACAGAGAGCGAGAAACAGAGGGGCTGAAACAGAGGGCGAGAAACAGAGGGGCTGAAACAGTGGGTGAGAAACAGAGGGGCTGAAACAGAGGGGCTGAAACAGAGGGGCTGTATCAGAGGGGCTGATTCAGAGGGGCTGAAACAGAGGGGCTGAATCAGAGGGGCTGAATCAGAGGGCGAGACACAGATGGGCTGAAACAGACGGCGAGAAACAGAGGGGCAGAAACAGAGGGCGAGAAACAGAGGGGCTGAAACAGAGGGGCTAAATTAGAGGGGCAGAAACAGAGGGCGAGAAACAGAGGGGCAGAAACAGAGGGTGAGAAACTGAGGGGCTGAAACAGAGGGGCTGAAACAGAGGGGCTGAAACAGAGGGCGAGAAACAGAGGGGCTGAAACAGAGGGGCTGACACAGAAGGGCTGAAACAGACTGGCTGATTAAGAGGGGCTGAATCAGAGGGGCTGAATCAGAGGGCGAGAAACAGAGGGGCTGAAACCGAGGGGCTGAATCAGAGGGGCTGAAACAGAGGGGCTGATACAGAGGGCGAGAAACAGAGGGGCTGAAACAGAGGGCGAGAAACAGAGGGGCTGAAACAGAGGGCGAGAAACAGAGGGGCTGAAACAGAGGGGCTGAAACAGAGGGCGAGAAACAGAGGGGCTGAAACAGAGGGCGAGAAATAGAGGGGCTGAAACAGAGGGGCTGAAACAGAATGGCTGAAACAGAGGGGCTGAAACAGAGGGCGAGAAACAGAGGTGCTGAAACAGAGGGGCTGAATCAGCGGGGCTGAAACAGAGAGCGAGATACAGAGCCCCTGAAACTGAGGGCGAGAGGCAGAGGGGCAGAAACAGAGGGCGAGAAACAGAGGGGCTGAAAAAGAGGGGCTGAAACAGAGGGCGAGAAACAGAGGGGCTGAAACAGAGGGCGAGAAACAGAGGGGCTGAAACAGAGGGGCTGAAACAGAGGGGCTGAAACAGTGGGGCTGAAACAGAGGGCGAGAAACAGAGCGGCTGAAACAGAGGGCGAGAAACAGAGGGGCTGAAACAGAGGGCGAGAAACAGAGGGGCTGAATCAGAGGGGCTGAAACAGAGGGTGAGAAACAGAGGGGCTGAAACAGAGGGCGAGAAACAGAGTGGCTGAAACAGACGGGTTGAAACAGAGGGGCTGAGAAAGAGGGCAAAAAACAGAGGGGCTGAAACAGAGGGCGAGAAACAGAGGGGCTGAAACAGAGGGGCTGAAACAGAGGGGCTGAAACAGAGGGGCTGAATCAGAGGGGCTGAAACAGAGGGCGAGAAACAGAGGGGCTGAAACAGAGGGCGAGAAACAGAGGGGGAGAAACAGAGGGCGAGAAACAGAGTGACTGAAACAGAGGGGCTGAAACAGAGAGCGTTAAACAGAGGGGCTGAAACAGAGGTCGAGAAACAGAGGGGCTGAATCAGAGGGGCTGAAACAGAGAGCGAGAAACAGAGGGGCTGAAACAGAGGGCGAGAAACAGAGGGGCTGAAACAGTGGGTGAGAAACAGAGGGGCTGAAACAGAGGGGCTGAAACAGAGGGGCTGTATCAGAGGGGCTGATTCAGAGGGGCTGAAACAGAGGGGCTGAATCAGAGGGGCTGAATCAGAGGGCGAGACACAGATGGGCTGAAACAGACGGCGAGAAACAGAGGGGCAGAAACAGAGGGCGAGAAACAGAGGGGCTGAAACAGAGGGGCTAAATTAGAGGGGCAGAAACAGAGGGCGAGAAACAGAGGGGCAGAAACAGAGGGTGAGAAACTGAGGGGCTGAAACAGAGGGGCTGAAACAGAGGGGCTGAAACAGAGGGCGAGAAACAGAGGGGCTGAAACAGAGGGGCTGACACAGAAGGGCTGAAACAGACTGGCTGATTAAGAGGGGCTGAATCAGAGGGGCTGAATCAGAGGGCGAGAAACAGAGGGGCTGAAACCGAGGGGCTGAATCAGAGGGGCTGAAACAGAGGGGCTGATACAGAGGGCGAGAAACAGAGGGGCTGAAACAGAGGGCGAGAAACAGAGGGGCTGAAACAGAGGGCGAGAAACAGAGGGGCTGAAACAGAGGGGCTGAAACAGAGGGCGAGAAACAGAGGGGCTGAAACAGAGGGCGAGAAATAGAGGGGCTGAAACAGAGGGGCTGAAACAGAATGGCTGAAACAGAGGGGCTGAAACAGAGGGCGAGAAACAGAGGTGCTGAAACAGAGGGGCTGAATCAGCGGGGCTGAAACAGAGAGCGAGATACAGAGCGCCTGAAACTGAGGGCGAGAGGCAGAGGGGCAGAAACAGAGGGCGAGAAACAGAGGGGCTGAAAAAGAGGGGCTGAAACAGAGGGCGAGAAACAGAGGGGCTGAAACAGAGGGCGAGAAACAGAGGGGCTGAAACAGAGGGGCTGAAACAGAGGGGCTGAAACAGTGGGGCTGAAACAGAGGGCGAGAAACAGAGCGGCTGAAACAGAGGGCGAGAAACAGAGGGGCTGAAACAGAGGGCGAGAAACAGAGGGGCTGAATCAGAGGGGCTGAAACAGAGGGTGAGAAACAGAGGGGCTGAAACAGAGGGCGAGAAACAGAGTGGCTGAAACAGACGGGTTGAAACAGAGGGGCTGAAAAAGAGGGCAAAAAACAGAGGGGCTGAAACAGAGGGCGAGAAACAGAGGGGCTGAAACAGAGGGGCTGAAACAGAGGGGCTGAAACAGAGGGGCTGAATCAGAGGGGCTGAAACAGAGGGCGAGAAACAGAGGGGCTGAAACAGAGGGCGAGAAACAGAGGGGGAGAAACAGAGGGCGAGAAACAGAGTGACTGAAACAGAGGGGCTGAAACAGAGAGCGTTAAACAGAGGGGCTGAAACAGAGGTCGAGAAACAGAGGGGCTGAATCAGAGGGGCTGAAACAGAGAGCGAGAAACAGAGGGGCTGAAACAGAGGGCGAGAAACAGAGGGGCTGAAACAGTGGGTGAGAAACAGAGGGGCTGAAACAGAGGGGCTGAAACAGAGGGGCTGTATCAGAGGGGCTGATTCAGAGGGGCTGAAACAGAGGGGCTGAATCAGAGGGGCTGAATCAGAGGGCGAGACACAGATGGGCTGAAACAGACGGCGAGAAACAGAGGGGCAGAAACAGAGGGCGAGAAACAGAGGGGCTGAAACAGAGGGGCTAAATTAGAGGGGCAGAAACAGAGGGCGAGAAACAGAGGGGCAGAAACAGAGGGTGAGAAACTGAGGGGCTGAAACAGAGGGGCTGAAACAGAGGGGCTGAAACAGAGGGCGAGAAACAGAGGGGCTGAAACAGAGGGGCTGACACAGAAGGGCTGAAACAGACTGGCTGATTCAGAGGGCGAGAAACAGAGGGGCTGAATCAGAGGGGCTGAATCAGAGGGGCTGAAACAGAGGGGCTGTAACAGAGGGCGAGAATCAGAGGGGCTGAAACAGAGTGCGAGAAACAGAGGGCGAGAATCAGAGGGGCTGAAACAGAGGGGCTGAAACAGAGGGGCTGAAACAGAGGGGCTGATACAGAGGACGAGAAACAGAGGGGCTGAAACAGAGGGCGAGAAACAGAGGGGCTGAAACAGAGGGCGAGAAACAGCGGGGCTGAAACAGAGGGGCTGAAACAGAGGGGCTGAAACAGAGGGGCTGAAACAGAGGGCGAGAAACAGTGAGGCTGAAACAGAGGGCGAGAAACAGAGGGGCTGAAACAGAGGGCGAGAAACAGAGGGGCTGAAACAGAGGGCGAGAAACAGAGGGCGAGAAACAGAGGGACTTAAACAGAGGGGCTGAAACAGAGGGGCTGAAACAGAGGGAGAGAAACAGAGGGGCTGAAACAGAGGGCGAGAAACAGAGGTGCTGAAACCGAGGGGCTGAATCAGAGGGGCTGAAACAGAGGGGCTGAAACAGAGCGGCTGAAACAGAGTGCGAGAAACAGAGGGGCTGAGACAGAGGGCGAGAAACAGAGGGGCTGAAACACAGCGGCTTAAACAGAGGGGCTAAATTAGAGGGGCAGAAACAGAGGGCGAGAAACAGAGGGGCTGAACCAGAGGGCGAGAAACAGAGGGGCTGAAACAGAGGGGCTGAAACAGAGGGGCTGAAACAGAGGGCAAGAAACAGAGGGGCTGAAACAGAGGGGCTGACATAGAAGGGCTGAAACAGAGGGGCTGATTCAGAGGGCGAGAAACAGAGGGGCTAAATTAGAGGGGCTGAATCAGAGGGGCTAAATCAGAGAGGCTGAAACAGAGGGCGAGAAACAGAGGGGCTGAATCAGAGGGGCTGAAACAGAGGGGCTGAAACAGAGTGGCTGAAACAGAGGGTCTGAAACAGAGGGGCTGGAACAGAGGGGGAGAAACAGAGGGGCTGAAACAGAGGGGCTGAATCAGTGGGGCTGAAACAGAGGGCGAGAAACAGAGGGGCTGAAACAGAGGGCAAGAAACAGAGTGGCTGAAACAGAGGGGCTGAAACAGAGGGGCTGAATCAGAGGGGCTGATTAAGAGGGGCTGAATCAGAGGGGCTGAATCAGAGGGCGAGAAACAGAGGGGCTGAAACCGAGGGGCTGAATCAGAGGGGCTGAAACAGAGGGGCTGATACAGAGGGCGAGAAACAGAGGGGCTGAAACAGAGGGCGAGAAACAGAGGGGCTGAAACAGAGGGGCTGAAACAGAGGGCGAGAAACAGAGGGGCTAATACAGAGGGCGAGAAATAGAGGGGCTGAAACAGAGGGGCTGAAACAGAATGGCTGAAACAGAGGGGCTGAAACAGAGGGCGAGAAACAGAGGTGCTGAAACAGAGGGGCTGAATCAGCGGGGCTGAAACAGAGAGCGAGATACAGAGCGCCTGAAACTGAGGGCGAGAGACAGAGGGGCAGAAACAGAGGGCGAGAAACAGAGGGGCTGAAAAAGAGGGGCTGAAACAGAGGGCGAGAAACAGAGGGGCTGAAACAGAGGGCGAGAAACAGAGGGGCTGAAACAGAGGGGCTGAAACAGAGGGGCTGAAACAGTGGGGCTGAAACAGAGGGCGAGAAACAGAGCGGCTGAAACAGAGGGCGAGAAACAGAGGGGCTGAAACAGAGGGCGAGAAACAGAGGGGCTGAATCAGAGGGGCTGAAACAGAGGGTGAGAAACAGAGGGGGTGAAACAGAGGGCGAGAAACAGAGTGGCTGAAACAGACGGGTTGAAACAGAGGGGCTGAAAAAGAGGGCAAAAAACAGAGGGGCTGAAACAGAGGGCGAGAAACAGAGGGGCTGAAAAAGAGGGGCTGAAACAGAGGGCGAGAAACAGAGGGGCTGAAACAGAGGGGCTGAAACAGAGGGGCTGAAACAGAGGGGCTGAATCAGAGGGGCTGAAACAGAGGGCGAGAAACAGAGGGGCTGAAACAGAGGGCGAGAAACAGAGGGGGAGAAACAGAGGGCGAGAAACAGAGTGACTGAAACAGAGGGGCTGAAACAGAGAGCGTTAAACAGAGGGGCTGAAACAGAGGTCGAGAAACAGAGGGGCTGAATCAGAGGGGCTGAAACAGAGAGCGAGAAACAGAGGGGCTGAAACAGAGGGCGAGAAACAGAGGGGCTGAAACAGTGGGTGAGAAACAGAGGGGCTGAAACAGAGGGGCTGAAACAGAGGGGCTGTATCAGAGGGGCTGATTCAGAGGGGCTGAAACAGAGGGGCTGAATCAGAGGGGCTGAATCAGAGGGCGAGACACAGATGGGCTGAAACAGAGGGCGAGAAACAGAGGGGCAGAAACAGAGGGCGAGAAACAGAGGGGCTGAAACAGAGGGGCTAAATTAGAGGGGCAGAAACAGAGGGCGAGAAACAGAGGGGCAGAAACAGAGGGTGAGAAACTGAGGGGCTGAAACAGAGGGGCTGAAACAGAGGGGCTGAAACAGAGGGCGAGAAACAGAGGGGCTGAAACAGAGGGGCTGACACAGAAGGGCTGAAACAGACTGGCTGATTCAGAGGGCGAGAAACAGAGGGGCTGAATCAGAGGGGCTGAATCAGAGGGGCTGAAACAGAGGGGCTGTAACAGAGGGCGAGAAACAGAGGGGCTGAAACAGAGTGCGAGAAACAGAGGGCGAGAATCAGAGGGGCTGAAACAGAGGGGCTGAAACAGAGGGGCTGAAACAGAGGGGCTGATACAGAGGGCGAGAAACAGAGGGGCTGAAACAGAGGGCGAGAAACAGAGGGGCTGAAACAGAGGGCGAGAAACAGCGGGGCTGAAACAGAGGGGCTGAAACAGAGGGGCTGAAACAGAGGGGCTGAAACAGAGGGCGAGAAACAGTGAGGCTGAAACAGAGGGCGAGAAACAGAGGGGCTGAAACAGAGGGCGAGAAACAGAGGGGCTGAAACAGAGGGCGAGAAACAGAGGGTGAGAAACAGAGGGACTTAAACAGAGGGGCTGAAACAGAGGGGCTGAAACAGAGGGAGAGAAACAGAGGGGCTGAAACAGAGGGCGAGAAACAGAGGGGCTGAAACCGAGGGGCTGAATCAGAGGGGCTGAAACAGAGGGGCTGATATAGAGGGCGAGAAACAGAGCGGCTGAAACAGAGTGCGAGAAACAGAGGGGCTGAGACAGAGGGCGAGAAACAGAGGGGCTGAAACACAGCGGCTGAAACAGAGGGGCTAAATTAGAGGGGCAGAAACAGAGGGCGAGAAACAGAGGGGCTGAACCAGAGGGCGAGAAACAGAGGGGCTGAAACAGAGGGGCTGAAACAGAGGGGCTGAAACAGAGGGCGAGAAACAAAGGGGCTGAAACAGAGGGGCTGACATAGAAGGGCTGAAACAGAGGGGCTGATTCAGAGGGCGAGAAACAAAGGGGCTAAATTAGAGGGGCTGAATCAGAGGGGCTAAATCAGAGAGGCTAAAACAGAGGGCGAGAAACAGAGGGGCTGAATCAGAGGGGCTGAAAGAGAGGGGCTGAAACAGAGTGGCTGAAACAGAGGGTCTGAAACAGAGGGGCTGGAACAGAGGGGGAGAAACAGAGGGCCTGAAACAGAGGGGCTGAATCAGTGGGGCTGAAACAGAGGGCGAGAAACAGAGGGGCTGAAACAGAGGGCAAGAAACAGAGGGGCTGAAACAGAGGGGCTGAAACAGAGGGGCTGAATCAGAGGGGCTGATTAAGAGGGGCTGAATCAGAGGGGCTGAATCAGAGGGCGAGAAACAGAGGGGCTGAAACCGAGGGGCTGAATCAGAGGGGCTGAAACAGAGGGGCTGATACAGAGGGCGAGAAACAGAGGGGCTGAAACAGAGGGCGAGAAACAGAGGGTCTGAAACAGAGCGGCTGAATCAGAGGGGCTGATTCAGAGGGCGAGAAATAGAGGGATTGAAACAGAGGGGCTGAAACAGTGGGGCTGAAACAGAGGGCGAGAAAAAGAGGGGCTGAAACAGAGGGTGAGAAACAGAGGGGCTGAAAGAGAGGGGCTGAAACAGAGGGGCTGAAACAGAGGGGCTGAAACAGAGGGCGAGAAATAGAGGGGCTGAAACAGAGGGCGAGAAACAGAGTGGCTGAAACAGAGGGCGAGAAACAGAGGGGCTGAAACAGAGGGGCTGAAACAGAGGGGCTGAAACAGAGGGCGAGAAACAGAGGGGCTGAAACAGAGGTCGAGAAACAGAGGGGCTGAATCAGAGGGGCTGAAACAGAGAGCGAGAAACAGAGGGGCTGAAACAGAGGGCGAGAAACAGAGGGGCTGAAACAGTGGGTGAGAAACAGAGGGGCTGAAACAGAGGGGCTGAAACAGAGGGGCTGTATCAGAGGGGCTGATTCAGAGGGGCTGAAACAGAGGGGCTGAATCAGAGGGGCTGAATCAGAGGGCGAGACACAGATGGGCTGAAACAGAGGGCGAGAAACAGAGGGGCAGAAACAGAGGGCGAGAAACAGAGGGGCTGAAACAGAGGGGCTGAAACAGAGGGGCTAAATTAGAGGGGCAGAAACAGAGGGCGAGAAACAGAGTGGCAGAAACAGAGGGTGAGAAACTGAGGGGCTGAAACAGAGGGGCTGAAACAGAGGGCGAGAAACAGAGGGGGTGAAACAGAGGGGCTGACACAGAAGGGCTGAAATAGACTGGCTGATTCAGAGGGCGAGAAACAGACGGGCTGAATCAGAGGGGCTGAATCAGAGGGGCTGAAACACAGGGGCTGTAACAGAGGGCGAGAATCAGAGGGGCTGAAACAGAGTGCGAGAAACAGCGGGCGAGAATCAGAGGGGCTGAAACAGAGGGGCTGAAACAGAGGGGCTGAAACAGAGGGGCTGATACAGAGGGGCTGAAACAGAGGGGCTGATACAGAGGGCGAGAAACAGAGGGGCTGAAACAGAGGGCGAGAAACAGAGGGGCTGAAACAGAGGGCGAGAAACAGCGGGGCTGAAACAGAGGGGCTGAAACAGAGGGGCTGAAACAGAGGGCGTGAAACAGTGAGGCTGAAACAGAGGGCGAGAAACAGAGGGGCTGAAACAGAGGGCGAGAAACAGAGGGGCTGAAACAGAGGGCGAGAAATAGAGGGCGAGAAACAGAGGGACTTAAACAGAGGGGCTGAAACAGAGGGGCTGAAACAGTGGGCGAGAAACAGAGGGGCTGAAACAGAGGGCGAGAAACAGAGGGGCTGAAACCGAGGGGCTGAATCAGAGGGGCTGAAACAGAGGGGCTGATATAGAGGGCGAGAAACAGAGGGGCTGAAACAGAGTGCGAGAAACAGAGGGGCTGAGACAGAGGGCGAGAAACAGAGGGGCTGAAACACAGCGGCTGAAACAGAGGGGCTAAATTAGAGGGGCAGAAACAGAGGGCGAGAAACAGAGGGGCTGAACTAGAGTGCGAGAAACAGAGGGGCTGAAACAGAGGGGCTGAAACAGAGGGGCTGAAACAGAGGGCGAGAAACAGAGGGGCTGAAACAGAGGGGCTGACACAGAAGGGCTGAAACAGAGGGGCTGATTCAGAGGGCGAGAAACAGAGGGGCTAAATTAGAGGGGCTGAATCAGAGGGGCTAAATCAGAGGGGCTGAAAGAGATGGCGAGAAACAGAGGGGCTGAATCAGAGGGGCTGAAACAGAGGGGCTGAAACAGAGTGGCTGAAACAGAGGGTCTGAAACAGAGGGGCTGGAACAGAGGGGGAGAAACAGAGGGTCTGAAACAGAGGGGCTGAATCAGAGGGGCTGAAACAGAGGGCGAGAAACAGAGGAGCTGAAACAGAGGGCAAGAAACAGAGGGGCTGAAACAGAGGGGCTGAAACAGAGGGGCTGAATCAGAGGGGCTGATTAAGAGGGGCTGAATCAGAGGGGCTGAATCAGAAGGGCTGAAACAGAGGGAGAGAAACAGAGGGGCTGACACAGAGGGCGAGAAACAGAGTGGCTGAAACCGAGTGGCTGAATCAGAGGGGCTGAAACAGAGGGGCTGATACAGAGGGCGAGAAACAGAGGGGCTGAAACAGAGGGCGAGAAACAGAGGGGCTGAAACAGAGGGCGAGAAACAGAGGGGCTGAAACAGAGCGGCTGAATCAGAGGGGCTGATTCAGAGGGCGAGAAATAGAGGGATTGAAACAGAGGGGCTGAAACAGAGGGCGAGAAAAAGAGGGGCTGAAACAGAGGGTGAGAAACAGAGGGGCTGAAAGAGAGGGGCTGAAACAGAGGGGCTGAAACAGAGGGGCTGAAACAGAGGGCGAGAAATAGAGGGGCTGAAACAGAGGGCGAGAAACAGAGGGGCTGAAACAGAGGGCGAGAAACAGAGGGGCTGAAACAGAGGGGCTGAAACAGAGGGGCTGAAACAGAGGGTGAGAAACAGAGGGGCTGAAACAGAGGTCGAGAAACAGAGGGGCTGAATCAGAGGGGCTGAAACAGAGAGCGAGAAACAGAGGGGCTGAAACAGAGGGCGAGAAACAGAGGGGCTGAAACAGTGGGTGAGAAACAGAGGGGCGGAAACAGAGGGGATGAAACAGAGGGGCTGTATCAGAGGGGCTGATTCAGAGGGGCTGAAACAGAGGGGCTGAATCAGAGGGGCTGAATCAGAGGGCGAGACACAGAGGGGCTGAATCAGAGGGCGAGAAACAGAGGGGCAGAAACAGAGGGCGAGAAACAGAGGGGCTAAAACAGAGGGGCTGAAACAGAGGGGCTAAATTAGAGGGGCAGAAACAGAGGGCGAGAAACAGAGGGGCTGAACCAGAGGGCGAGAAACAGAGGGGCTGAAACAGAGGGGCTGAAACAGAGGGGCTGAAACAGAGGGCGAGAAACAGAGGGGCTGAAACAGAGGGGCTGACACAGAAGGGCTGAAACAGACTGGCTGATTCAGAGGGCGAGAAACAGAGGGGCTGAATCAGAGGGGCTGAATCAGAGGGGCTGAAACAGAGGGGCTGTAACAGAGGGCGAGAATCAGAGGGGCTGAAACAGAGTGCGAGAATCAGAGGGCGAGAATCAGAGGGGCTGAAACAGAGGGGCTGAAACAGAGGGGCTGAAACAGAGGGGCTGATACAGAGGGCGAGAAACAGAGGTGCTGAAACAGAGGGCGAGAAACAGAGGGGCTGAAACAGAGGGCGAGAAACAGCGGGGCTGAAACAGAGGGACTGAAACAGAGGGGCTGAAACAGAGGGGCTGAAACAGAGGGCGAGAAACAGTGAGGCTGAAACAGAGGGCGAGAAACAGAGGGGCTGAAACAGAGGGCGAGAAACAGAGGGGCTGAAACAGAGGGGCTGAAACAGAGGGGCTGAAACAGAGGGGCTGAAACAGAGGGCGAGAAAAAGAGGGGCTGAAACAGAGGGCGAGAAACAGAGGGCGAGAAACAGAGGGACTTAAACAGAGGGGCTGAAACAGAGGGGCTGAAACAGAGGGCGAGAAACAGAGCGGCTGAAACAGAGGGCGAGAAACAGTGGGGCTGAAACCGAGGGGCTGAATCAGAGGGGCTGAAACAGAGGGGCTGAAACAGAGGGCGATAAACAGAGGGGCTGAAACAGAGGGCGAGAAACAGAGGGGCTGAAACAGAGCGGCTGAAACAGAGGGGCTAAATTAGAGGGGCAGAAACAGAGGGCGAGAAACAGAGGGGCTGAACCAGAGGGCGAGAAACAGAGGGGCTGAAACAGAGGGGCTGACACAGAAGGGCTGAAACAGAGGGGCTGATTCAGAGGGCGAGAAACAGAGGGGCTGAATCAGAGGGGCTGAATCAGAGGGGCTGAAACAGAGGGGCTGTAACAGAGGGCGAGAATCAGAGGGGCTGAAACAGAGGGGCTGAAACAGAGGGTCTGAAACAGAGGGGCTGAAACAGAGGGCGAGAAACAGAGGGGCTGAAACAGAGGGCGAGAAACAGAGGGGCTGAAACAGAGGGCGAGAAACAGCGGGGCTGAAACAGAGGGGCTGAAACAGAGGGGCTGAAACAGAGGGGCTGAAACAGAGGGCGAGAAACAGTGAGGCTGAAACAGAGGGCGAGAAACAGAGGGCCTGAAACAGAGGGCGAGAAACAGAGGGGCTGAAACAGAGGGGCTGAAACAGAGGGGCTGAAACAGAGGGGCTGAAACAGAGGGCGAGAAAAAGAGGGGCTGAAACAGAGGGCGAGAAACAGAGGGCGAGAAACAGAGGGACTTAAAGAGAGGGGCTGAAACAGAGGGGCTGAAACAGAGGGCGAGAAACAGAGGGGCTGAAACAGAGGGCGAGAAACAGAGGGGCTGAAACCGAGGGGCTGAATCAGAGGGGCTGAAACAGAGGGGCTGATACAGAGGGCGAGAAACAGAGGGGCTGAAACAGAGGGCGAGAAACAGAGGGTTGAAACAGAGGGCGAGAAACAGAGTGGCTGAAACAGAGCGGCTGAAACAGAGGGGCTGAAACAGAGGGGCTGAATCAGAGGGGCTGATTCAGAGGGCGAGAAATAGAGGGGCTGAAACAGAGGGCGAGAGACAGAGATGCAGAAACAGAGGGCGAGAAACAGAGGGGCTGAAACAGAGGGGCTGAAACAGAGGGCGAGAAACAGAGGGGCTGAAACAGAGGGCGAGAAACAGAGGGGCTGAAACAGAGGGGCTGAAACAGAGAGGCTGAAACAGAGGGCGAGAAACAGAGGGGCTGAAACAGAGGGGCTGACACAGAAGGGCTGAAACAGAGGGGCTGATTCAGAGGGCGAGAAACAGAGGGGCTAAATTAGAGGGGCTGAATCAGAGGGGCTAAATCAGAGGGGCTGAAACAGAGGGCGAGAAACAGAGGGGCTGAATCAGAGGGGCTGAAACAGAGGGGCTGAAAAAGAGTGGCTGAAACAGAGGGTCTGAAACAGAGGGGCTGGAACAGAGGGGGAGAAACAGAGGGTCTGAAACAGAGGGGCTGAATCAGAGGGGCTGAAACAGAGGGCGAGAAACAGAGGGGCTGAAACAGTGGGCGTGAAACAGAGGGGCTGAAACAGAGGGGCTGAAACAGAGGGGCTGAAACAGAGGGGCTGATTAAGAGGGGCTGAATCAGAGGGGCTGAATCAGAGGGGCTGAAAAAGAGGGAGAGAAACAGAGGGGCTGAAACAGAGGGCGAGAAACAGAGGGGCTGAAACCGAGTGGCTGAATCAGAGGGGCTGAAACAGAGGAGCTGATACAGAGGGCGAGAAACAGAGGGGCTGAAACAGAGGGCGAGAAACAGAGGGGCTGAAACAGAGGGCGAGAAACAGAGGGGCTGAAACAGAGCGGCTGAATCAGAGGGGCTGATTCAGAGGGCGAGAAATAGAGGGATTGAAACAGAGGGGCTGAAACAGAGGGGCTGAAACAGAGGGCGAGAAAAAGAGGGGCTGAAACAGAGGGTGAGAAACAGAGGGGCTGAAAGAGAGGGGCTGAAACAGAGGGGCTGAAACAGAGGGGCTGAAACAGAGGGCGAGAAATAGAGGGGCTGAAACAGAGGGCGAGAAACAGAGGGGCTGAAACAGAGGGCGAGAAACAGAGGGGCTGAAACAGAGGGGCTGAAACAGAGGGGCTGAAACAGAGGGCGAGAAACAGAGGGGCTGAAACAGAGGTCGAGAAACAGAGGGGCTGAATCAGAGGGGCTGAAACAGAGAGCGAGAAACAGAGGGGCTGAAACAGAGGGCGAGAAACAGAGGGGCTGAAACAGTGGGTGAGAAACAGAGGGGCTGAAACAGAGGGGCTGAAACAGAGGGGCTGTATCAGAGGGGCTGATTCAGAGGGGCTGAAACAGAGGGGCTGAATCAGAGGGGCTGAATCAGAGGGCGAGACACAGAGGGGCTGAATCAGAGGGCGAGAAACAGAGGGGCAGAAACAGAGGGCGAGAAACAGAAGGGCTGAAACAGAGGGGCTGAAACAGACGGGCTAAATTAGAGGGGCAGAAACAGAGGGCGAGAAACAGAGGGGCTGAACCAGAGGGCGAGAAACAGAGGGGCTGAAACAGAGGGGCTGAAACAGAGGGGCTGAAACAGAGGGCGAGAAACAGAGGGGCTGAAACAGAGGGGTTGACACAGAAGGGCTGAAACAGAGGGGCTGATTCAGAGGGCGTGAAACAGAGGGGCTGAATCAGAGGGGCTGAATCAGAGGGGCTGAAAAAGAGGGGCTGTAACAGAGGGCGAGAATCAGAGGGGCTGAAACAGAGTGCGAGAATCAGAGGGCGAGAATCAGAGGGGCTGAAACAGAGGGGCTGAAACAGAGGGGCTGAAACAGAGGGGCTGATACAGAGGGCGAGAAACAGAGGTGCTGAAACAGAGGGCGAGAAACAGAGGGGCTGAATCAGAGGGCGAGAAACAGCGGGGCTGAAACAGAGGGGCTGAAACAGAGGGGCTGAAACAGAGGGCGAGAAACAGTGAGGCTGAAACAGAGGGCGAGAAACAGAGGGGCTGAAACAGAGGGCGAGAAACAGAGGGGCTGAAACAGAGGGGCTGAAACAGAGGGGCTGAAACAGAGGGGCTGAAACAGAGGGCGAGAAACAGAGGGGCTGAAACAGAGGGCGAGAAACAGAGGGCGAGAAACAGAGGGACTTAAACAGAGGGGCTGAAACAGAGGGGCTGAAACAGAGGGCGAGAAACAGAGGGGCTGAAACAGAGGGCGAGAAACAGTGGGGCTGAAACCGAGGGGCTGAATCAGAGGGGCTGAAACAGAGGGGCTGATACAGAGGGCGAGAAACAGAGGGGCTGAAACAGAGGGCGAGAAACAGAGGGCTGAAACAGAGCGGCTGAAACAGAGTGGTTAAATTAGAGGGGCAGAAACAGAGGGCGAGAAGCAGAGGGACTGAACCAGAGGGCGAGAAACAGAGGGGCTGAAACAGAGGGGCTGAAACAGAGGGGCTGAAACAGAGGGCGAGATACAGAGGGGCTGAAACAGAGGGGCTGACACAGAAGGGCTGAAACAGAGGGGCTGATTCAGAGGGCGAGAAACAGAGGGGCTGAATCAGAGGGGCTGAATCAGAGGGGCTGAAACAGAGGGGCTGTAACAGAGGGCGAGAATCAGAGGGGCTGAAACAGAGGGGCTGAAACAGAGGGTCTGAAACAGAGGGGCTGAAACAGAGGGCGAGAAACAGAGGGGCTGAAACAGAGGGCGAGAAACAGCGGGGCTGAAACAGAGGGGCTGAAACAGAGGGGCTGAAACAGAGGGGCTGAAACAGAGGGCGAGAAACAGTGAGGCTGAAACAGAGGGCGAGAAACAGAGGGCCTGAAACAGAGGGCGAGAAACAGAGGGGCTGAAACAGAGGGGCTGAAACAGAGGGGCTGAAACAGAGGGGCTGAAACAGAGGGCGAGAAACAGAGGGGCTGAAACAGAGGGCGAGAAACTGAGGGCGAGAAACAGAGGGACTTAAACAGAGGGGCTGAACAGAGGGGCTGAAACAGAGGGCGAGAAACAGAGGGGCTGAAACCGAGTGGCTGAATCAGAGGGGCTGAAACAGAGGGGCTGATACAGAGGGCGAGAAACAGAGGGGCTGAAACAGAGGGCGAGAAACAGAGGGGCTGAAACAGAGGGCGAGAAACAGAGGGTTGAAACAGAGGGCGAGAAACAGAGTGGCTGAAACAGAGCGGCTGAAACAGAGGGGCTGAAACAGAGGGGCTGAATCAGAGGGGCTGATTCAGAGGGCGAGAAATAGAGGGGCTGAAACAGAGGGCGAGAGACAGAGATGCAGAAACAGAGGGCGAGAAACAGAGGGGCTGAAACAGAGGGGCTGAAACAGAGGGCGAGAAACAGAGGGGCTGAAACAGAGGGCGAGAAACAGAGGGGCTGAAACAGAGGGGCTGAAACAGAGAGGCTGAAACAGAGGGCGAGAAACAGAGGGGCTGAAACAGAGGGGCTGACACAGAAGGGCTGAAACAGAGGGGCTGATTCAGAGGGCGAGAAACAGAGGGGCTAAATTAGAGGGGCTGAATCAGAGGGGCTAAATCAGAGGGGCTGAAACAGAGGGCGAGAAACAGAGGGGCTGAATCAGAGGGGCTGAAACAGAGGGGCTGAAAAAGAGTGGCTGAAACAGAGGGTCTGAAACAGAGGGGCTGGAACAGAGGGGGAGAAACAGAGGGTCTGAAACAGAGGGGCTGAATCAGAGGGGCTGAAACAGAGGGCGAGAAACAGAGGGGCTGAAACAGAGGGCGTGAAACAGAGGGGCTGAAACAGAGGGGCTGAAACAGAGGGGCTGAAACAGAGGGGCTGATTAAGAGGGGCTGAATCACAGGGGCTGAATCAGAGGGGCTGAAACAGAGGGAGAGAAACAGAGGGGCTGAAACAGAGGGCGAGAAACAGAGGGGCTGAAACCGAGTGGCTGAATCAGAGGGGCTGAAACAGAGGGGCTGATACAGAGGGCGAGAAACAGAGGGGCTGAAACAGAGGGCGAGAAACAGAGGGGCTGAAACAGAGGGCGAGAAACAGAGGGGCTGAAACAGAGCGGCTGAATCAGAGGGGCTGATTCAGAGGGCGAGAAATAGAGGGATTGAAACAGAGGGGCTGAAACAGAGGGGCTGAAACAGAGGGCGAGAAAAAGAGGGGCTGAAACAGAGGGTGAGAAACAGAGGGGCTGAAAGAGAGGGGCTGAAACAGAGGGGCTGAAACAGAGGGGCTGAAACAGAGGGCGAGAAATAGAGGGGCTGAAACAGAGGGCGAGAAACAGAGGGGCTGAAACAGAGGGCGAGAAACAGAGGGGCTGAAACAGAGGGGCTGAAACAGAGGGGCTGAAACAGAGGGCGAGAAACAGAGGGGCTGAAACAGAGGTCGAGAAACAGAGGGGCTGAATCAGAGGGGCTGAAACAGAGAGCGAGAAACAGAGGGGCTGAAACAGAGGGCGAGAAACAGAGGGGCTGAAACAGTGGGTGAGAAACAGAGGGGCTGAAACAGAGGGGCTGAAACAGAGGGGCTGTATCAGAGGGGCTGATTCAGAGGGGCTGAAACAGAGGGGCTGAATCAGAGGGGCTGAATCAGAGGGCGAGACACAGAGGGGCTGAATCAGAGGGCGAGAAACAGAGGGGCAGAAACAGAGGGCGAGAAACAGAAGGGCTGAAACAGAGGGGCTGAAACAGACGGGCTAAATTAGAGGGGCAGAAACAGAGGGCGAGAAACAGAGGGGCTGAACCAGAGGGCGAGAAACAGAGGGGCTGAAACAGAGGGGCTGAAACAGAGGGGCTGAAACAGAGGGCGAGAAACAGAGGGGCTGAAACAGAGGGGTTGACACAGAAGGGCTGAAACAGAGGGGCTGATTCAGAGGGCGTGAAACAGAGGGGCTGAATCAGAGGGGCTGAATCAGAGGTGCTGAAAAAGAGGGGCTGTAAGAGAGGGCGAGAATCAGAGGGGCTGAAACAGAGTGCGAGAATCAGAGGGCGAGAATCAGAGGGGCTGAAACAGAGGGGCTGAAACAGAGGGGCTGAAACAGAGGGGCTGAAACAGAGGGGCTGAAACAGAGGGGCTGAAACAGAGGGGCTGAAACAGAGGGCGAGAAACAGTGAGGCTGAAACAGAGGGCGAGAAACAGAGGGGCTGAAACAGAGGGCGAGAAACAGAGGGGCTGAAACAGAGGGGCTGAAACAGAGGGGCTGAAACAGAGGGGCTGAAAAAGAGGGCGAGAAACAGAGGGGCTGAAACAGAGGGCGAGAAACAGAGGGACTTAAACAGAGGGGCTGAAACAGAGGGGCTGAAACAGAGGGCGAGAAACAGAGGGGCTGAAACAGAGGGCGAGAAACAGTGGGGCTGAAACCGAGGGGCTGAATCAGAGGGGCTGAAACAGAGGGGCTGATACAGAGGGCGAGAAACAGAGGGGCTGAAACAGAGGGCGAGAAACAGAGGGCTGAAACAGAGCGGCTGAAACAGAGTGGTTAAATTAGAGGGGCAGAAACAGAGGGCGAGAAACAGAGGGACTGAACCAGAGGGCGAGAAACAGAGGGGCTGAAACAGAGGGGCTGAAACAGAGGGGCTGAAACAGAGGGCGAGATACAGAGGCGCTGAAACAGAGGGGCTGACACAGGAGGGCTGAAACAGAGGGGCTGATTCAGAGGGCGAGAAACAGAGGGGCTGAATCAGAGGGGCTGAATCAGAGGGGCTGAAACAGAGGGGCTGTAACAGAGGGCGAGAATCAGAGGGGCTGAAACAGAGGGGCTGAAACAGAGGGTCTGAAACAGAGGGGCTGAAACAGAGGGCGAGAAACAGAGGGGCTGAAACAGAGTGCGAGAAACAGAGGGGCTGAAACAGAGGGCGAGAAACAGCGGGGCTGAAACAGAGGGGCTGAAACAGAGGGGCTGAAACAGAGGGGCTGAAACAGAGGGCGAGAAACAGTGAGGCTGAAACAGAGGGCGAGAAACAGAGGGCCTGAAACAGAGGGCGAGAAACAGAGGGGCTGAAACAGAGGGGCTGAAACAGAGGGGCTGAAACAGAGGGGCTGAAACAGAGGGCGAGAAACAGAGGGGCTGAAACAGAGGGCGAGAAACAGAGGGCGAGAAACAGAGGGACTTAAACAGAGGGGCTGAACAGAGGGGCTGAAACAGAGGGCGAGAAACAGAGGGGCTGAAACAGAGGGCGAGAAACAGAGGGGCTGAAACCGAGGGGCTGAATCAGAGGGGCTGAAACAGAGGGGCTGATACAGAGGGCGAGAAACAGAGGGGCTGAAACAGAGGGCGAGAAACAGAGGGGCTGAAACAGAGGGCGAGAAACAGAGTGGCTGAAACAGAGCGGCTGAAACAGAGGGGCTGAAACAGAGGGGCTGAATCAGAGGGGCTGAATCAGAGGGCCAGAAATAGAGGGGCTGAAACAGAGGGCGAGAGACAGAGATGCAGAAACAGAGGGCGAGAAACAGAGGGGCTGAAACAGAGAGGCTGAAACAGAGGGCGAGAAACAGAGGGGCTGAAACAGAGGGCGAGAAACAGAGGGGCTGAAACAGAGGGGCTGAAACGGACGGGCTGAAACAGAGGGCGAGAAACAGAGGGGCTGAATCAGAGGGGCTAAATCAGAGGTGCTGAATCAGAGGGCTGAAACAGAGGGACTGAATCAGAGGGGCTGAAAGAGAGGGGCTGAAACAGAGGGGCTGAAACAGAGGGGCTGGAACAGAGGGGGAGAAACAGAGGGGCTGAAACAGAGGGGCTGAATCAGAGGGACTGAAACAGAGGGCGAGAAACAGAGGGGCTGAAACAGAGGGCGAGAAACAGAGGGGCTGAAACAGAGGGGCTGAATCAGAGGGGCTGATTAAGAGGGGCTGAATCATAGGGGCTGAAACAGAGGGCGAGAAACAGAGGGGCTGAAACAGAGGGGCTGAAACAGAGGGGCTGAAACAGAGGGGCTGAAACAGAGGGGCTGGAACAGAGTGGCTGAAACAGAGGGGCTGAAACAGAGGGACTGGAACAGAGGGCGAGAAACAGAGGGGCTGAAACAGTGGGGCTGAAACAGAGGGGCTGAAACAGAGGGCGAGAAACAGAGGGGCTGAAACAGAGGGCTAGAAACAGGGGCGCTGAAACAGAGGGGCTGAAACAGAGGGGCTGAATCAGAGGGGCTGAAACAGAGGGGCTGAAACAGAGGGCGAGAAACAAACGGGCTGAAACAGAGTGCCTGAAACAGAGGGCGAGAAACAGAGGGGCTGAAACAGAGGGCGAAAAACAGAGGGGCTGAAACAGAGGGCGAGAAACAGAGGGGGAGAAACAGACGGGCTGAAACAGAGGGCGAGAAACAGAGGGGCTGAAACAGAGGGCGAGAAACAGAGGGGCTGAAACAGAGGGCGAGAAACAGAGGGGCTGAAACAGAGCGGCTGAATCAGAGGGGCTGATTCAGAGGGCGAGAAATAGAGGGATTGAAACAGAGGGGCTGAAACAGAGGGGCTGAAACAGAGGGCGAGAAAAAGAGGGGCTGAAACAGAGGGTGAGAAACAGAGGGGCTGAAAGAGAGGGGCTGAAACAGAGGGGCTGAAACAGAGGGGCTGAAACAGAGGGCGAGAAATAGAGGGGCTGAAACAGAGGGCGAGAAACAGAGGGGCTGAAACAGAGGGCGAGAAACAGAGGGGCTGAAACAGAGGGGCTGAAACAGAGGGGCTGAAACAGAGGGCGAGAAACAGAGGGTCTGAAACAGAGGTCGAGAAACAGAGGGGCTGAATCAGAGGGGCTGAAACAGAGAGCGAGAAACAGAGGGGCTGAAACAGAGGGCGAGAAACAGAGGGGCTGAAACAGTGGGTGAGAAACAGAGGGGCTGAAACAGAGGGGCTGAAACAGAGGGGCTGTATCAGAGGGGCTGATTCAGAGGGGCTGAAACAGAGGGGCTGAATCAGAGGGGCTGAATCAGAGTGCGAGACACAGAGGGGCTGAATCAGAGGGCGAGAAACAGAGGGGCAGAAACAGAGGGCGAGAAACAGAAGGGCTGAAACAGAGGGGCTGAAACAGACGGGCTAAATTAGAGGGGCAGAAACAGAGGGCGAGAAACAGAGGGGCTGAACCAGAGGGCGAGAAACAGAGGGGCTGAAACAGAGGGGCTGAAACAGAGGGGCTGAAACAGAGGGCGAGAAACAGAGGGGCTGAAACAGAGGGGTTGACACAGAAGGGCTGAAACAGAGGGGCTGATTCAGAGGGCGTGAAACAGAGGGGCTGAAACAGAGGGGCTGAATCAGAGGTGCTGAAAAAGAGGGGCTGTAACAGAGGGCGAGAATCAGAGGGGCTGAAACAGAGTGCGAGAATCAGAGGGCGAGAATCAGAGGGGCTGAAACAGAGGGGCTGAAACAGAGGGGCTGAAACAGAGGGGCTGAAAGAGAGGGGCTGAAACAGAGGGGCTGAAACAGAGGGGCTGGAACAGAGGGGGAGAAACAGAGGGGCTGAAACAGAGGGGCTGAATCAGAGGGACTGAAACAGAGGGCGAGAAACAGAGGGGCTGAAACAGAGGGCGAGAAACAGAGGGGCTGAAACAGAGGGGCTGAATCAGAGGGGCTGATTAAGAGGGGCTGAATCATAGGGGCTGAAACAGAGGGCGAGAAACAGAGGGGCTGAAACAGAGGGGCTGAAACAGAGGGGCTGAAACAGAGGGGCTGAAACAGAGGGGCTGGAACAGAGTGGCTGAAACAGAGGGGCTGAAACAGAGGGACTGGAACAGAGGGCGAGAAACAGAGGGGCTGAAACAGTGGGGCTGAAACAGAGGGGCTGAAACAGAGGGCGAGAAACAGAGGGGCTGAAACAGAGGGCTAGAAACAGGGGCGCTGAAACAGAGGGGCTGAAACAGAGGGGCTGAATCAGAGGGGCTGAAACAGAGGGGCTGAAACAGAGGGCGAGAAACAAACGGGCTGAAACAGAGTGCCTGAAACAGAGGGCGAGAAACAGAGGGGCTGAAACAGAGGGCGAAAAACAGAGGGGCTGAAACAGAGGGCGAGAAACAGAGGGGGAGAAACAGACGGGCTGAAACAGAGGGCGAGAAACAGAGGGGCTGAAACAGAGGGCGAGAAACAGAGGGGCTGAAACAGAGGGCGAGAAACAGAGGGGCTGAAACAGAGCGGCTGAATCAGAGGGGCTGATTCAGAGGGCGAGAAATAGAGGGATTGAAACAGAGGGGCTGAAACAGAGGGGCTGAAACAGAGGGCGAGAAAAAGAGGGGCTGAAACAGAGGGTGAGAAACAGAGGGGCTGAAAGAGAGGGGCTGAAACAGAGGGGCTGAAACAGAGGGGCTGAAACAGAGGGCGAGAAATAGAGGGGCTGAAACAGAGGGCGAGAAACAGAGGGGCTGAAACAGAGGGCGAGAAACAGAGGGGCTGAAACAGAGGGGCTGAAACAGAGGGGCTGAAACAGAGGGCGAGAAACAGAGGGTCTGAAACAGAGGTCGAGAAACAGAGGGGCTGAATCAGAGGGGCTGAAACAGAGAGCGAGAAACAGAGGGGCTGAAACAGAGGGCGAGAAACAGAGGGGCTGAAACAGTGGGTGAGAAACAGAGGGGCTGAAACAGAGGGGCTGAAACAGAGGGGCTGTATCAGAGGGGCTGATTCAGAGGGGCTGAAACAGAGGGGCTGAATCAGAGGGGCTGAATCAGAGTGCGAGACACAGAGGGGCTGAATCAGAGGGCGAGAAACAGAGGGGCAGAAACAGAGGGCGAGAAACAGAAGGGCTGAAACAGAGGGGCTGAAACAGACGGGCTAAATTAGAGGGGCAGAAACAGAGGGCGAGAAACAGAGGGGCTGAACCAGAGGGCGAGAAACAGAGGGGCTGAAACAGAGGGGCTGAAACAGAGGGGCTGAAACAGAGGGCGAGAAACAGAGGGGCTGAAACAGAGGGGTTGACACAGAAGGGCTGAAACAGAGGGGCTGATTCAGAGGGCGTGAAACAGAGGGGCTGAAACAGAGGGGCTGAATCAGAGGTGCTGAAAAAGAGGGGCTGTAACAGAGGGCGAGAATCAGAGGGGCTGAAACAGAGTGCGAGAATCAGAGGGCGAGAATCAGAGGGGCTGAAACAGAGGGGCTGAAACAGAGGGGCTGAAACAGAGGGGCTGATACAGAGGGCGAGAAACAGAGGTGCTGAAACAGAGGGCGAGAAACAGAGGGGCTGAATCAGAGGGCGAGAAACAGCGGGGCTGAAACAGAGGGGCTGAAACAGAGGGGCTGAAACAGAGGGGCTGAAACAGAGGGCGAGAAACAGTGAGGCTGAAACAGAGGGCGAGAAACAGAGGGGCTGAAACAGAGGGCGAGAAACAGAGGGGCTGAAACAGAGGGGCTGAAACAGAGGGGCTGAAACAGAGGGGCTGAAACAGAGGGCGAGAAACAGAGGGGCTGAAACAGAGGGCGAGAAACAGAGGGCGAGAAACAGAGGGACTTAAACAGAGGGGCTGAAACAGAGGGGCTGAAACAGAGGGCGAGAAACAGAGGGGCTGAAACAGAGGGCGAGAAACAGTGGGGCTGAAACCGAGGGGCTGAATCAGAGGGGCTGAAACAGAGGGGCTGATACAGAGGGCGAGAAACAGAGGGGCTGAAACAGAGGGCGAGAAACAGAGGGCTGAAACAGAGCGGCTGAAACAGAGTGGTTAAATTAGAGGGGCAGAAACAGAGGGACTGAACCAGAGGGCGAGAAACAGAGGGGCTGAAACAGAGGGGCTGAAACAGAGGGGCTGAAACAGAGGGCGAGATACAGAGGCGCTGAAACAGAGGGGCTGACACAGGAGGGCTGAAACAGAGGGGCTGATTCAGAGGGCGAGAAACAGAGGGGCTGAATCAGAGGGGCTGAATCAGAGGGGCTGAAACAGAGGGGCTGTAACAGAGGGCGAGAATCAGAGGGGCTGAAACAGAGGTGCTGAAACAGAGGGTCTGAAACAGAGGGGCTGAAACAGAGGGCGAGAAACAGAGGGGCTGAAACAGAGGGCGAGAAATAGAGGGGCTGAAACAGAGGGCGAGAAACAGCGGGGCTGAAACAGAGGGGCTGAAACAGAGGGGCTGAAACAGAGGGCGAGAAACAGTGAGGCTGAAACAGAGGGCGAGAAACAGAGGGCCTGAAACAGAGGGCGAGAAACAGAGGGGCTGAAACAGAGGGGCTGAAACAGAGGGGCTGAAACAGAGGGGCTGAAACAGAGGGCGAGAAACAGAGGGGCTGAAACAGAGGGCGAGAAACAGAGGGCGAGAAACAGAGGGACTTAAACAGAGGGGCTGAACAGAGGGGCTGAAACAGAGGGCGAGAAACAGAGGGGCTGAAACAGAGGGCGAGAAACAGAGGGGCTGAAACCGAGGGGCTGAATCAGAGGGGCTGAAACAGAGGGGCTGATACAGAGGGCGAGAAACAGAGGGGCTGAAACAGAGGGCGAGAAACAGAGGGGCTGAAACAGAGGGCGAGAAACAGAGTGGCTGAAACAGAGCGGCTGAAACAGAGGGGCTGAAACAGAGGGGCTGAATCAGAGGGGCTGAATCAGAGGGCCAGAAATAGAGGGGCTGAAACAGAGGGCGAGAAACAGAGGGGCTGAATCAGAGGGGCTAAATCAGAGGTGCTGAATCAGAGGGCTGAAACAGAGGGACTGAATCAGAGGGGCTGAAAGAGAGGGGCTGAAACAGAGGGGCTGAAACAGAGGGGCTGGAACAGAGGGGGAGAAACAGAGGGGCTGAAACAGAGGGGCTGAATCAGAGGGACTGAAACAGAGGGCGAGAAACAGAGGGGCTGAAACAGAGGGCTAGAAACAGAGGGGCTGAAACAGAGGGGCTGAATCAGAGGGGCTGATTAAGAGGGGCTGAATCATAGGGGCTGAAACAGAGGGCGAGAAACAGAGGGGCTGAAACAGAGGGGCTGAAACAGAGGGGCTGAAACAGAGGGGCTGAAACAGAGGGGCTGGAACAGAGTGGCTGAAACTGAGGGGCTGAAACAGAGGGACTGGAACAGAGGGCGAGAAACAGAGGGGCTGAAACAGAGGGGCTGAAACAGAGGGGCTGAAACAGAGGGCGAGAAACAGAGGGGCTGAAACAGAGGGCTAGAAACAGGGGCGCTGAAACAGAGGGGCTGAAACAGAGGGGCTAAATTAGAGGGGCAGAAACAGAGGGCGAGAAACAGAGGGGCAGAAACAGAGGGTGAGAAACTGAGGGGCTGAAACAGAGGGGCTGAAACAGAGGGGCTGAAACAGAGGGCGAGAAACAGAGGGGCTGAAACAGAGGGGCTGACACAGAAGGGCTGAATCAGACTGGCTGATTCAGAGGGCGAGAAACAGAGGGGCTGAATCAGAGGGGCTGAATCAGAGGGGCTGAAACACAGGGGCTGTAACAGAGGGCGAGAATCAGAGGGGCTGAAACAGAGTGCGAGAAACAGAGGGCGAGAATCAGAGGGGCTGAAACAGAGGGGCTGAAACAGAGGGGCTGAAACAGAGGGGCTGATACAGAGGGCGAGAAACAGAGGGGCTGAAACAGAGGGCGAGAAACAGAGGGGCTGAAACGGAGGGCGAGAAACAGCGGGGCTGAAACAGAGGGGCTGAAACAGAGGGGCTGAAACAGAGGGGCTGAAACAGAGGGCGTGAAACAGTGAGGCTGAAACAGAGGGCGAGAAACAGAGGGGCTGAAACAGAGGGCGAGAAACAGAGGGGCTGAAACAGAGGGGCTGAAACAGAGGGGCTGAAACAGAGGCGCTGAAACAGAGGGCGAGAAACAGAGGGGCTGAAACAGAGGGCGAGAAATAGAGGGCGAGAAACAGAGGGACTTAAACAGAGGGGCTGAAACAGAGGAGCTGAAACAGAGGGCGAGAAACAGAGGGGCTGAAACAGAGGGCGAGAAACAGAGGGGCTGAAACCGAGGGGCTGAATCAGAGGGGCTGAAACAGAGGGGCTGATATAGAGGGCCAGAAACAGAGGGGCTGAAACAGAGTGCGAGAAACAGAGGGGCTGAGACAGAGGGCGAGAAACAGAGGGGCTGAAACACAGCGGCTGAAACAGAGGGGCTAAATTAGAGGGGCAGAAACAGAGGGCGAGAAACAGAGGGGCTGAACCAGAGTGCGAGAAACAGAGTGGCTGAAACAGAGGGGCTGACACAGAAGGGCTGAAACAGAGGGGCTGATTCAGAGGGCGAGAAACAGAGGGGCTAAATTAGAGGGGCTGAATCAGAGGGGCTAAATCAGAGGGGCTGAAACAGAGGGCGAGAAACAGAGGGGCTGAATCAGAGGGGCTGAAACAGAGGGGCTGAAACAGAGTGGCTGAAACAGAGGGTCTGAAACAGAGGGGCTGGAACAGAGGGGGAGAAACAGAGGGGCTGAAACAGAGGGGCTGAATCAGAGGGGCTGATTCAGAGGGGATGAAACCGAGGGGCTGAATCAGCGGAGCTGAAACAGAGGGCGAGAAACAGAGGGGCTGAAACAGAGGGGCTGAAACAGAGGGCGAGAAACAGAGGGCGAGAAACAGAGGGGCTGAAACAGAGGGGGAGAAACAGAGGGGCTGAAACAGAGGGGCTGAAACAGGGGGTCTGAAACAGAGGGCGAGAAACAGAGGGGCTGAAACAGAGGGCGAGAAACAGCGGGGCTGAAACAGAGGGGCTGAAACAGAGGGCGAGAAACAGAGGGGCTGAAACAGAGGGCGAGAAAAGGAGGGCGAGAAACAGAGGGACTTAAACAGAGGGGCTGAAACAGAGGGGTTGAAACAGAGGGCAGAAACAGAGGGGCTGAAACAGAGGGCGAGAAACAGTGGGGCTGAAACCGAGGGGCTGAATCAGAGGGGCTGAAACAGAGGGGCTGATACAGAGGGCGAGAAACAGAGGGGCTGAAACAGAGGGCGAGAAACAGAGGGGCTGAAACAGAGCGGCTGAAACAGAGGGGCTAAATTAGAGGGGCAGAAACAGAGGGGCTGAACCAGAGGGCGAGAAACAGAGGGGCTGAAACAGAGGGGCTGAAACAGAGGGGCTGAAACAGAGGGCGAGATACAGAGGGGCTGAAACAGAGGGGCTGACACAGAAGGGCTGAAACAGAGGGGCTGATTCAGAGGGCGAGAAACAGAGGGGCTGAATCAGAGGGGCTGAATCAGAGGGGCTGAAACAGAGGGGCTGTAACTGAGGGCGAGAATCAGAGGGGCTGAAACAGAGGTGCTGAAACAGAGGGGCTGAAACAGAGGGGCTGAAACAGAGGGCGAGAAACAGAGGGGCTGAAACAGAGGGCGAGAAACAGCGGGGCTGAAACAGAGGGGCTGAAACAGAGGGGCTGAAACAGAGGGGCTGAAACAGAGGGCGAGAAACAGTGAGGCTGAAACAGAGGGCGAGAAACAGAGGGCCTGAAACAGAGGGCGAGAAACAGAGGGGCTGAAACAGAGGGGCTGAAACAGAGGGGCTGAAACAGAGGGGCTGAAACAGAGGGCGAGAAACAGAGGGGCTGAAACAGAGGGTGAGAAACAGAGGGCGAGAAACAGAGGGACTTAAACAGAGGGGCTGAAACAGAGGGGCTGAAACAGAGGGCGAGAAACAGAGGGGCTGAAACAGAGGGCGAGAAACAGAGGGGCTGAAACCGAGGGGCTGAATCAGAGGGGCTGAAACAGAGGGGCTGATACAGACGGCGAGAAACAGAGGGGCTGAAACAGAGGGCGAGAAACAGAGGGGCTGAAACAGAGGGCGAGAAACAGAGTGGCTGAAACAGAGCGGCTGAAACAGAGGGGCTGAAGCAGAGGGGCTGAATCAGAGGGGCTGATTCAGAGGGCGAGAAATAGAGGGGCTGAAACAGAGGGCGAGAGACAGAGATGCAGAAACAGAGGGCGAGAAACAGAGGGGCTGAAACAGAGGGGCTGAAACAGAGGGGCTCAAACAGAGGGGCTGAAACGGACGGGCTGAAACAGAGGGCGAGAAACAGAGGGGCTGAATCAGAGGGGCTAAATCAGAGGTGCTGAATTAGAGGGCTGAAACAGAGGGACTGAATCAGAGGGGCTGAAACAGAGGGGCTGAAACAGAGGGGCTGAAACAGAGGGGCTGGAACAGAGGGGGAGAAACAGAGGGGCTGAAACAGAGGGGCTGAATCAGAGGGACTGAAACAGAGAGTGAGAAACAGAGGGGCTGAAACAGAGGGCGAGAAACAGAGGGGCTGAAACAGAGGTGCTGAAACAGAGGGGCTGAATCAGAGGGGCTGATTAAGAGGGGCTGAATCAGAGGGGCTGAAACAGAGGGCGAGAAACAGAGGGGCTGAAACAGAGGAGCTGAAACAGAGGGGCTGAAACAGAGGGGCTGAAACAGAGGGGCTGGAACAGAGTGGCTGAAACAGAGGGGCTGAAACAGAGGGACTGGAACAGAGGGCGAGAAACAGAGGGGCTGAAACAGAGGGGCTGAAACAGAGGGGCTGAAACAGAGGGTGAGAAACAGAGGGGCTGAAACAGAGGGCTAGAAACTGGGGCGCTGAAACAGAGGGTCTGAAACAGAGGGGCTGAATCAGAGGGGCTGAAACAGAGGGCGAGAAACAAACGGGCTGAAACAGAGTGCCTGAAACAGAGGGCGAGAAACAGAGGGGCTGAAACAGAGGGCGAAAAACAGAGGGGCTGAAACAGAGGGCGAGAAACAGAGGGGGAGAAACAGACGGGCTGAAACAGAGGGCGAGAAACAGAGGGGCTGAAACAGAGGGCGAGAAACAGAGGGGCTGAAACAGAGCGCGAGAAACAGAGGGGCTGAAACAGAGGGGCGGGAAACAGAGGGGCTGAATCAGAGGGGCTGAATCAGAGGGCCTGAATCAGTGGGGCTGAATCAGAGGGTGGAAAACAGAGGGGCTGAAACAGAGGGGCTGAAACAGAGGGGCTGTATCAGAGGGGCTGATTCAGAGGGGCTGAATCAGAGGGGCTGAATCAGAGGGGCTGAATCAGAGGGCGAGACACAGATGGGCTGAAACAGAGGGCGAGAAACAGAGGGGCAGAAACAGAGGGCGAGAAACAGAGGGGCTGAAACAGAGGGGCTGAAACAGAGGGGCTAAATTAGAGGGGCAGAAACAGAGGGCGAGAAACAGAGGGGCAGAAACAGAGGGTGAGAAATGAGGGGCTGAAACAGAGGGGCTGAAACAGAGGGGCTGAAACAGAGGGCGAGAAACAGAGGGGCTGAAACAGAGGGGCTGACACAGAAGGGCTGAAACAGACTGGCTGATTCAGAGGGCGAGAAACAGAGGGGCTGAATCAGAGGGGCTGAATCAGAGGGGCTGAAACACAGGGGCTGTAACAGAGGGCGAGAATCAGAGGGGCTGCAACAGAGTGCGAGAAACAGAGGGCGAGAATCAGAGGGGCTGAAACAGAGGGGCTGAAACAGAGGGGCTGAAACAGAGGGGCTGATACAGAGGGCGAGAAACAGAGGGGCTGAAACAGAGGGCGAGAAACAGAGGGGCTGAAACAGAGGGCGAGAAACAGAGGGGCTGAAACAGAGGGGCTGAAACAGAGGGCGAGAAACAGTGAGGCTGAAACAGAGGGCGAGAAACAGAGGGGCTGAAACAGAGGGCGAGAAACAGAGGGGCTGAAACAGAGGGGCTGAAACAGAGGGGCTGAAACAGAGGCGCTGAAACAGAGGGCGAGAAACAGAGGGGCTGAAACAGAGGGCGAGAAATAGAGGGCGAGAAACAGAGGGACTTAAACAGAGGGGCTGAAACAGAGGAGCTGAAACAGAGGGCGAGAAACAGAGGGGCTGAAACAGAGGGCGAGAAACAGAGGGGCTGAAACCGAGGGGCTGAATCAGAGGGGCTGAAACAGAGGGGCTGATATAGAGGGCCAGAAACAGAGGGGCTGAAACAGAGTGCGAGAAACAGAGGGGCTGAGACAGAGGGCGAGAAACAGAGGGGCTGAAACACAGCGGCTGAAACAGAGGGGCTAAATTAGAGGGGCAGAAACAGAGGGCGAGAAACAGAGGGGCTGAACCAGAGTGCGAGAAACAGAGGGGCTGAAACAGAGGGGCTTAAACAGAGAGGCTGAAACAGAGGGCGAGAAACAGAGGGGCTGAAACAGAGGGGCTGACACAGAAGGGCTGAAACAGAGGGGCTGATTCAGAGGGCGAGAAACAGAGGGGCTAAATTAGAGGGGCTGAATCAGAGGGGCTAAATCAGAGGGGCTGAAACAGAGGGCGAGAAACAGAGGGGCTGAATCAGAGGGGCTGAAACAGAGGGGCTGAAACAGAGTGGCTGAAACAGAGGGTCTGAAACAGCGGGGCTGGAACAGAGGGGGAGAAACAGAGGGGCTGAAACAGAGGGGCTGAATCAGAGGGGCTGATTCAGAGGGGATGAAACAGAGGGGCTGAATCAGAGGGGCTGAAACAGAGGGCGAGAAACAGAGGGGCTGAAACAGAGGGCGAGAGACAGAGGGACAGAAACAGAGGGCGAGAAACAGAGGGGCTGAAGCAGAGGGGCTGAAACAGAGGGCGAGAAACAGAGGGGCTGAAACAGAGGGCGAGAAACAGAGCGGCTGAAACAGAGGGGCTGCAACAGAGGGGCTGAATCAGAGGGGCTGAAACAGAGGGGCTGAAACAGAGGGCGAGAAACAGAGGGGCTGAAACAGAGGGCGAGAAATAGAGAGGCTGAAACAGAGGGGCTGAAACAGAATGGCTGAAACAGAGGGGCTGAAACAGAGGGCGAGAAACAGAGGGGCTGAAACAGAGGGGCTGAATCAGAGGGGCTGATTCAGAGGTGCTGAAACAGAGGGGCTGAATCAGCGGGGCTGAAACAGAGGGCGAGAAACAGAGGGGCTGAAACAGAGGGCGAGAGACAGAGGGGCAGAAACAGAGGGCGAGAAACAGAGTTGCTGAAAAAGAGGGGCTGAAACAGAGGGCGAGAAACAGAGGGGCTGAAACAGAGGGGCTGAAACAGAGTGGCTGAAACAGAGGGGCTGAAACAGAGGGGCTGAAACAGAGGGGCTGAATCAGAGGGGCTGAAACAGAGTGCGAGAAACAGAGGGGCTGAAACAGAGGGCGAGAAACAGAGCGGCTGAAACAGAGGGCGAGAAACAGAGGGGCTGAAACAGAGGGCGAGAAACAGAGGGGTTGAATCAGAGGGGCTGAAACAGAGGGTGAGAAACAGAGGGGCTGAAACAGAGGGCGAGAAACAGAGTGGCTGAAACAGACGGGCTGAAACAGAGGGGCTGAAAAACAGTTCGAAAAACAGAGAGGCTGAAACAGAGGGGCTGAAACAGAGGGGCTGAATCAGAGGGGCTGATTCAGAGGGGATGAAACAGAGGGGCTGAATCAGCGGAGCTGAAACAGAGGGCGAGAAACAGAGGGGCTGAAACAGAGGGCGAGAGACAGAGGGACAGAAACAGAGGGCGAGAAACAGAGGGGCAGAAACAGCGGGCGAGAAACAGAGTGGCTGAAACAGAGGGGCTGAAACAGAGGGGCTGACACAGAAGGGCTGAAACAGAGGGGCTGATTCAGAGGGCGAGAAACAGAGGGGCTAAATTAGAGGGGCTGTATCAGAGGGGCTAAATCAGAGGGGCTGAAACAGAGGGCGAGAAACAGAGGGGCTGAATCAGAGGGGCTGAAACAGAGGGGCTGAAACAGAGTGGCTGAAACAGAGGGTCTGAAACAGAGGGGCTGGAACAGAGGGGGAGAAACAGAGGGGCTGAAACAGAGGGGCTGAATCAGAGGGGCTGATTCAGAGGGGATGAAACAGAGGGGCTGAATCAGCGGAGCTGAAACAGAGGGCGAGAAACAGAGGGGCTGAAACAGAGGGCGAGAAACAGAGGGGCAGAAACAGCGGGCGAGAAACAGAGTGGCTGAAACAGAGGGGCTGAAACAGAGGGGCTAAATTAGAGGGGCAGAAACAGAGGGCGAGAAACAGAGGGGCTGAAACACAGCGGCTGAAACAGAGGGGCTAAATTAGAGGGGCAGAAACAGAGGGCGAGAAACAGAGGGGCTGAACCAGAGTGCGAGAAACAGAGGGGCTGAAACAGAGGGGCTGAAACAGAGAGGCTGAAACAGAGGGCGAGAAACAGAGGGGCTGAAACAGAGGGCGAGAAACAGAGGGGCTGAACCAGAGTGCGAGAAACAGAGGGGCTGAAACAGAGGGGCTGAAACAGAGAGGCTGAAACAGAGGGCGAGAAACAGAGGGGCTGAAACAGAGGGGCTGACACAGAAGGGCTGAAACAGAGGGGCTGATTCAGAGGACGAGAAACAGAGGGGCTAAATTAGAGGGGCTGAATCAGAGGGGCTAAATCAGAGGGGCTGAAACAGAGGGCGAGAAACAGAGGGGCTGAATCAGAGGGGCTGAAACAGAGGGGCTGAAACAGAGTGGCTGAAACAGAGGGTCTGAAACAGAGGGGCTGGAACAGAGGGGGAGAAACAGAGGGGCTGAAACAGAGGGGCTGAATCAGAGGTGCTGATTCAGAGGGGATGAAACAGAGGGGCTGAATCAGCGGAGCTGAAACAGAGGGCGTGAAACAGAGGGGCTGAAACAGAGGGCGAGAGACAGAGGGACAGAAACAGAGGGCGAGAAACAGAGGGGCTGAAACAGAGGGGCTGAAACAGAGGGCGAGAAACAGAGGGGCTGAAACAGAGGGCGAGAAACAGAGGGGCTGAAACAGAGGGGCTGAAACAGTGGGTCTGAAACAGAGGGCGAGAAACAGAGGGGCTGAAACAGAGGGCGAGAAACAGCGGGGCTGAAACAGAGGGGCTGAAACAGAGGGCGAGAAACAGAGGGGCTGAAACAGAGCGGCTGAAACAGAGGGGCTGCAACAGAGGGGCTGAATCAGAGGGGCTGAAACAGAGGGGCTGAAACAGAGGGCGAGAAACAGAGGGGCTGAAACAGAGGGGCTGAAACAGAGTGGCTGAAACAGAGGGGCTGAAACAGAGGGGCTGAAACAGAGGGCGAGAGACAGAGGGACAGAAACAGAGGGCGAGAAACAGAGGGGCTGAAACAGAGGGGCTGAAACAGAGGGCGAGAAACAGAGGGGCTGAAACAGAGGGCGAGAAACAGAGGGGCTGAAACAGAGGGGCTGAAACAGTGGGTCTGAAACAGAGGGCGAGAAACAGAGGGGCTGAAACAGAGGGCGAGAAACAGCGGGGCTGAAACAGAGGGGCTGAAACAGAGGGCGAGAAACAGAGGGGCTGAAACAGAGCGGCTGAAACAGAGGGGCTGCAACAGAGGGGCTGAATCAGAGGGGCTGAAACAGAGGGGCTGAAACAGAGGGCGAGAAACAGAGGGGCTGAAACAGAGGGGCTGAAACAGAGTGGCTGAAACAGAGGGGCTGAAACAGAGGGGCTGAAACAGAGGGCGAGAAACAGAGGGGCTGAAACAGAGGGCGAGAGACAGAGGGGCAGAAACAGAGGGCGAGAAACAGAGGTGCTGAAAAAGAGGGGCTGAAACAGAGGGCGAGAAACCGAGGGGCTGAAACAGAGGGGCTGAAACAGAGTGGCTGAAACAGAGGGGCTGAAACAGAGGGGCTGAAACAGAGGGGCTGAATCAGAGGGGCTGAAACAGAGGGCGAGAAACAGAGGGGCTGAAACAGAGGGCGAGAAACAGAGCGGCTGAAACAGAGGGCGAGAAACAGAGGGGCTGAAACAGAGGGCGAGAAACAGAGGGGTTGAATCAGAGGGGCTGAAACAGAGGGTGAGAAACAGAGGGGCTGAAACAGAGGGCGAGAAACAGAGTGGCTGAAACAGACGGGCTGAAACAGAGGGGCTGAAAAAGAGTGCGAAAAACAGAGAGGCTGAAACAGAGGGCGAGAAACAGAGGGGCTGAAACAGAGGGGCTGAAACAGAGTGGCTGAAACAGAGGGGCTGAAACAGAGGGGCTGAAACAGAGGGGCTGAATCAGAGGGGCTGAAACAGAGGGCGAGAAACAGAGGGGCTGAAACAGAGGGCGAGAAACAGAGGGGCAGAAACAGCGGGCGAGAAACAGAGTGGCTGAAACAGAGGGGCTGAAACAGAGAGCGTGAAACAGAGGGGCTGAAACAGAGGGCGAGAACCAGAGGGGCTGAAACAGAGGGGCTGAAACAGAGGGGCTAAATTAGAGGGGCAGAAACAGAGGGCGAGAAACAGAGGGGCTGAAACACAGCGGCTGAAACAGAGGGGCTAAATTAGAGGGGCAGAAACAGAGGGCGAGAAACAGAGGGGCTGAACCAGAGTGCGAGAAACAGAGGGGCTGAAACAGAGGGGCTGAAACAGAGAGGCTGAAACAGAGGGCGAGAAACAGAGGGGCTGAAACAGAGGGCGAGAAACAGAGGGGCTGAACCAGAGTGCGAGAAACAGAGGGGCTGAAAAAGAGGGGCTGAAACAGAGAGGCTGAAACAGAGGGCGAGAAACAGAGGGGCTGAAACAGAGGGGCTGACACAGAAGGGCTGAAACAGAGGGGCTGATTCAGAGGGCGAGAAACAGAGGGGCTAAATTAGAGGGGCTGTATCAGAGGGGCTAAATCAGAGGGGCTGAAACAGAGGGCGAGAAACAGAGGGGCTGAATCAGAGGGGCTGAAACAGAGGGGCTGAAACAGAGTGGCTGAAACAGAGGGGCTGAAACAGAGGGGCTGGAACAGAGGGGGAGAAACAGAGGGGCTGAAACAGAGGGGCTGAATCAGAGGGGCTGATTCAGAGGGGATGAAACAGAGGGGCTGAATCAGCGGAGCTGAAACAGAGGGCGAGAAACAGAGGGGCTGAAACAGAGGGCGAGAGACAGAGGGACAGAAACAGAGGGCGAGAAACAGAGGGGCAGAAACAGCGGGCGAGAAACAGAGTGGCTGAAACAGAGGGGCTGAAACAGAATGGCTGAAACAGAGGGGCTGAAACAGAGGGCGAGAAACAGAGGTGCTGAAACAGAGGGGCTGAATCAGCGGGGCTGAAACAGAGAGCGAGAAACAGAGCGCCTGAAACTGAGGGCGAGAGACAGAGGGGCAGAAACAGAGGGCGAGAAACAGAGGGGCTGAAAAAGAGGGGCTGAAACAGAGGGCGAGAAACAGAGGGGCTGAAACAGAGGGCGAGAAACAGAGGGGCTGAAACAGAGGTGCTGAAACAGAGGGGCTGATTCAGAGGGGATGAAACAGAGGGGCTGAATCAGCGGAGCTGAAACAGAGGGCGAGAAACAGAGGGGCTGAAACAGAGGGCGAGAGACAGAGGGACAGAAACAGAGGGCGAGAAACAGAGGGGCAGAAACAGCGGGCGAGAAACAGAGTGGCTGAAACAGAGGGGCTGAAACAGAGGGGCTAAATTAGAGGGGCAGAAACAGAGGGCGAGAAACAGAGGGGCTGAAACACAGCGGCTGAAACAGAGGGGCTAAATTAGAGGGGCAGAAACAGAGGGCGAGAAACAGAGGGGCTGAACCAGAGTGCGAGAAACAGAGGGGCTGAAACAGAGGGGCTGAAACAGAGAGGCTGAAACAGAGGGCGAGAAACAGAGGGGCTGAAACAGAGGGGCTGACACAGAAGGGCTGAAACAGAGGGGCTGATTCAGAGGACGAGAAACAGAGGGGCTAAATTAGAGGGGCTGAATCAGAGGGGCTAAATCAGAGGGGCTGAAACAGAGGGCGAGAAACAGAGGGGCTGAATCAGAGGGGCTGAAACAGAGGGGCTGAAACAGAGTGGCTGAAACAGAGGGTCTGAAACAGAGGGGCTGGAACAGAGGGGGAGAAACAGAGGGGCTGAAACAGAGGGGCTGAATCAGAGGTGCTGATTCAGAGGGGATGAAACAGAGGGGCTGAATCAGCGGAGCTGAAACAGAGGGCGTGAAACAGAGGGGCTGAAACAGAGGGCGAGAGACAGAGGGACAGAAACAGAGGGCGAGAAACAGAGGGGCTGAAACAGAGGGGCTGAAACAGAGGGCGAGAAACAGAGGGGCTGAAACAGAGGGCGAGAAACAGAGGGGCTGAAACAGAGGGGCTGAAACAGTGGGTCTGAAACAGAGGGCGAGAAACAGAGGGGCTGAAACAGAGGGCGAGAAACAGCGGGGCTGAAACAGAGGGGCTGAAACAGAGGGCGAGAAACAGAGGGGCTGAAACAGAGCGGCTGAAACAGAGGGGCTGCAACAGAGGGGCTGAATCAGAGGGGCTGAAACAGAGGGGCTGAAACAGAGGGCGAGAAACAGAGGGGCTGAAACAGAGGGGCTGAAACAGAGTGGCTGAAACAGAGGGGCTGAAACAGAGGGGCTGAAACAGAGGGCGAGAAACAGAGGGGCTGAAACAGAGGGCGAGAGACAGAGGGGCAGAAACAGAGGGCGAGAAACAGAGGTGCTGAAAAAGAGGGGCTGAAACAGAGGGCGAGAAACAGAGGGGCTGAAACAGAGGGGCTGAAACAGAGTGGCTGAAACAGAGGGGCTGAAACAGAGGGGCTGAAACAGAGGGGCTGAATCAGAGGGGCTGAAACAGAGGGCGAGAAACAGAGGGGCTGAAACAGAGGGCGAGAAACAGAGCGGCTGAAACAGAGGGCGAGAAACAGAGGGGCTGAAACAGAGGGCGAGAAACAGAGGGGTTGAATCAGAGGGGCTGAAACAGAGGGTGAGAAACAGAGGGGCTGAAACAGAGGGCGAGAAACAGAGTGGCTGAAACAGACGGGCTGAAACAGAGGGGCTGAAAAAGAGTGCGAAAAACAGAGAGGCTGAAACAGAGGGCGAGAAACAGAGGGGCTGAAACAGAGGGGCTGAAACAGAGTGGCTGAAACAGAGGGGCTGAAACAGAGGGGCTGAAACAGAGGGGCTGAATCAGAGGGGCTGAAACAGAGGGCGAGAAACAGAGGGGCTGAAACAGAGGGCGAGAAACAGAGGGGCAGAAACAGCGGGCGAGAAACAGAGTGGCTGAAACAGAGGGGCTGAAACAGAGAGCGTGAAACAGAGGGGCTGAAACAGAGGGCGAGAACCAGAGGGGCTGAAACAGAGGGGCTGAAACAGAGGGGCTAAATTAGAGGGGCAGAAACAGAGGGCGAGAAACAGAGGGGCTGAAACACAGCGGCTGAAACAGAGGGGCTAAATTAGAGGGGCAGAAACAGAGGGCGAGAAACAGAGGGGCTGAACCAGAGTGCGAGAAACAGAGGGGCTGAAACAGAGGGGCTGAAACAGAGAGGCTGAAACAGAGGGCGAGAAACAGAGGGGCTGAAACAGAGGGGCTGACACAGAAGGGCTGAAACAGAGGGGCTGATTCAGAGGGCGAGAAACAGAGGGGCTAAATTAGAGGGGCTGTATCAGAGGGGCTAAATCAGAGGGGCTGAAACAGAGGGCGAGAAACAGAGGGGCTGAATCAGAGGGGCTGAAACAGAGGGGCTGAAACAGAGTGGCTGAAACAGAGGGTCTGAAACAGAGGGGCTGGAACAGAGGGGGAGAAACAGAGGGGCTGAAACAGAGGGGCTGAATCAGAGGGGCTGATTCAGAGGGGATGAAACCGAGGGGCTGAATCAGCGGAGCTGAAACAGAGGGCGAGAAACAGAGGGGCTGAAACAGAGGGTGAGAGACAGAGGGACAGAAACAGAGGGCGAGAAACAGAGGGGCTGAAACAGAGGGGCTGAAACAGAGGGCGAGAAACAGAGGGGCTGAAACAGAGGGCGAGAAACAGAGGGGCTGAAACAGAGGGGCTGAAACAGTGGGTCTGAAACAGAGGGCGAGAAACAGAGGGGCTGAAACAGAGGGCGAGAAACAGCGGGGCTGAAACAGAGGGGCTGAAACAGAGGGCGAGAAACAGAGGGGCTGAAACAGAGCGGCTGAAACAGAGGGGCTGCAACAGAGGGGCTGAATCAGAGGGGCTGAAACAGAGGGGCTGAAACAGAGGGCGAGAAACAGAGGGGCTGAAACAGAGGGCGAGAAATAGAGAGGCTGAAACAGAGGGGCTGAAACAGAATGGCTGAAACAGAGGGGCTGAAACAGAGGGCGAGAAACAGAGGGGCTGAAACAGAGGGGCTGAATCAGAGGGGCTGATTCAGAGGTGCTGAAACAGAGGGGCTGAATCAGCGGGGCTGAAACAGAGGGCGAGAAACAGAGGGGCTGAAACAGAGGGCGAGAGACAGAGGGGCAGAAACAGAGGGCGAGAAACAGAGGCGCTGAAAAAGAGGGGCTGAAACAGAGGGCGAGAAACAGAGGGGCTGAAACAGAGGGGCTGAAACAGAGTGGCTGAAACAGAGGGGCTGAAACAGAGGGGCTGAAACAGAGGGGCTGAATCAGAGGGGCTGAAACAGAGGGCGAGAAACAGAGCGGCTGAAACAGAGGGCGAGAAACAGAGGGGCTGAAACAGAGGGCGAGAAACAGAGGGGTTGAATCAGAGGGGCTGAAACAGAGGGTGAGAAACAGAGGGGCTGAAACAGAGGGCGAGAAACAGAGTGGCTGAAACAGACGGGCTGAAACAGAGTGGCTGAAACACAGGGGCTGAAACAGAGGGGCTGAAACAGAGGGGCTGAATCAGAGGGGCTGAAACAGAGGGCGAGAAACAGAGGGGCTGAAACAGAGGGCGAGAAACAGAGGGGCGGAAACAGCGGGCGAGAAACAGAGTGGCTTAAACAGAGGGGCTGAAACAGAGAGCGTGAAACAGAGGGGCTTAAACAGAGGGCGAGAACCAGAGGGGCTGAAACAGAGGGGCTGAAACAGAGGGGCTAAATTAGAGGGGCAGAAACAGAGGGCGAGAAACAAAGGGGCTGAAACAGAGGGCGAGAAACAGAGGGGCTGAAACAGAGGGGCTGAAACAGAGGGGCTGAAACAGAGGGGCTGAAACAGAGGGCGAGAAATAGAGGGGCTGAAACAGAGGGGCTGAAACAGAATGGCTGAAACAGAGGGGCTGAATCAAAGGGGCTGAATCAGAGGGGCTGAAACAGAGGGGCTGAAAAAGAGGGCGAGAATCAGAGGGGCTGAAACAGAGGGCGAGAAACAGAGGGCGAGAAACAGAGCGGCTGAAACAGAGGGGCTGAAACAGAGGGGCTGAAACAGAGGGGCTGATACAGAGGGCGATATACAGAGGGGCTGAAACAGAGGGCGAGAAACAGAGGGGCTGAAACAGAGGGCGAGAAACAGAGGGGCTGAAACAGAGGGGCTGAAACAGAGGGCGAGAAACAGAGGGGCTGAAACAGAGGGCGAGAAACAGAGGGATTCTGAAACCGAGGGGCTGAAGCAGAGGGGCTGAAACTGAGGGGCTGAAACAGAGGGCGAGAAACAGAGGGGCTGAAACAGAGGGCGAGGAACAGAGGGGCTGAAACAGAGGGCGAGAAACAGAGGGGCTGAAACAGAGGGGCTGAATCAGAGGGGCTGATTCAGAGGGGATGAAACAGAGGGGCTGAATCAGCGGGGCTGAAACAGAGGGCGAGAAACAGAGGGGCTGAAACAGAGGGCGAGAGACAAAGGGGCAGAAACAGAGGGCGAGAAACAGAGGGGCTGAAACAGAGGGGCTGAAACAGAGGTCGAGAAACAGAGGGGCTGAAACAGAGGGCGAGAAACAGAGGGGCTGAAACAGAGGGCGAGAAACTGAGTGGCTGAAACAGAAGGGCTGAAACAGAGGGGCTGAAAAAGATGGGCTGAAACAGTGGGCGAGAAACAGAGGGGCTGAATCAGAGGTGCTAAATCAGAGGGGCTGTATCAGAGGGGCTGAAACAGAGGAGCTGAATCAGAGGGGCTGAAACAGAGGGCGAGAAACAGAGGGGCTGAAACAGAGGGCGAGAAACAGAGGGGCTGAAACAGAGGTTCTGAAACAGAGGGGCTGAATCAGAGGGGCTGATTCAGAGGTGCTGAAACAGAGGGGTTGAATCAGCGGGGCTGAAACAGAGGGCGAGAAACAGAGGGGCTGAAACAGAGGGCGAGAGACAGAGGGGCTGAAACAGAGGGCGAGAAACAGAGGGGCTGAAACAGAGGGCGAGAAACAGAGGGGCTGAAACAGAGGGGCTGAAACAGAGGGGCTGAAACAGAGGGGCTGAAACAGAGGGCGAGAAACAGAGGGGCTGAAACAGAGGGCGAGAAATAGAGGGGCTGAAACAGAGGGGCTGAAACAGAATGGCTGAAACAGAGGGGCTGAAACAGAGGGCGAGAAACAGAGGTGCTGAAACAGAGGGGCTGAATCAGCGGGGCTGAAACAGAGAGCGAGAAACAGAGCGCCTGAAACTGAGGGCGAGAGACAGAGGGGCAGAAACAGAGGGCGAGAAACAGAGGGGCTGAAAAAGAGGGGCTGAAACAGAGGGCGAGAAACAGAGGGGCTGAAACAGAGGGCGAGAAACAGAGGGGCTGAAACAGAGGGGCTGAAACAGAGGGGCTGAAACAGTGGGGCTGAAACAGAGGGCGAGAAACAGAGCGGCTGAAACAGAGGGCGAGAAACAGAGGGGCTGAAACAGAGGGCGAGAAACAGAGGGGCTGAATCAGAGGGGCTGAAACAGAGGGTGAGAAACAGAGGGGCTGAAACAGAGGGCGAGAAACAGAGTGGCTGAAACAGACGGGTTGAAACAGAGGGGCTGAAAAAGAGGGCGAAAAACAGAGGGGCTGAAACAGAGGGCGAGAAACAGAGGGGCTGAAACAGAGGGGCTGAATCAGCGGGGCTGAAACAGAGAGCGAGAAACAGAGCGCCTGAAACTGAGGGCGAGAGACAGAGGGGCAGAAACAGAGAGCGAGAAACAGAGGGGCTGAAAAAGAGGGGCTGAAACAGAGGGCGAGAAACAGAGGGGCTGAAACAGAGGGCGAGAAACAGAGTGGCTGAAACAGAGGGGCTGAAACAGAGAGCGTGAAACAGAGGGGCTGAAACAGAGTGCGAGAAACAGAGGGGCTGAAACAGAGGGCGAGAAACAGAGCGGCTGAAACAGAGGGCGAGAAACAGAGGGGCTGAAACAGAGGGCGAGAAACAGAGGGGTTGAATCAGAGGGGCTGAAACAGAGGGTGAGAAACAGAGGGGCTGAAACAGAGGGCGAGAAACAGAGTGGCTGAAACAGACGGGCTGAAACAGAGGGGCTGAAAAAGAGTGCGAAAAACAGAGAGGCTGAAACAGAGGGCGAGAAACAGAGGGGCTGAAACAGAGGGACTGAAACAGAGGGGCTGAAACAGAGGGGCTGAATCAGAGGGGCTGAAACAGAGGGCGAGAAACAGAGGGGCTGAAACAGAGGGCGAGAAACAGAGGGGCAGAAACAGCGGGCGAGAAACAGAGTGGCTGAAACAGAGGGTCTGAAACAGAGAGCGTGAAACAGAGGGGCTGAAACAGAGGGCGAGAACCAGAGGGGCTGAAACAGAGGGGCTGAAACAGAGGGGCTAAATTAGAGGGGCAGAAACAGAGGGCGAGAAACAGAGGGGCTGAAACACAGCGGCTGAAACAGAGGGGCTAAATTAGAGGGGCAGAAACAGAGGGCGAGAAACAGAGGGGCTGAACCAGAGTGCGAGAAACAGAGGGGCTGAAACAGAGGGGCTGAAACAGAGAGGCTGAAACAGAGGGTGAGAAACAGAGGGGCTGAAACAGAGGGGCTGACACAGAAGGGCTGAAACAGAGGGGCTGATTCAGAGGGCGAGAAACAGAGGGGCTAAATTAGAGGGGCTGAATCAGAGGGGCTAAATCAGAGGGGCTGAAACAGAGGGCGAGAAACAGAGGGGCTGAATCAGAGGGGCTGAAACAGAGGGGCTGAAACAGAGTGGCTGAAACAGAGGGTCTGAAACAGAGGGGCTGGAACAGAGGGGGAGAAACAGAGGGGCTGAAACAGAGGGGCTGAATCAGAGGTGCTGATTCAGAGGGGATGAAACAGAGGGGCTGAATCAGCGGAGCTGAAACAGAGGGCGAGAAACAGTGGGGCTGAAACAGAGGGCGAGAGACAGAGGGACAGAAACAGAGGGCGAGAAACAGAGGGGCTGAAACAGAGGGGCTGAAACAGAGGGCGAGAAACAGAGGGGCTGAAACAGAGGGCGAGAAACAGAGGGGCTGAAACAGAGGGGCTGAAACAGTGGGTCTGAAACAGAGGGCGAGAAACAGAGGGGCTGAAACAGAGGGCGAGAAACAGCGGGGCTGAAACAGAGGGGCTGAAACAGAGGGCGAGAAACAGAGGGGCTGAAACAGAGCGGCTGAAACAGAGGGGCTGCAACAGAGGGGCTGAATCAGAGGGGCTGAAACAGAGGGGCTGAAACAGAGGGCGAGAAACAGAGGGGCTGAAACAGAGGGCGAGAAATAGAGAGGCTGAAACAGAGGGGCTGAAACAGAATGGCTGAAACAGAGGGGCTGAAACAGAGGGCGAGAAACAGAGGGGCTGAAACAGAGGGGCTGAATCAGAGGGGCTGATTCAGAGGTGCTGAAACAGAGGGGCTGAATCAGCGGGGCTGAAACAGAGGGCGAGAAACAGAGGGGCTGAAACAGAGGGCGAGAGACAGAGGGGCAGAAACAGAGGGCGAGAAACAGAGGCGCTGAAAAAGAGGGGCTGAAACAGAGGGCGAGAAACAGAGGGGCTGAAACAGAGGGGCTGAAACAGAGTGGCTGAAACAGAGGGGCTGAAACAGAGGGGCTGAAACAGAGGGGCTGAATCAGAGGGGCTGAAACAGAGGGCGAGAAACAGAGGGGCTGAAACAGAGGGCGAGAAACAGAGCGGCTGAAACAGAGGGGCTGAAACAGAGGGCGAGAAACAGAGGGGCTGAAACAGAGCGGCTGAAACAGAGGGGCTGCAACAGAGGGGCTGAATCAGAGGGGCTGAAACAGAGGGGCTGAAACAGAGGGCGAGAAACAGAGGTGCTGAAACAGAGGGGCTGAAACAGAATGGCTGAAACAGAGGGGCTGAAACAGAGGGCGAGAAACAGAGGGGCTGAAACAGAGGGGCTGAATCAGAGGGGCTGATTCAGAGGTGCTGAAACAGAGGGGCTGAATCAGCGGGGCTGAAACAGAGGGCGAGAAACAGAGGGGCTGAAACAGAGGGCGAGAGACAGAGGGGCAGAAACAGAGGGCGAGAAACAGAGGCGCTGAAAAAGAGGGGCTGAAACAGAGGGCGAGAAACAGAGGGGCTGAAACAGAGGGGCTGAAACAGAGTGGCTGAAACAGAGGGGCTGAAACAGAGGGGCTGAAACAGAGGGGCTGAATCAGAGGGGCTGAAACAGAGGGCGAGAAACAGAGGGGCTGAAACAGAGGGCGAGAAACAGAGCGGCTGAAACAGAGGGCGAGAAACAGAGGGGCTGAAACAGAGGGCGAGAAACAGAGGGGTTGAATCAGAGGGGCTGAAACAGAGGGTGAGAAACAGAGGGGCTGAAACAGAGGGCGAGAAACAGAGTGGCTGAAACAGACGGGCTGAAACAGAGGGGCTGAAAAAGAGTGCGAAAAACAGAGGGGCTGAAACAGAGGGCGAGAAACAGAGGGGCTGAAACAGAGGGGCTGAAACAGAGTGGCTGAAACACAGGGGCTGAAACAGAGGGGCTGAAACAGAGGGGCTGAATCAGAGGGGCTGAAACAGAGGGCGAGAAACAGAGGGGCTGAAACAGAGGGCGAGAAACAGAGGGGCAGAAACAGCGGGCGAGAAACAGAGTGGCTGAAACAGAGGGGCTGAAACAGAGAGCGTGAAACAGAGGGGCTGAAACAGAGGGCGAGAACCAGAGGGGCTGAAACAGAGGGGCTGAAACAGAGGGGCTAAATTAGAGGGGCAGAAACAGAGGGCGAGAAACAAAGGGGCTGAAACAGAGGGCGAGAAACAGAGGGGCTGAAACAGAGGGGCTGAAACAGAGGGGCTGAAACAGAGGGGCTGAAACAGAGCGCGAGAAATAGATGGGCTGAAACAGAGGGGCTGAAACAGAATGGCTGAAACAGAGGGGCTGAATCAGAGGGGTTGAATCAGAGGGGCTGAAACAGAGGGGCTGAAAAAGAGGGCGAGAATCAGAGGGGCTGAAACAGAGGGCGAGAAACAGAGGGCGAGAAACAGAGCGGCTGAAACAGAGGGGCTGAAACAGTGGGGCTGAAACAGAGGGGCTGATACAGAGGGCGATATACAGAGGGGCTGAAACAGAGGGCGAGAAACAGAGGGGCTGAAACAGAGGGCGAGAAACAGAGGGGCTGAAACAGAGGGGCTGAAACAGAGGTCGAGAAACAGAGGGGCTGAAACAGAGGGCGAGAAACAGAGGGATTCTGAAACCGAGGGGCTGAAGCAGAGGGGCTGAAACAGAGGGGCTGAAACAGAGGGCGAGAAACAGAGGGGCTGAAACAGAGGGCGAGGAACAGAGGGGCTGAAACAGAGGGCGAGAAACAGAGGGGCTGAAACAGAGCGGCTGAAACAGAGGGGCTGAAACAGAGGGGCTGAATCAGAGGGGCTGATTCAGAGGGGATGAAACAGAGGGGCTGAATCAGCGGGGCTGAAACAGAGGGCGAGAAACAGAGAGGCTGAAACAGAGGGCGAGAGACAAAGGGGCAGAAACAGAGGGCGAGAAACAGAGGGGCTGGAACAGAGGGGCTGAAACAGAGGTCGAGAAACAGAGGGGCTGAAACAGAGGGCGAGAAACAGAGGGGCTGAAACAGAGGGCGAGAAACTGAGTGGCTGAAACAGAAGGGCTGAAACAGAGGGGCTGAAAAAGATGGGCTGAAACAGTGGGCGAGAAACAGAGGGGCTGAATCAGAGGTGCTAAATCAGAGGGGCTGTATCAGAGGGGCTGAAACAGAGGAGCTGAATCAGAGGGGCTGAAACAGAGGGCGAGAAACAGAGGGGCTGAAACAGAGGGCGAGAAACAGAGGGGCTGAAACAGAGGTTCTGAAACAGAGGGGCTGAAACAGAGGGGCTGATTCAGAGGTGCTGAAACAGAGGGGCTGAATCAGCGGGGCTGAAACAGAGGGCGAGAAACAGAGGGGCTGAAACAGAGGGCGAGAGACAGAGGGGCTGAAACAGAGGGCGAAAAACAGAGGGGCTGAAACAGAGGGCGAGAAACAGAGGGGCTGAAACAGAGGGGCTGAAACAGAGGGGCTGAAACAGAGGGCGAGAAACAGAGGGGCTGAAACAGAGGGCGAGAAATAGAGGGGCTGAAACAGAGGGGCTGAAACAGAATGGCTGAAACAGAGGGGCTGAAACAGAGGGCGAGAAACAGAGGTGCTGAAACAGAGGGGCTGAATCAGCGGGGCTGAAACAGAGAGCGAGAAACAGAGCGCCTGAAACTGAGGGCGAGAGACAGAGGGGCAGAAACAGAGGGCGAGAAACAGAGGGGCTGAAAAAGAGGGGCTGAAACAGAGGGCGAGAAACAGAGGGGCTGAAACAGAGGGCGAGAAACAGAGGGGCTGAAACAGAGGTGCTGAAACAGAGGGGCTGATTCAGAGGGGATGAAACAGAGGGGCTGAATCAGCGGAGCTGAAACAGAGGGCGAGAAACAGAGGGGCTGAAACAGAGGGCGAGAGACAGAGGGACAGAAACAGAGGGCGAGAAACAGAGGGGCAGAAACAGCGGGCGAGAAACAGAGTGGCTGAAACAGAGGGGCTGAAACAGAGGGGCTAAATTAGAGGGGCAGAAACAGAGGGCGAGAAACAGAGGGGCTGAAACACAGCGGCTGAAACAGAGGGGCTAAATTAGAGGGGCAGAAACAGAGGGCGAGAAACAGAGGGGCTGAACCAGAGTGCGAGAAACAGAGGGGCTGAAACAGAGGGGCTGAAACAGAGAGGCTGAAACAGAGGGCGAGAAACAGAGGGGCTGAAACAGAGGGGCTGACACAGAAGGGCTGAAACAGAGGGGCTGATTCAGAGGACGAGAAACAGAGGGGCTAAATTAGAGGGGCTGAATCAGAGGGGCTAAATCAGAGGGGCTGAAACAGAGGGCGAGAAACAGAGGGGCTGAATCAGAGGGGCTGAAACAGAGGGGCTGAAACAGAGTGGCTGAAACAGAGGGTCTGAAACAGAGGGGCTGGAACAGAGGGGGAGAAACAGAGGGGCTGAAACAGAGGGGCTGAATCAGAGGTGCTGATTCAGAGGGGATGAAACAGAGGGGCTGAATCAGCGGAGCTGAAACAGAGGGCGTGAAACAGAGGGGCTGAAACAGAGGGCGAGAGACAGAGGGACAGAAACAGAGGGCGAGAAACAGAGGGGCTGAAACAGAGGGGCTGAAACAGAGGGCGAGAAACAGAGGGGCTGAAACAGAGGGCGAGAAACAGAGGGGCTGAAACAGAGGGGCTGAAACAGTGGGTCTGAAACAGAGGGCGAGAAACAGAGGGGCTGAAACAGAGGGCGAGAAACAGCGGGGCTGAAACAGAGGGGCTGAAACAGAGGGCGAGAAACAGAGGGGCTGAAACAGAGCGGCTGAAACAGAGGGGCTGCAACAGAGGGGCTGAATCAGAGGGGCTGAAACAGAGGGGCTGAAACAGAGGGCGAGAAACAGAGGGGCTGAAACAGAGGGGCTGAAACAGAGTGGCTGAAACAGAGGGGCTGAAACAGAGGGGCTGAAACAGAGGGCGAGAAACAGAGGGGCTGAAACAGAGGGCGAGAGACAGAGGGGCAGAAACAGAGGGCGAGAAACAGAGGTGCTGAAAAAGAGGGGCTGAAACAGAGGGCGAGAAACAGAGGGGCTGAAACAGAGGGGCTGAAACAGAGTGGCTGAAACAGAGGGGCTGAAACAGAGGGGCTGAAACAGAGGGGCTGAATCAGAGGGGCTGAAACAGAGGGCGAGAAACAGAGGGGCTGAAACAGAGGGCGAGAAACAGAGCGGCTGAAACAGAGGGCGAGAAACAGAGGGGCTGAAACAGAGGGCGAGAAACAGAGGGGTTGAATCAGAGGGGCTGAAACAGAGGGTGAGAAACAGAGGGGCTGAAACAGAGGGCGAGAAACAGAGTGGCTGAAACAGACGGGCTGAAACAGAGGGGCTGAAAAAGAGTGCGAAAAACAGAGAGGCTGAAACAGAGGGCGAGAAACAGAGGGGCTGAAACAGAGGGGCTGAAACAGAGTGGCTGAAACAGAGGGGCTGAAACAGAGGGGCTGAAACAGAGGGGCTGAATCAGAGGGGCTGAAACAGAGGGCGAGAAACAGAGGGGCTGAAACAGAGGGCGAGAAACAGAGGGGCAGAAACAGCGGGCGAGAAACAGAGTGGCTGAAACAGAGGGGCTGAAACAGAGAGCGTGAAACAGAGGGGCTGAAACAGAGGGCGAGAACCAGAGGGGCTGAAACAGAGGGGCTGAAACAGAGGGGCTAAATTAGAGGGGCAGAAACAGAGGGCGAGAAACAGAGGGGCTGAAACACAGCGGCTGAAACAGAGGGGCTAAATTAGAGGGGCAGAAACAGAGGGCGAGAAACAGAGGGGCTGAACCAGAGTGCGAGAAACAGAGGGGCTGAAACAGAGGGGCTGAAACAGAGAGGCTGAAACAGAGGGCGAGAAACAGAGGGGCTGAAACAGAGGGGCTGACACAGAAGGGCTGAAACAGAGGGGCTGATTCAGAGGGCGAGAAACAGAGGGGCTAAATTAGAGGGGCTGTATCAGAGGGGCTAAATCAGAGGGGCTGAAACAGAGGGCGAGAAACAGAGGGGCTGAATCAGAGGGGCTGAAACAGAGGGGCTGAAACAGAGTGGCTGAAACAGAGGGTCTGAAACAGAGGGGCTGGAACAGAGGGGGAGAAACAGAGGGGCTGAAACAGAGGGGCTGAATCAGAGGGGCTGATTCAGAGGGGATGAAACCGAGGGGCTGAATCAGCGGAGCTGAAACAGAGGGCGAGAAACAGAGGGGCTGAAACAGAGGGTGAGAGACAGAGGGACAGAAACAGAGGGCGAGAAACAGAGGGGCTGAAACAGAGGGGCTGAAACAGAGGGCGAGAAACAGAGGGGCTGAAACAGAGGGCGAGAAACAGAGGGGCTGAAACAGAGGGGCTGAAACAGTGGGTCTGAAACAGAGGGCGAGAAACAGAGGGGCTGAAACAGAGGGCGAGAAACAGCGGGGCTGAAACAGAGGGGCTGAAACAGAGGGCGAGAAACAGAGGGGCTGAAACAGAGCGGCTGAAACAGAGGGGCTGCAACAGAGGGGCTGAATCAGAGGGGCTGAAACAGAGGGGCTGAAACAGAGGGCGAGAAACAGAGGGGCTGAAACAGAGGGCGAGAAATAGAGAGGCTGAAACAGAGGGGCTGAAACAGAATGGCTGAAACAGAGGGGCTGAAACAGAGGGCGAGAAACAGAGGGGCTGAAACAGAGGGGCTGAATCAGAGGGGCTGATTCAGAGGTGCTGAAACAGAGGGGCTGAATCAGCGGGGCTGAAACAGAGGGCGAGAAACAGAGGGGCTGAAACAGAGGGCGAGAGACAGAGGGGCAGAAACAGAGGGCGAGAAACAGAGGCGCTGAAAAAGAGGGGCTGAAACAGAGGGCGAGAAACAGAGGGGCTGAAACAGAGGGGCTGAAACAGAGTGGCTGAAACAGAGGGGCTGAAACAGAGGGGCTGAAACAGAGGGGCTGAATCAGAGGGGCTGAAACAGAGGGCGAGAAACAGAGCGGCTGAAACAGAGGGCGAGAAACAGAGGGGCTGAAACAGAGGGCGAGAAACAGAGGGGTTGAATCAGAGGGGCTGAAACAGAGGGTGAGAAACAGAGGGGCTGAAACAGAGGGCGAGAAACAGAGTGGCTGAAACAGACGGGCTGAAACAGAGTGGCTGAAACACAGGGGCTGAAACAGAGGGGCTGAAACAGAGGGGCTGAATCAGAGGGGCTGAAACAGAGGGCGAGAAACAGAGGGGCTGAAACAGAGGGCGAGAAACAGAGGGGCGGAAACAGCGGGCGAGAAACAGAGTGGCTTAAACAGAGGGGCTGAAACAGAGAGCGTGAAACAGAGGGGCTTAAACAGAGGGCGAGAACCAGAGGGGCTGAAACAGAGGGGCTGAAACAGAGGGGCTAAATTAGAGGGGCAGAAACAGAGGGCGAGAAACAAAGGGGCTGAAACAGAGGGCGAGAAACAGAGGGGCTGAAACAGAGGGGCTGAAACAGAGGGGCTGAAACAGAGGGGCTGAAACAGAGGGCGAGAAATAGAGGGGCTGAAACAGAGGGGCTGAAACAGAATGGCTGAAACAGAGGGGCTGAATCAAAGGGGCTGAATCAGAGGGGCTGAAACAGAGGGGCTGAAAAAGAGGGCGAGAATCAGAGGGGCTGAAACAGAGGGCGAGAAACAGAGGGCGAGAAACAGAGCGGCTGAAACAGAGGGGCTGAAACAGAGGGGCTGAAACAGAGGGGCTGATACAGAGGGCGATATACAGAGGGGCTGAAACAGAGGGCGAGAAACAGAGGGGCTGAAACAGAGGGCGAGAAACAGAGGGGCTGAAACAGAGGGGCTGAAACAGAGGGCGAGAAACAGAGGGGCTGAAACAGAGGGCGAGAAACAGAGGGATTCTGAAACCGAGGGGCTGAAGCAGAGGGGCTGAAACTGAGGGGCTGAAACAGAGGGCGAGAAACAGAGGGGCTGAAACAGAGGGCGAGGAACAGAGGGGCTGAAACAGAGGGCGAGAAACAGAGGGGCTGAAACAGAGGGGCTGAATCAGAGGGGCTGATTCAGAGGGGATGAAACAGAGGGGCTGAATCAGCGGGGCTGAAACAGAGGGCGAGAAACAGAGGGGCTGAAACAGAGGGCGAGAGACAAAGGGGCAGAAACAGAGGGCGAGAAACAGAGGGGCTGAAACAGAGGGGCTGAAACAGAGGTCGAGAAACAGAGGGGCTGAAACAGAGGGCGAGAAACAGAGGGGCTGAAACAGAGGGCGAGAAACTGAGTGGCTGAAACAGAAGGGCTGAAACAGAGGGGCTGAAAAAGATGGGCTGAAACAGTGGGCGAGAAACAGAGGGGCTGAATCAGAGGTGCTAAATCAGAGGGGCTGTATCAGAGGGGCTGAAACAGAGGAGCTGAATCAGAGGGGCTGAAACAGAGGGCGAGAAACAGAGGGGCTGAAACAGAGGGCGAGAAACAGAGGGGCTGAAACAGAGGTTCTGAAACAGAGGGGCTGAATCAGAGGGGCTGATTCAGAGGTGCTGAAACAGAGGGGTTGAATCAGCGGGGCTGAAACAGAGGGCGAGAAACAGAGGGGCTGAAACAGAGGGCGAGAGACAGAGGGGCTGAAACAGAGGGCGAGAAACAGAGGGGCTGAAACAGAGGGCGAGAAACAGAGGGGCTGAAACAGAGGGGCTGAAACAGAGGGGCTGAAACAGAGGGGCTGAAACAGAGGGCGAGAAACAGAGGGGCTGAAACAGAGGGCGAGAAATAGAGGGGCTGAAACAGAGGGGCTGAAACAGAATGGCTGAAACAGAGGGGCTGAAACAGAGGGCGAGAAACAGAGGTGCTGAAACAGAGGGGCTGAATCAGCGGGGCTGAAACAGAGAGCGAGAAACAGAGCGCCTGAAACTGAGGGCGAGAGACAGAGGGGCAGAAACAGAGGGCGAGAAACAGAGGGGCTGAAAAAGAGGGGCTGAAACAGAGGGCGAGAAACAGAGGGGCTGAAACAGAGGGCGAGAAACAGAGGGGCTGAAACAGAGGGGCTGAAACAGAGGGGCTGAAACAGTGGGGCTGAAACAGAGGGCGAGAAACAGAGCGGCTGAAACAGAGGGCGAGAAACAGAGGGGCTGAAACAGAGGGCGAGAAACAGAGGGGCTGAATCAGAGGGGCTGAAACAGAGGGTGAGAAACAGAGGGGCTGAAACAGAGGGCGAGAAACAGAGTGGCTGAAACAGACGGGTTGAAACAGAGGGGCTGAAAAAGAGGGCGAAAAACAGAGGGGCTGAAACAGAGGGCGAGAAACAGAGGGGCTGAAACAGAGGGGCTGAATCAGCGGGGCTGAAACAGAGAGCGAGAAACAGAGCGCCTGAAACTGAGGGCGAGAGACAGAGGGGCAGAAACAGAGAGCGAGAAACAGAGGGGCTGAAAAAGAGGGGCTGAAACAGAGGGCGAGAAACAGAGGGGCTGAAACAGAGGGCGAGAAACAGAGTGGCTGAAACAGAGGGGCTGAAACAGAGAGCGTGAAACAGAGGGGCTGAAACAGAGTGCGAGAAACAGAGGGGCTGAAACAGAGGGCGAGAAACAGAGCGGCTGAAACAGAGGGCGAGAAACAGAGGGGCTGAAACAGAGGGCGAGAAACAGAGGGGTTGAATCAGAGGGGCTGAAACAGAGGGTGAGAAACAGAGGGGCTGAAACAGAGGGCGAGAAACAGAGTGGCTGAAACAGACGGGCTGAAACAGAGGGGCTGAAAAAGAGTGCGAAAAACAGAGAGGCTGAAACAGAGGGCGAGAAACAGAGGGGCTGAAACAGAGGGACTGAAACAGAGGGGCTGAAACAGAGGGGCTGAATCAGAGGGGCTGAAACAGAGGGCGAGAAACAGAGGGGCTGAAACAGAGGGCGAGAAACAGAGGGGCAGAAACAGCGGGCGAGAAACAGAGTGGCTGAAACAGAGGGTCTGAAACAGAGAGCGTGAAACAGAGGGGCTGAAACAGAGGGCGAGAACCAGAGGGGCTGAAACAGAGGGGCTGAAACAGAGGGGCTAAATTAGAGGGGCAGAAACAGAGGGCGAGAAACAGAGGGGCTGAAACACAGCGGCTGAAACAGAGGGGCTAAATTAGAGGGGCAGAAACAGAGGGCGAGAAACAGAGGGGCTGAACCAGAGTGCGAGAAACAGAGGGGCTGAAACAGAGGGGCTGAAACAGAGAGGCTGAAACAGAGGGTGAGAAACAGAGGGGCTGAAACAGAGGGGCTGACACAGAAGGGCTGAAACAGAGGGGCTGATTCAGAGGGCGAGAAACAGAGGGGCTAAATTAGAGGGGCTGAATCAGAGGGGCTAAATCAGAGGGGCTGAAACAGAGGGCGAGAAACAGAGGGGCTGAATCAGAGGGGCTGAAACAGAGGGGCTGAAACAGAGTGGCTGAAACAGAGGGTCTGAAACAGAGGGGCTGGAACAGAGGGGGAGAAACAGAGGGGCTGAAACAGAGGGGCTGAATCAGAGGTGCTGATTCAGAGGGGATGAAACAGAGGGGCTGAATCAGCGGAGCTGAAACAGAGGGCGAGAAACAGAGGGGCTGAAACAGAGGGCGAGAGACAGAGGGACAGAAACAGAGGGCGAGAAACAGAGGGGCTGAAACAGAGGGGCTGAAACAGAGGGCGAGAAACAGAGGGGCTGAAACAGAGGGCGAGAAACAGAGGGGCTGAAACAGAGGGGCTGAAACAGTGGGTCTGAAACAGAGGGCGAGAAACAGAGGGGCTGAAACAGAGGGCGAGAAACAGCGGGGCTGAAACAGAGGGGCTGAAACAGAGGGCGAGAAACAGAGGGGCTGAAACAGAGCGGCTGAAACAGAGGGGCTGCAACAGAGGGGCTGAATCAGAGGGGCTGAAACAGAGGGGCTGAAACAGAGGGCGAGAAACAGAGGGGCTGAAACAGAGGGCGAGAAATAGAGAGGCTGAAACAGAGGGGCTGAAACAGAATGGCTGAAACAGAGGGGCTGAAACAGAGGGCGAGAAACAGAGGGGCTGAAACAGAGGGGCTGAATCAGAGGGGCTGATTCAGAGGTGCTGAAACAGAGGGGCTGAATCAGCGGGGCTGAAACAGAGGGCGAGAAACAGAGGGGCTGAAACAGAGGGCGAGAGACAGAGGGGCAGAAACAGAGGGCGAGAAACAGAGGCGCTGAAAAAGAGGGGCTGAAACAGAGGGCGAGAAACAGAGGGGCTGAAACAGAGGGGCTGAAACAGAGTGGCTGAAACAGAGGGGCTGAAACAGAGGGGCTGAAACAGAGGGGCTGAATCAGAGGGGCTGAAACAGAGGGCGAGAAACAGAGGGGCTGAAACAGAGGGCGAGAAACAGAGCGGCTGAAACAGAGGGGCTGAAACAGAGGGCGAGAAACAGAGGGGCTGAAACAGAGCGGCTGAAACAGAGGGGCTGCAACAGAGGGGCTGAATCAGAGGGGCTGAAACAGAGGGGCTGAAACAGAGGGCGAGAAACAGAGGTGCTGAAACAGAGGGGCTGAAACAGAATGGCTGAAACAGAGGGGCTGAAACAGAGGGCGAGAAACAGAGGGGCTGAAACAGAGGGGCTGAATCAGAGGGGCTGATTCAGAGGTGCTGAAACAGAGGGGCTGAATCAGCGGGGCTGAAACAGAGGGCGAGAAACAGAGGGGCTGAAACAGAGGGCGAGAGACAGAGGGGCAGAAACAGAGGGCGAGAAACAGAGGCGCTGAAAAAGAGGGGCTGAAACAGAGGGCGAGAAACAGAGGGGCTGAAACAGAGGGGCTGAAACAGAGTGGCTGAAACAGAGGGGCTGAAACAGAGGGGCTGAAACAGAGGGGCTGAATCAGAGGGGCTGAAACAGAGGGCGAGAAACAGAGGGGCTGAAACAGAGGGCGAGAAACAGAGCGGCTGAAACAGAGGGCGAGAAACAGAGGGGCTGAAACAGAGGGCGAGAAACAGAGGGGTTGAATCAGAGGGGCTGAAACAGAGGGTGAGAAACAGAGGGGCTGAAACAGAGGGCGAGAAACAGAGTGGCTGAAACAGACGGGCTGAAACAGAGGGGCTGAAAAAGAGTGCGAAAAACAGAGGGGCTGAAACAGAGGGCGAGAAACAGAGGGGCTGAAACAGAGGGGCTGAAACAGAGTGGCTGAAACACAGGGGCTGAAACAGAGGGGCTGAAACAGAGGGGCTGAATCAGAGGGGCTGAAACAGAGGGCGAGAAACAGAGGGGCTGAAACAGAGGGCGAGAAACAGAGGGGCAGAAACAGCGGGCGAGAAACAGAGTGGCTGAAACAGAGGGGCTGAAACAGAGAGCGTGAAACAGAGGGGCTGAAACAGAGGGCGAGAACCAGAGGGGCTGAAACAGAGGGGCTGAAACAGAGGGGCTAAATTAGAGGGGCAGAAACAGAGGGCGAGAAACAAAGGGGCTGAAACAGAGGGCGAGAAACAGAGGGGCTGAAACAGAGGGGCTGAAACAGAGGGGCTGAAACAGAGGGGCTGAAACAGAGCGCGAGAAATAGATGGGCTGAAACAGAGGGGCTGAAACAGAATGGCTGAAACAGAGGGGCTGAATCAGAGGGGTTGAATCAGAGGGGCTGAAACAGAGGGGCTGAAAAAGAGGGCGAGAATCAGAGGGGCTGAAACAGAGGGCGAGAAACAGAGGGCGAGAAACAGAGCGGCTGAAACAGAGGGGCTGAAACAGTGGGGCTGAAACAGAGGGGCTGATACAGAGGGCGATATACAGAGGGGCTGAAACAGAGGGCGAGAAACAGAGGGGCTGAAACAGAGGGCGAGAAACAGAGGGGCTGAAACAGAGGGGCTGAAACAGAGGTCGAGAAACAGAGGGGCTGAAACAGAGGGCGAGAAACAGAGGGATTCTGAAACCGAGGGGCTGAAGCAGAGGGGCTGAAACAGAGGGGCTGAAACAGAGGGCGAGAAACAGAGGGGCTGAAACAGAGGGCGAGGAACAGAGGGGCTGAAACAGAGGGCGAGAAACAGAGGGGCTGAAACAGAGCGGCTGAAACAGAGGGGCTGAAACAGAGGGGCTGAATCAGAGGGGCTGATTCAGAGGGGATGAAACAGAGGGGCTGAATCAGCGGGGCTGAAACAGAGGGCGAGAAACAGAGAGGCTGAAACAGAGGGCGAGAGACAAAGGGGCAGAAACAGAGGGCGAGAAACAGAGGGGCTGAAACAGAGGGGCTGAAACAGAGGTCGAGAAACAGAGGGGCTGAAACAGAGGGCGAGAAACAGAGGGGCTGAAACAGAGGGCGAGAAACTGAGTGGCTGAAACAGAAGGGCTGAAACAGAGGGGCTGAAAAAGATGGGCTGAAACAGTGGGCGAGAAACAGAGGGGCTGAATCAGAGGTGCTAAATCAGAGGGGCTGTATCAGAGGGGCTGAAACAGAGGAGCTGAATCAGAGGGGCTGAAACAGAGGGCGAGAAACAGAGGGGCTGAAACAGAGGGCGAGAAACAGAGGGGCTGAAACAGAGGTTCTGAAACAGAGGGGCTGAAACAGAGGGGCTGATTCAGAGGTGCTGAAACAGAGGGGCTGAATCAGCGGGGCTGAAACAGAGGGCGAGAAACAGAGGGGCTGAAACAGAGGGCGAGAGACAGAGGGGCTGAAACAGAGGGCGAAAAACAGAGGGGCTGAAACAGAGGGCGAGAAACAGAGGGGCTGAAACAGAGGGGCTGAAACAGAGGGGCTGAAACAGAGGGCGAGAAACAGAGGGGCTGAAACAGAGGGCGAGAAATAGAGGGGCTGAAACAGAGGGGCTGAAACAGAATGGCTGAAACAGAGGGGCTGAAACAGAGGGCGAGAAACAGAGGTGCTGAAACAGAGGGGCTGAATCAGCGGGGCTGAAACAGAGAGCGAGAAACAGAGCGCCTGAAACTGAGGGCGAGAGACAGAGGGGCAGAAACAGAGGGCGAGAAACAGAGGGGCTGAAAAAGAGGGGCTGAAACAGAGGGCGAGAAACAGAGGGGCTGAAACAGAGGGCGAGAAACAGAGGGGCTGAAACAGAGGTGCTGAAACAGAGGGGCTGAATCAGCGGGGCTGAAACAGAGAGCGAGAAACAGAGCGCCTGAAACTGAGGGCGAGAGACAGAGGGGCAGAAACAGAGGGCGAGAAACAGAGGGGCTGAAAAAGAGGGGCTGAAACAGAGGGCGAGAAACAGAGGGGCTGAAACAGAGGGCGAGAAACAGAGGGGCAGAAACAGAGGGCGAGAAACAGAGGGGCTGAAACAGAGGGGCTGAAACAGAGGGGCTAAATTAGAGGGGCAGAAACAGAGGGCGAGAAACAGAGGGGCAGAAACAGAGGGTGAGAAACTGAGGGGCTGAAACAGAGGGGCTGAAACAGAGGGGCTGAAACAGAGGGCGAGAAACAGAGGGGCTGAAACAGAGGGGCTGACACAGAAGGGCTGAAACAGACTGGCTGATTCAGAGGGCGAGAAACAGAGGGGCTGAATCAGAGGGGCTGAATCAGAGGGGCTGAAACAGAGGGGCTGTAACAGAGGGCGAGAATCAGAGGGGCTGAAACAGAGTGCGAGAAACAGAGGGTGAGAATCAGAGGGGCTGAAACAGAGGGGCTGAAACAGAGGGGCTGAAACAGAGGGGCTGATACAGAGGGCGAGAAACAGAGGGGCTGAAACAGAGGGCGAGAAACAGAGGGGCTGAAACAGAGGGCGAGAAACAGCGGGGCTGAAACAGAGGGGCTGAAACAGAGGGGCTGAAACAGAGGGGCTGAAACAGAGGGCGAGAAACAGAGGGGGAGAAACAGAGGGCGAGAAACAGATTGACTGAAACAGAGGGGCTGAAACAGAGAGCGTTAAACAGAGGGGCTGAAACAGAGGTCGAGAAACAGAGGGGCTGAATCAGAGGGGCTGAAACAGAGAGCGAGAAACAGAGGGGCTGAAACAGAGGGCGAGAAACAGAGGGGCTGAAACAGTGGGTGAGAAACAGAGGGGCTGAAACAGAGGGGCTGAAACAGAGGGGCTGTATCAGAGGGGCTGATTCAGAGGGGCTGAAACAGAGGGGCTGAATCAGAGGGGCTGAATCAGAGGGCGAGACACAGATGGGCTGAAACAGACGGCGAGAAACAGAGGGGCAGAAACAGAGGGCGAGAAACAGAGGGGCTGAAACAGAGGGGCTGAAACAGAGGGGCTAAATTAGAGGGGCAGAAACAGAGGGCGAGAAACAGAGGGGCAGAAACAGAGGGTGAGAAACTGAGGGGCTGAAACAGAGGGGCTGAAACAGAGGGGCTGAAACAGAGGGCGAGAAACAGAGGGGCTGAAACAGAGGGGCTGACACAGAAGGGCTGAAATAGACTGGCTGATTCAGAGGGCGAGAAACAGAGGGGCTGAATCAGAGGGGCTGAATCAGAGGGGCTGAAACAGAGGGGCTGTAACAGAGGGCGAGAATCAGAGGGGCTGAAACAGAGTGCGAGAAACAGAGGGCGAGAATCAGAGGGGCTGAAACAGAGGGGCTGAAACAGAGGGGCTGAAACAGAGGGGCTGATACAGAGGGCGAGAAACAGAGGGGCTGAAACAGAGGGCGAGAAACAGAGGGGCTGAAACAGAGGGCGAGAAACAGCGGGGCTGAAACAGAGGGGCTGAAACAGAGGGGCTGAAACAGAGGGGCTGAAACAGAGGGCGAGAAACAGTGAGGCTGAAACAGAGGGCGAGAAACAGAGGGGCTGAAACAGAGGGCGAGAAACAGAGGGGCTGAAACAGAGGGCGAGAAACAGAGGTGCTGAAACAGAGGGGCTGAATCAGCGGGGCTGAAACAGAGAGCGAGAAACAGAGCGCCTGAAACTGAGGGCGAGAGACAGAGGGGCAGAAACAGAGGGCGAGAAACAGAGGGGCTGAAAAAGAGGGGCTGAAACAGAGGGCGAGAAACAGAGGGGCTGAAACAGAGGGCGAGAAACAGAGGGGCTGAAACAGAGGGGCTGAAACAGAGGGGCTGAAACAGTGGGGCTGAAACAGAGGGCGAGAAACAGAGCGGCTGAAACAGAGGGCGAGAAACAGAGGGGCTGAAACAGAGGGCGAGAAACAGAGGGGCTGAATCAGAGGGGCTGAAACAGAGGGTGAGAAACAGAGGGGCTGAAACAGAGGGCGAGAAACAGAGTGGCTGAAACAGACGGGTTGAAACAGAGGGGCTGAAAAAGAGGGCGAAAAACAGAGGGGCTGAAACAGAGGGCGAGAAACAGAGGGGCTGAAACAGAGGGGCTGAAACAGAGGGGCTGAAACAGAGGGGCTGAATCAGAGGGGCTGAAACAGAGGGCGAGAAACAGAGGGGCTGAAACAGAGGGCGAGAAACAGAGGGGGAGAAACAGAGGGCGAGAAACAGAGTGACTGAAACAGAGGTTCTGAAACAGAGAGCGTTAAACAGAGGGGCTGAAACAGAGGTCGAGAAACAGAGGGGCTGAATCAGAGGGGCTGAAACAGAGAGCGAGAAACAGAGGGGCTGAAACAGAGGGCGAGAAACAGAGGGGCTGAAACAGTGGGTGAGAAACAGAGGGGCTGAAACAGAGGGGCTGAAACAGAGGGGCTGTATCAGAGGGGCTGATTCAGAGGGGCTGAAACAGAGGGGCTGAATCAGAGGGGCTGAATCAGAGGGCGAGACACAGATGGGCTGAAACAGACGGCGAGAAACAGAGGGGCAGAAACAGAGGGCGAGAAACAGAGGGGCTGAAACAGAGGGGCTGAAACAGAGGGGCTAAATTAGAGGGGCAGAAACAGAGGGCGAGAAACAGAGGGGCAGAAACAGAGGGTGAGAAACTGAGGGGCTGAAACAGAGGGGCTGACACAGAAGGGCTGAAACAGACTGGCTGATTCAGAGGGCGAGAAACAGAGGGGCTGAATCAGAGGGGCTGAATCAGAGGGGCTGAAACAGAGGGGCTGTAACAGAGGGCGAGAATCAGAGGGGCTGAAACAGAGTGCGAGAAACAGAGGGCGAGAATCAGAGGGGCTGAAACAGAGGGGCTGACACAGAAGGGCTGAAACAGACTGGCTGATTCAGAGGGCGAGAAACAGAGGGGCTGAATCAGAGGGGCTGAATCAGAGGGGCTGAAACAGAGGGGCTGTAACAGAGGGCGAGAATCAGAGGGGCTGAAACAGAGTGCGAGAAACAGAGGGGCTGAAACAGAGGGGCTGACACAGAAGGGCTGAAACAGACTGGCTGATTCAGAGGGCGAGAAACAGAGGGGCTGAATTAGAGGGGCTGAATCAGAGGAGCTGAAACAGAGGGGCTGTAACAGAGGGCGAGAATCAGAGGGGCTGAAACAGAGTGCGAGAAACAGAGGGCGAGAATCAGAGGGGCTGAAACAGAGGGGCTGAAACAGAGGGGCTGAAACAGAGGGGCTGATACAGAGGGCGAGAAACAGAGGGGCTGAAACAGAGGGCGAGAAACAGAGGGGCTGAAACAGAGGGCGAGAAACAGCGGGGCTGAAACAGAGGGGCTGAAACAGAGGGGCTGAAACAGAGGGGCTGAAACAGAGGGCGAGAAACAGAGGGGGAGAAACAGAGGCCGAGAAACAGATTGACTGAAACAGAGGGGCTGAAACAGAGAGCGTTAAACAGAGGGGCTGAAACAGAGGTCGAGAAACAGAGGGGCTGAATCAGAGGGGCTGAAACAGAGAGCGAGAAACAGAGGGGCTGAAACAGAGGGCGAGAAACAGAGGGGCTGAAACAGTGGGTGAGAAACAGAGGGGCTGAAACAGAGGGGCTGAAACAGAGGGGCTGTATCAGAGGGGCTGATTCAGAGGGGCTGAAACAGAGGGGCTGAATCAGAGGGGCTGAATCAGAGGGCGAGACACAGATGGGCTGAAACAGACGGCGAGAAACAGAGGCGCAGAAACAGAGGGCGAGAAACAGAGGGGCTGAAACAGAGGGGCTGAAACAGAGGGGCTAAATTAGAGGGGCAGAAACAGAGGGCGAGAAACAGAGGGGCAGAAACAGAGGGTGAGAAACTGAGGGGCTGAAACAGAGGGGCTGAAACAGAGGGGCTGAAACAGAGGGCGAGAAACAGAGGGGCTGAAACAGAGGGGCTGACACAGAAGGGCTGAAATAGACTGGCTGATTCAGAGGGCGAGAAACAGAGGGGCTGAATCAGAGGGGCTGAATCAGAGGGGCTGAAACAGAGGGGCTGTAACAGAGGGCGAGAATCAGAGGGGCTGAAACAGAGTGCGAGAAACAGAGGGCGAGAATCAGAGGGGCTGAAACAGAGGGGCTGAAACAGAGGGGCTGAAACAGAGGGGCTGATACAGAGGGCGAGAAACAGAGGGGCTGAAACAGAGGGCGAGAAACAGAGGGGCTGAAACAGAGGGGGAGAAACAGCGGGGCTGAAACAGAGGGGCTGAAACAGAGGGGCTGAAACAGAGGGGCTGAAACAGAGGGCGAGAAACAGTGAGGCTGAAACAGAGGGCGAGAAACAGAGGGGCTGAAACAGAGGGCGAGAAACAGAGGGGCTGAAACAGAGGGCGAGAAACAGAGGTGCTGAAACAGAGGGGCTGAATCAGCGGGGCTGAAACAGAGAGCGAGAAACAGAGCGCCTAAAACTGAGGGCGAGAGACAGAGGGGCAGAAACAGAGGGCGAGAAACAGAGGGGCTGAAAAAGAGGGGCTGAAACAGAGGGCGAGAAACAGAGGGGCTGAAACAGAGGGCGAGAAACAGAGGGGCTGAAACAGAGGGGCTGAAACAGAGGGGCTGAAACAGTGGGGCTGAAACAGAGGGCGAGAAACAGAGCGGCTGAAACAGAGGGCGAGAAACAGAGGGGCTGAAACAGAGGGCGAGAAACAGAGGGGCTGAATCAGAGGGGCTGAAACAGAGGGTGAGAAACAGAGGGGCTGAAACAGAGGGCGAGAAACAGAGTGGCTGAAACAGACGGGTTGAAACAGAGGGGCTGAAAAAGAGGGCGAAAAACAGAGGGGCTGAAACAGAGGGCGAGAAACAGAGGGGCTGAAACAGAGGGGCTGAAACAGAGGGGCTGAAACAGAGGGGCTGAAACAGAGGGGCTGAATCAGAGGAGCTGAAACAGAGGGCGAGAAACAGAGGGGCTGAAACAGAGGGCGAGAAACAGAGGGGGAGAAACAGAGGGCGAGAAACAGAGTGACTGAAACAGAGGGGCTGAAACAGAGAGCGTTAAACAGAGGGTCTGAAACAGAGGTCGAGAAACAGAGGGGCTGAATCAGAGGGGCTGAAACAGAGAGCGAGAAACAGAGGGGCTGAAACAGAGGGCGAGAAACAGAGGGGCTGAAACAGTGGGTGAGAAACAGAGGGGCTGAAACAGAGGGGCTGAAACAGAGGGGCTGTATCAGAGGGGCTGATTCAGAGGGGCTGAAACAGAGGGGCTGAATCAGAGAGGCTGAATCAGAGGGCGAGACACAGATGGGCTGAAACAGACGGCGAGAAACAGAGGGGCAGAAACAGAGGGCGAGAAACAGAGGGGCTGAAACAGAGGGGCTGAAACAGAGGGGCTAAATTAGAGGGGCAGAAACAGAGGGCGAGAAACAGAGGGGCAGAAACAGAGGGTGAGAAACTGAGGGGCTGAAACAGAGGGGCTGAAACAGAGGGGCTGAAACAGAGGGCGAGAAACAGAGGGGCTGAAACAGAGGGGCTGACACAGAAGGGCTGAAACAAACTGGCTGATTCAGAGGGCGAGAAACAGAGGGGCTGAATCAGAGGGGCTGAATCAGAGGGGCTGAAACAGAGGGGCTGTAACAGAGGGCGAGAATCAGAGGGGCTGAAACAGAGTGCGAGAAACAGAGGGCGAGAATCAGAGGGGCTGAAACAGAGGGGCTGAAACAGAGGGGCTGAAACAGAGGGGCTGATACAGAGGGCGAGAAACAGAGGGGCTGAAACAGAGGGCGAGAAACAGAGGGGCTGAAACAGAGGGCGAGAAACAGCGGGGCTGAAACAGAGGGGCTGAAACAGAGGGGCTGAAACAGAGGGGCTGAAACAGAGAGCGAGAAACAGTGAGGCTGAAACAGAGGGCGAGAAACAGAGGGGCTGAAACAGAGGGCGAGAAACAGAGGGGCTGAAACAGAGGGCGAGAAACAGAGGGACTTAAACAGAGGGGCTGAAACAGAGGGGCTGAAACAGAGGGCGAGAAACAGAGGGGCTGAAACAGAGGGCGAGAAACAGAGGGGCTGAAACCGAGGGGCTGAATCAGAGGGGCTGAAACAGAGGGGCTGATATAGAGGGCGAGAAACAGAGCGGCTGAAACAGAGTGCGAGAAACAGAGGGGCTGAAACAGAGGGCGAGAAACAGAGGGGCTGAAACACAGCGGCTGAAACAGAGGGGCTAAATTAGAGGGGCAGAAACAGAGGGCGAGAAACAGAGGGGCTGAACCAGAGGGCGAGAAACAGAGGGGCTGAAACAGAGGGGCTGAAACAGAGGGGCTGAAACAGAGGGCGAGAAACAGAGGGGCTGAAACAGAGGGGCTGACATAGAAGGGCTGAAACAGAGGGGCTGATTCAGAGGGCGAGAAACAGAGGGGCTAAATTAGAGAGGCTGAAACAGAGGGCGAGAAACAGAGGGGCTGAAACAGAGGGGCTGAAACAGAGGGGCTGAAACAGAGGGCGAGAAACAGAGGGGCTGAAACAGAGGGGCTGGAACAGAGTGGGAGAAACAGAGGGGCTGAAACAGAGGGGCTGAATCAGAGGGGCTGAAACAGAGGGCGAGAAACAGAGGGGCTGAAACAGAGGGCAAGAAACAGAGGGGCTGAAACAGAGGGAGAGAAACAGAGGGGCTGAAACAGAGGGCGAGAAACAGAGGGGCTGAAACCGAGGGGCTGAATCAGAGGGGCTGAAACAGAGGGGCTGATACAGAGGGCGAGAAACAGAGGGGCTGAAACAGAGGGCGAGAAACAGAGGGGCTGAAACAGAGGGCGAGAAACAGAGGGTCTGAAACAGAGCGGCTGAATCAGAGGGGCTGATTCAGAGGGCGAGAAATAGAGGGATTGAAACAGAGGGGCTGAAACAGAGGGGCTGAAACAGAGGGCGAGAAAAAGAGGGGCTGAAACAGAGGGTGAGAAACAGAGGGGCTGAAACAGAGGGGCTGAAACAGAGGGTGAGAAATAGAGGGGCTGAAACAGAGGGCGAGAAACAGAGGGGCTGAAACAGATGGCGAGAAACAGAGGGGCTGAAACAGAGGGGCTGAAACAGAGGGCGAGAAACAGAGGGGCTGAAACAGAGGTCGAGAAACAGAGGGGCTGAATCAGAGGGGCTGAAACAGAGAGCGAGAAACAGAGGGGCTGAAACAGAGGGCGTGAAACAGAGGGGCTGAAACAGTGGGTGAGAAACAGAGGGGCTGAAACAGAGGGGCTGAAACAGAGGGGCTGTATCAGAGGGGCTGATTCAGAGGGGCTGAAACAGAGGGGCTGAATCAGAGGGGCTGAATCAGAGGGCGAGACACAGATGGGCTGAAACAGAGGGCGAGAAACAGAGGGGCAGAAACAGAGGGCGAGAAACAGAGGGGCTGAAACAGAGGGGCTGAAACAGAGGGGCTAAATTAGAGGGGCAGAAACAGAGGGCGAGAAACAGAGGGGCAGAAACAGAGGATGAGAAACTGAGGGGCTGAAACAGAGGGGCTGAAACAGAGGGGCTGAAACAGAGGGCGAGAAACAGAGGGGCTGAAACAGAGGGGCTGACACAGAAGGGCTGAAACAGACTGGCTGATTCAGAGGGCGAGAAACAGAGGGGCTGAATCAGAGGGGCTGAATCAGAGGGGCTGAAACACAGGGGCTGTAACAGAGGGCGAGAATCAGAGGGGCTGAAACAGAGTGCGAGAAACAGAGGGCGAGAATCAGAGGGGCTGAAACAGAGGGGGCTGAAACAGAGGGGCTGAAACAGAGGGGCTGATACAGAGGGCGAGAAACAGAGGGGCTGAAACAGAGGGCGAGAAACAGAGGGGCTGAAACAGAGGGCGAGAAACAGCGGGGCTGAAACAGAGGGGCTGAAACACAGGGGCTGAAACAGAGAGGCTGAAACAGAGGGCGTGAAACAGTGAGGTTGAAACAGAGGGCGAGAAACAGAGGGGCTGAAACAGAGGGCGAGAAACAGAGGGGCTGAAACAGAGGGGCTGAAACAGAGGGGCTGAAACAGAGGCTCTGAAACAGAGGGCGAGAAACAGAGGGGCTGAAACAGAGCACGAGAAATAGAGGGCGAGAAACAGAGGGACTTAAACAGAGGGGCTGAAACAGAGGGGCTGAAACAGAGGGCGAGAAACAGAGGGGCTGAAACAGAGGGCGAGAAACAGAGGGGCTGAAACCGAGGGGCTGAATCAGAGGGGCTGAAACAGAGGGGCTGATATAGAGGGCGAGAAACAGAGGGGCTGAAACAGAGTGCGAGAAACAGAGGGGCTGAGACAGAGGGCGAGAAACAGAGGGGCTGAAACACAGCGGCTGAAACAGAGGGGCTAAATTAGAGGGGCAGAAACAGAGGGCGAGAAACAGAGGGGCTGAACCAGAGTGCGAGAAACAGAGGGGCTGAAACAGAGGGGCTGAAACAGAGGGTGAGAAACAGAGGGGCTGAAACAGAGGGGCTGACACAGAAGGGCTGAAACAGAGGGGCTGATTCAGAGGGCGAGAAACAGAGGGGCTAAATTAGAGGGGCTGAATCAGAGGGGCTAAATCAGAGGGGCTGAAACAGAGGGCGAGAAACAGAGGGGCTGAATCAGAGGGGCTGAAACAGAGGGGCTGAAACAGAGTGGCTGAAACAGTGGGTCTGAAACAGAGGGGCTGGAACAGAGGGGGAGAAACAGAGGGTCTGAAACAGAGGGGCTGAATCATAGGGGCTGAAACAGAGGGCGTAGAAACAGAGGGGCTGAAACAGAGGGCAAGAAACAGAGGGGCTGAAACAGAGGGGCTGAAACAGAAGGGCTGAATCAGAGGGGCTGATTAAGAGGGGCTGAATCAGAGGGGCTGAATCAGAGGGGCTGAAACAGAGGGAGAGAAACAGAGGGGCTGAAACAGAGGGCGAGAAACAGAGGGGCTGAAACCGAGTGGCTGAATCAGAGGGGCTGAAACAGAGGGGCTGATACAGAGGGCGAGAAACAGAGGGGCTGAAACAGAGGGCGAGAAACAGAGGGGCTGAAACAGAGGGCGAGAAACAGAGGGGCTGAAACAGAGCGGCTGAATCAGAGGGGCTGATTCAGAGGGCGAGAAATAGAGGGATTGAAACAGAGGGGCTGAAACAGAGGGGCTGAAACAGAGGGCGATAAAAAGAGGGGCTGAAACAGAGGGTGAGAAACAGAGGGGCTGAAACAGAGGGGCTGAAACAGAGGGGCTGAAACAGAGGGCGAGAAATAGAGGGGCTGAAACAGAGGGCGAGAAACAGAGGGGCTGAAACAGAGGGGCTGAAACAGAGGGGCTGAAACAGAGGGCGAGAAACAGAGGGGCTGAAACACAGGTCGAGAAACAGAGGGGCTGAATCAGAGGGGCTGAAACAGAGAGCGAGAAACAGAGGGGCTGAAACAGAGGGCGAGAAACAGAGGGGCTGAAACAGTGGGTGAGAAACAGAGGGGCTGAAACAGAGGGGCTGAAACAGAGGGGCTGTATCAGAGGGGCTGATTCAGAGGGGCTGAAACAGAGGGGCTGAATCAGAGGGGCTGAATCAGTGGGCGAGACACAGAGGGGCTGAATCAGAGGGCGAGAAACAGAGGGGCAGAAACAGAGGGCGAGAAACAGAGGGGCTGAAACAGAGGGGCTGAAACAGAGGGGCTAAATTAGAGGGGCAGAAACAGAGGGCGAGAAACAGAGGGGCTGAACCAGAGGGCGAGAAACAGAGGGGCTGAAACAGAGGGGCTGAAACAGAGGGGCTGAAACAGAGGGCGAGAAACAGAGGGGCTGAAACAGAGGGGCTGACACAGAAGGGCTGAAACAGAGGGGCTGATTCAGAGGGAGAGAAACAGAGGGGCTGAATCAGAGGGGCTGAATCAGAGGGGCTGAAACAGAGGGGCTGTAACAGAGGGCGAGAATCAGAGGGGCTGAAACAGAGTGCGAGAATCAGAGGGCGAGAATCAGAGGGGCTGAAACAGAGGGGCTGAAACAGAGGGGCTGAAACAGAGGGGCTGATACAGAGGGCGAGAAACAGAGGTGCTGAAACAGAGGGCGAGAAACAGAGGGGCTGAAACAGAGGGCGAGAAACAGCGGGGCTGAAACAGAGGGGCTGAAACAGAGGGGCTGAAACAGAGGGCGAGAAACAGTGAGGCTGAAACAGAGGGCGAGAAACAGAGGGGCTGAAACAGAGGGCGAGAAACAGAGGGGCTGAAACAGAGGGGCTGAAACAGAGGGGCTGAAACAGAGGGGCTGAAACAGAGGGCGAGAAACAGAGGGGCTGAAACAGAGGGCGAGAAACAGAGGGCGAGAAACAGAGGGACTTAAACAGAGGGGCTGAAACAGAGGGGCTGAAACAGAGGGCGAGAAACAGAGGGGCTGAAACAGAGGGCGAGAAACAGTGGGGCTGAAACCGAGGGGCTGAATCAGAGGGGCTGAAACAGAGGGGCTGATACAGAGGGCGAGAAACAGAGGGGCTGAAACAGAGGGCGAGAAACAGAGGGGCTGAAACAGAGCGGCTGAAACAGAGGGGCTAAATTAGAGGGCAGAAACAGAGGGCGAGAAACAGAGGGGCTGAACCAGAGGGCGAGAAACAGAGGGGCTGAAACAGAGGGGCTGAAACAGAGGGGCTGAAACAGAGGGCGAGATACAGAGGGGCTGAAACAGAGGGGTTGACACAGAAGGGCTGAAACAGAGGGGCTGATTCAGAGGGCGAGAAACAGAGGGGCTGAATCAGAGGGGCTGAATCAGAGGGGCTGAAACAGAGGGGCTGTAACAGAGGGCGAGAATCAGAGGGGCTGAAACAGAGGGGCTGAAACAGAGGGTCTGAAACAGAGGGGCTGAAACAGAGGGCGAGAAACAGAGGGGCTGAAACTGAGGGCGAGAAACAGAGGGGCTGAAACAGAGGGCGAGAAACGGCGGGGCTGAAACAGAGGGGCTGAAACAGAGGGGCTGAAACAGAGGGCGAGAAACAGTGAGGCTGAAACAGAGGGCGAGAAACAGAGGGCCTGAAACAGAGGGCGAGAAACAGAGGGGCTGAAACAGAGGGGCTGAAACAGAGGGGCTGAAACAGAGGGGCTGAAACAGAGGGCGAGAAACAGAGGGGCTGAAACAGAGGGCGAGAAACAGAGGTGCTGAAACAGAGGGCGAGAAACAGAGGGGCTGAAACCGAGGGGCTGAATCAGAGGGGCTGAAACAGAGGGGCTGATACAGAGGGCGAGAAACAGAGGGGCTGAAACAGAGGCCGAGAAACAGAGGGGCTGAAACAGAGGGCGAGAAACAGAGTGGCTGAAACAGAGCGGCTGAAACAGAGGGGCTGAAACAGAGGGGCTGAATCAGAGGGGCTGATTCAGAGGGCGAGAAATAGAGGGGCTGAAACAGAGGGCGAGAGACAGAGATGCAGAAACAGAGTGCGAGAAACAGAGGGGCTGAAACAGAGGCGCTGAAACAGAGGGCGAGAAACAGAGGGGCTGAAACAGAGGGCGAGAAACAGAGGGACTGAAACAGAGGGTCTGAAACGGACTGGCTGAAACAGAGGTCGAGAAACAGAGGGGCTGAATCAGAGGGGCTAAATCAGAGGTGCTGAATCAGAGGGCTGAAACAGAGGGACTGAATCAGAGGGGCTGAAACAGAGGGGCTGAAACAGAGGGGCTGAAACAGAGGGGCTGGAACAGAGGGGGAGAAACAGAGGGGCTGAAACAGCGGGGCTGAATCAGAGGGTTCTGAAACAGAGGGCGAGAAACAGAGGGGCTGAAACAGAGGGCGAGAAACAGAGGGGCTGAAACAGAGGGGCTGAAACAGAGGGGCTGAATCAGAGGGGCTGATTAAGAGGGGCTGAATCAGAGGGGCTGAAACAGAGGGCGAGAAACAGAGGGGCTGAAACAGAGGGGCTGAAACAGAGGGGCTGAAACAGAGGGGCTGGAACAGAGTGGCTGAAACAGAGGGGCTGAAACAGATGGACTGGAACAGAGGGCGAGAAACAGAGGGGCTGAAACAGAGGGGCTGAAACAGAGGGGCTGAAACAGAGGGCGAGAAACAGAGGGGCTGAAACAGAGGGCTAGAAACAGGGGCTCTGAAACAGAGGGGCTGAAACAGAGGGGCTGAATCAGAGGGGCTGAAACAGAGGGGCTGAAACAGAGGGCGAGAAACAGAGGGGCTGAAACAGAGTGCGAAAAACAGAGGGGCTGAAACAGAGGGCGAGAAACAGAGGGGGAGAAACAGACGGGCTGAAACAGAGGGCGAGAAACAGAGGTTCTGAAACAGAGGGCGAGAAACAGAGGGGCTGAAACAGAGCGCGAGAAACAGAGGGGCTGAAACAGAGGGGCGGGAAACAGAGGGGCTGAATCAGAGGGGCTGAATCAGAGGGCCTGAATCAGTGGGGCTGAATCAGAGGGTGCAAAACAGAGGGGCTGAAACAGAGGGGCTGAAACAGAGGGCGAGAAACAGAGGGGCTGAATCAGAGGGGCTGAATCAGAGGGGCTGAAACAGAGGGGCTGAATCAGAGGGGCTGCAACAGAGGGCGAGAAACAGAGGGGCTGAAACAGAGGGCGAGAAACAGAGGGGCTGAAACAGAGGGCGAGAAACAGAGGGGCAGAAACAGAGGGGCTGAAACAGAGGGGCTGAATCAGCGGGGCTGAAACAGAGGGCGAGAAACAGAGGGGCTGAGATAGAGGGCGAGAAACAGAGGGGCAGAAACAGAGGGCGAGAAACAGAGGGGCTTAAACAGAGGACGAGAAACAGGGCGAGAAACAGAGGGCGAGAAACAGAGGGGCTGAAACAGAGGGGCTGAATCAGAGGGGCTAAAACAGAGGGGCTCAATCAGAGGGGCTGAAACAGAAGGCGAGAAACAGAGGGGCTGAAACAGAGGGCGAGAGACAGAGGGGCAGAAACAGAGGGCGAGAAACAGAGGGGCTGAAACAGAGGGGTTGAAACAGAGGGCGAGAAACAGAGGGGCTGAAACAGAGTGCGAGAGACAGAGGGCCAGAAACAGAGGGCGAGAAACAGAGTGGCTGAAACAGAGGGGCTGAAACAGAGGGTGAGAAACAGAGGGACTGAAACAGAGGGCGAGAAACAGAGGGGCTGAAACAGTGGGACTGAAACAGAGGGGCTGAAACAGAGGGGCTGAAACAGTGGGGCTGAAACAGAGGGCGAGAAACAGAGGGTCTGAAACAGAGGGCGAGAAACAGAGGGGCTGAAACAGAGGGCGAGAAACACAGGGTCTGAAACAGAGTGCGAGAAACAGTGGGGCTGAATCAGAGGGGCTGAAACAGAGGGTGAGAAAGAGAGGGGCTGAAACAGAGGGCGAGAAACAGAGTGGCTGAAACAGACGGGCTGAAACAGAGGGGCTGAAAAAGAGGGCGAAAAACAGAGGGGCTGAAACAGAGGGGCTGACAGGGAGTGGCTGAAACAGAGGGGCTGAAACAGAGGGGCTGGAACAGAGGGGGAGAAACAGAGGGGCTGAAACAGAGGGGCTGAATCAGAGGGGCTGAAACAGAGGGCGAGAAACAGAGGGGCAGAAACAAAGGGCGAGAAACAGAGGGGCTGAAACCGAGGGGCTGAAACAGAGGGCGAAAAACAGAGGGGCTGAAACAGAGGGCGAGAAACAGAGGGGCTGAAACAGAGGGCGAGAAACAGAGGGGATGAAACAGAGGGGCTGAAACAGAGGGGCTGAAACAGAGTGGCTGAAACAGAGGGGCTGAAGCAGAGGGGCTGAAACAGAGGGGCTGAATCAGAGTGGCTGAAACAGATGCCGAGAAACAGAGGTGCTGAAACAGAGGGCGAGAAACAGAAGGGCTGAAACAGAGGGGCTGAAACAGAGGGCGAGAAACAGACGGGCTGAAACAGAGGGCGAGAAACAGAGGGGCTGAAACCGAGTGGCTGAAACAGAGGGGCTGAAACATTGGGCGAGAAACCGAGGGGCTGAAACAGAGGGCGAGAAACAGAGGGGCTGAAACAGACGACGAGAAACAGAGGGGCTGAAACAGAGGCGCTGAAACAGAGGGGCTGAAACAGAGGGCGAGAAACAGAGGGGCTGAAACAGAGGGCGAGAAACAGAGGGGCTGAAACAGAGGGGCTGAAACAGAGGGGCTGAATCAGAGGGGCTGAAACAGAGGGGCTGAAACAGAGGGCGAGAAACAAACGGGCTGAAACAGCGGGCGAGAAACATAGGGCGAGAAACAGAGGGGCTGAAACAGAGGGGCTGAAACAGACGGGCTGAAATAGAGTGCCTGAAACAGAGGGCGAGAAACAGAGGGGCTGAAACAGAGGGCGAAAAACAGAGGGGCTGAAACAGAGGGCGAGAAACAGAGGGGCTGAAACACAGCGGCTGAAACAGAGGGGCTAAATTAGAGGGGCAGAAACAGAGGGCGAGAAACAGAGGGGCTGAACCAGAGTGCGAGAAACAGAGGTGCTGAAACAGGGGGGCTGAAACAGAGAGGCTGAAACAGAGGGCGAGAAACAGAGGGGCTGAAACAGAGGGGCTGACAAAGAAGGGCTGAAACAGAGGGGCTGATTCAGAGGGCGAGAAACAGAGGGGCTAAATTAGAGGGGCTGAATCAGAGGGGCTAAATCAGAGGGGCTGAAACAGAGGGCGAGAAACAGAGGGGCTGAATCAGAGGGGCTGAAACAGAGGGGCTGAAACAGAGTGGCTGAAACAGAGGGTCTGAAACAGAGGGGCTGGAACAGAGGGGGAGAAACAGAGGGGCTGAAACAGAGGGGCTGAATCAGAGGGGCTGATTCAGACGGGATGAAACAGAGGGGCTGAATCAGCGGAGCTGAAACAGAGGGCGAGAAACAGAGGGGCTGAAACAGAGGGCGAGAGACAGAGGGACAGAAACAGAGGGCGAGAAACAGAGGGGCTGAAACATAGGGGCTGAAACAGAGGGCGAGAAACAGAGGGGCTGAAACAGAGGGGCTGAAACAGTGGGTCTGAAACAGAGGGCGAGAAACAGAGGGGCTGAAACAGAGGGGCTGAAACAGAGGGCGAGAAACAGAGGGGCTGAAACAGAGGGGCTGAAACAGAGGGGCTGCAACAGAGGGGCTGAATCAGAGGGGCTGAAACAGAGGGGCTGAAACAGAGGGCGAGAAACAGAGGGGCTGAAACAGAGGGCGAGAAATAGAGAGGTTGAAACAGAGGGGCTGAAACAGAATGGCTGAAACAGAGGGGCTGAAACAGAGGGCGAGAAACAGAGGGGCTGAAACAGAGGGGCTGAATCAGAGGGGCTGATTCAGAGGTGCTGAAACAGAGGGGCTGAATCAGCGGGGCTGAAACAGAGGGCGAGAAACAGAGGGGCTGAAACAGAGGGCGAGAGACAGAGGGGCAGAAACAGAGGGCGAGAAACAGAGGCGCTGAAAAAGAGGGGCTGAAACAGAGGGCGAGAAACAGAGGGGCTGAAACAGAGGGGCTGAAACAGAGTGGCTGAAACAGAGGGGCTGAAACAGAGGGGCTGAAACAGAGGGGCTGAATCAGAGGGGCTGAAACAGAGGGCGAGAAACAGAGGGGCTGAAACAGAGGGCGAGAAACAGAGCGGCTGAAACAGAGGGCGAGAAACAGAGGGGCTGAAACAGAGGGCGAGAAACAGAGGGGTTGAATCAGAGGGGCTGAAACAGAGGGTGAGAAACAGACGGGCTGAAACAGAGGGGCTGAAAAAGAGTGCGAAAAACAGAGGGGCTGAAACAGAGGGCGAGAAACAGAGGGGCTGAAACAGAGGGGCTGAAACAGAGGGGCTGAAACAGAGGGGCTGAATCAGAGGGGCTGAAACAGAGGGCGAGAAACAGAGGGGCTGAAGCAGAGGGCGAGAAACAGAGGGGCAGAAACAGAGGGGCTGACACAGAGTGGCTGAAACAGAGGGGCTGAAACAGAGGGGCTGGAACCGAGGGGGAGAAACAGAGGGGCTGAAACAGAGGGGCTGAATCAGAGGGGCTGAAACAGAGGGCGAGAAACAGAGGGGCAGAAACAAAGGGCGAGAAACAGAGGGGCTGAAACCGAGGGGCTGAAACAGAGGGCGAAAAACAGAGGGGCTGAAACAGAGGGCGAGAAACAGAGGGGCTGAAACAGAGGGCGAGAAACAGAGGGGATGAAACAGAGGGGCTGAAACAGAGGGGCTGAAACAGAGTGGCTGAAACAGAGGGGCTGAAGCAGAGGGGCTGAAACAGAGGGGCTGAATCAGAGTGGCTGAAACAGATGCCGAGAAACAGAGGTGCTGAAACAGAGGGCGAGAAACAGAAGGGCTGAAACAGAGGGGCTGAAACAGAGGGCGAGAAACAGAGGGGCTGAAACAGAGGGCGAGAAACAGAGGGGCTGAAACCGAGTGGCTGAAACAGAGGGGCTGAAACATTGGGCGAGAAACCGAGGGGCTGAAACAGAGGGCGAGAAACAGAGGGGCTGAAACAGACGACGAGAAACAGAGGGGCTGAAACAGAGGCGCTGAAACAGAGGGGCTGAAACAGAGGGCGAGAAACAGAGGGGCTGAAACAGAGGGTGAGAAACAGAGGGGCTGAAACAGAGGGGCTGAAACAGAGGGGCTGAATCAGAGGGGCTGAAACAGAGGGGCTGAAACAGAGGGCGAGAAACAAACGGGCTGAAACAGCGGGCGAGAAACATAGGGCGAGAAACAGAGGGGCTGAAACAGAGGGGCTGAAACAGACGGGCTGAAATAGAGTGCCTGAAACAGAGGGCGAGAAACAGAGGGGCTGAAACAGAGGGCGAAAAACAGAGGGGCTGAAACAGAGGGCGAGAAACAGAGGGGCTGAAACACAGCGGCTGAAACAGAGGGGCTAAATTAGAGGGGCAGAAACAGAGGGCGAGAAACAGAGGGGCTGAACCAGAGTGCGAGAAACAGAGGTGCTGAAACAGAGGGGCTGAAACAGAGAGGCTGAAACAGAGGGCGAGAAACAGAGGGGCTGAAACAGAGGGGCTGACACAGAAGGGCTGAAACAGAGGGGCTGATTCAGAGGGCGAGAAACAGAGGGGCTAAATTAGAGGGGCTGAATCAGAGGGGCTAAATCAGAGGGGCTGAAACAGAGGGCGAGAAACAGAGGGGCTGAATCAGAGGGGCTGAAACAGAGGGGCTGAAACAGAGTGGCTGAAACAGAGGGTCTGAAACAGAGGGGCTGGAACAGAGGGGGAGAAACAGAGGGGCTGAAACAGAGGGGCTGAATCAGAGGGGCTGATTCAGAGGGGATGAAACAGAGGGGCTGAATCAGCGGAGCTGAAACAGAGGGCGAGAAACAGAGGGGCTGAAACAGAGGGCGAGAGACAGAGGGACAGAAACAGAGGGCGAGAAACAGAGGGGCTGAAACAGAGGGGCTGAAACAGAGGGCGAGAAACAGAGGGGCTGAAACAGAGGGCGAGAAACAGAGGGGCTGAAACAGAGGGGCTGAAACAGTGGGTCTGAAACAGAGGGCGAGAAACAGAGGGGCTGAAACAGAGGGCGAGAAACAGCGGGGCTGAAACAGAGGGGCTGAAACAGAGGGCGAGAAACAGAGGGGCTGAAACAGAGCGGCTGAAACAGAGGGGCTGCAACAGAGGGGCTGAATCAGAGGGGCTGAAACAGAGGGGCTGAAACAGAGGGCGAGAAACAGAGGGGCTGAAACAGAGGGCGAGAAATAGAGAGGTTGAAACAGAGGGGCTGAAACAGAATGGCTGAAACAGAGGGGCTGAAACAGAGGGCGAGAAACAGAGGGGCTGAAACAGAGGGGCTGAATCAGAGGGGCTGATTCAGAGGTGCTGAAACAGAGGGGCTGAATCAGCGGGGCTGAAACAGAGGGGGAGAAAGAGAGTGGCTGAAACAGAGGGCGAGAGACAGAGGGGCAGAAACAGAGGGCGAGAAACAGAGGGGCTGAAACAGACGGGTTGAAACAGAGGGGCTGAAAAAGAGGGCGAAAAACAGAGGGGCTGAAACAGAGGGCGAGAAACAGAGGGGCTGAAACAGAGGGGCTGAAACAGAGGGGCTGAAACAGAGGGGCTGAATCAGAGGGGCTGAAACAGAGGGCGAGAAACAGAGGGGCTGAAACAGAGGGCGAGAAACAGAGGGGGAGAAACAGAGGGCGAGAAACAGAGTGACTGAAACAGAGGGCGAGAAACAGAGAGCGTTAAACAGAGGGACTGAAACAGAGGTCGAGAAACAGAGGGGCTGAAACAGAGGGGCTGAAACAGAGGGCGAGAAACAGAGGGGCTGAAACAGAGGGCGAGAAACAGAGGGGCTGAAATAGAGGGCGAGAAACAGAGGGGCTGAAACAGAGGGGCTGAAACAGTGGGTCTGAAACAGAGGGCGAGAAACAGAGGGGCTGAAACAGAGGGCGAGAAACAGCGGGGCTGAAACAGAGGGGCTGAAACAGAGGGCGAGAAACAGAGGGGCTGAAACAGAGCGGCTGAAACAGAGGGGCTGCAACAGAGGGGCTGAATCAGAGGGGCTGAAACAGAGGGGCTGAAACAGAGGGCGAGAAACAGAGGGGCTGAAACAGAGAGCGAGAAATAGAGAGGTTGAAACAGAGGGGCTGAAACAGAATGGCTGAAACAGAGGGGCTGAAACAGAGGGCGAGAAACAGAGGGGCTGAAACAGAGGGGCTGAATCAGAGGGGCTGATTCAGAGGTGCTGAAACAGAGGGGCTGAATCAGCGGGGCTGAAACAGAGGGCGAGAAACAGAGGGGCTGAAACAGAGGGCGAGAGACAGAGGGGCAGAAACAGAGGGCGAGAAACAGAGGCGCTGAAAAAGAGGGGCTGAAACAGAGGGCGAGAAACAGAGGGGCTGAAACAGAGGGGCTGAAACAGAGTGGCTGAAACAGAGGGGCTGAAACAGAGGGGCTGAAACAGAGGGGCTATATCAGAGGGGCTGAAACAGAGGGCGAGAAACAGAGGGGCTGAAACAGAGGGCGAGAAACAGAGCGGCTGAAACAGAGGGCGAGAAACAGAGGGGCTGAAACAGAGGGCGAGAAACAGAGGGGTTGAATCAGAGGGGCTGAAACAGAGGGTGAGAAACAGATGGGCTGAAACAGAGGGGCTGAAAAAGAGTGCGAAAAACAGAGGGGCTGAAACAGAGGGCGAGAAACAGAGGGGCTGAAACAGAGGGGCTGAAACAGAGTGGCTGAAACAGAGGGGCTGAAACAGAGGGGCTGAATCAGAGGGGCTGAAACAGAGGGCGAGAAACAGAGGGGCTGAAACAGAGGGCGAGAAACAGATGGGCAGAAACAGCGGGCGAGAAACAGAGTGGCTGAAACAGAGGGGCTGAAACAGAGAGCGTGAAACAGAGGGGCTGAAACAGAGGGCGAGAACCAGAGGGGCTGAAACAGAGGGGCTGAAACAGAGGGGCTAAATTAGAGGGGCAGAAACAGAGGGCGAGAAACAAAGGGGCTGAAACAGAGGGCGAGAAACACAGGGGCTGAAACAGAGGGGCTGAAACAGAGGGGCTGAAACAGAGGGGCTGAAACAGAGGGCGAGAAATAGAGGGGCTGAAACAGAGGGGCTGAAACAGAATGGCTGAAACAGAGGGGCTGAATCAGAGGGGCTGAATCAGAGGGGCTGAAACAGAGGGGCTGAAAAAGAGGGCGAGAATCAGAGGGGCTGAAACAGAGGGCGAGAAACAGAGGGCGAGAAACAGAGCGGCTGAAACAGAGGGGCTGAAACAGAGGGGCTGAAACAGAGGGGCTGATACAGAGGGCGATATACAGAGGGGCTGAAACAGAGGGCGAGAAGCAGAGGGGCTGAAACAGAGGGCGAGAAACAGAGGGGCTGAAACAGAGGGGCTGAAACAGAGGTCGAGAAACAGAGGGGCTGAAACAGAGGGCGAGAAACAGAGGGATTCTGAAACCGAGGGGCTGAAGCAGAGGGGCTGAAACAGAGGGGCTGAAACAGAGGGCGAGAAACAGAGGGGCTGAAACAGAGGGCTAGAAACAGAGGGGCTGAAACAGAGGTGCTGAAACAGAGGGGCTGAATCAGCGGGGCTGAAACAGAGAGCGAGAAACAGAGCGCCTGAAACTGAGGGCGAGAGACAGAGGGGCAGAAAAAGAGGGCGAGAAACAGAGGGGCTGAAAAAGAGGGGCTGAAACAGAGGGCGAGAAACAGAGGGGCTGAAACAGAGGGCGAGAAACAGAGGGGCTGAAACAGAGGGGCTGAAACAGAGGGGCTGAAACAGTGGGGCTGAAACAGAGGGCGAGAAACAGAGCGGCTGAAACAGAGGGCGAGAAACAGAGGGGCTGAAACAGAGGGCGAGAAACAGAGGGGCTGAATCAGAGGGGCTGAAACAGAGGGTGAGAAACAGAGGGGCTGAAACAGAGGGCGAGAAACAGAGTGGCTGAAACAGACGGGTTGAAACAGAGGGGCTGAAAAAGAGGGCGAAAAACAGAGGGGCTGAAACAGAGGGCGAGAAACAGAGGGGCTGAAACAGAGGGGCTGAAGCAGAGGGGCTGAAACAGAGGGGCTGAATCAGAGGGGCTGAAACAGAGGGCGAGAAACAGAGGGGCTGAAACAGAGGGCGAGAAACAGAGGGGGAGAAACAGAGGGCGAGAAACAGAGTGACTGAAACAGAGGGCGAGAAACAGAGAGCGTTAAACAGAGGGACTGAAACAGAGGTCGAGAAACAGAGGGGCTGAAACAGAGGGGCTGAAACAGAGGGCGAGAAACAGAGGGGCTGAAACAGAGGGCGAGAAACAGAGGGGCTGAAATAGAGGGCGAGAAACAGAGGGGCTGAAACAGAGGGGCTGAAACAGTGGGTCTGAAACAGAGGGCGAGAAATAGAGGGGCTGAAACAGAGGGCGAGAAACAGAGGGGCTGAAACCGAGGGGCTGAATCAGAGGGGCTGAAACAGAGGGGCTGATATAGAGGGCGAGAAACAGAGGGGCTGAATCAGAGGGGCTGAAACAGAGGGGCTGAGACAGAGGGCGAGAAACAGAGGGGCTGAAACACAGCGGCTGAAACAGAGGGGCTAAATTAGAGGGGCAGAAACAGAGGGCGAGAAACAGAGGGGCTGAAACAGAGGGCGAGAAATAGAGGGCGAGAAACAGAGGGACTTAAACAGAGGGGCTGAAACAGAGGGGCTGAAATAGAGGGCGAGAAACAGAGGGGCTGAAACCGAGGGGCTGAATCAGAGGGGCTGAAACAGAGGGGCTGATATAGAGGGCGAGAAACAGAGGGGCTGAAACAGAGTGCGAGAAACAGAGGGGCTGAGACAGAGGGCGAGAAACAGAGGGGCTGAAACACAGCGGCTGAAACAGAGGGGCTAAATTAGAGGGGCAGAAACAGAGGGCGAGAAACAGAGGGGCTGAACCAGAGGGGCTGAAACAGAGGCGCTGAAACAGAGGGCGAGAAACAGAGGGGCTGAAACAGAGGGCGAGAAATAGAGGGCGAGAAACAGAGGGACTTAAACAGAGGGGCTGAAACAGAGGGGCTGAAACAGAGGGCGAGAAACAGAGGGGCTGAAACCGAGGGGCTGAATCAGAGGGGCTGAAACAGAGGGGCTGATATAGAGGGCGAGAAACAGAGGGGCTGAAACAGAGTGCGAGAAACAGAGGGGCTGAGACAGAGGGCGAGAAACAGAGGGGCTGAAACACAGCGGCTGAAACAGAGGGGCTAAATTAGAGGGGCAGAAACAGAGGGCGAGAAAGAGAGGGGCTGAACCAGAGTGCGAGAAACAGAGGGGCTGAAACAGAGGGGCTGAAACAGAGGGGCTGAAACAGAGGGCGAGAAACAGAGGGGCTGAAACAGAGGGGCTGAAACAGAGGTCGAGAAACAGAGGGGCTGAAACAGAGGGCGAGAAACAGAGGGGCTGAAACAGAGGGCGAGAAACTGAGTGGCTGAAACAGAAGGGCTGAAACAGAGGGGCTGAAAAAGATGGGCTGAAACAGTGGGCGAGAAACAGAGGGGCTGAATCAGAGGTGCTAAATCAGAGGGGCTGAATCAGAGGGGCTGAAACAGAGGAGCTGAATCAGAGGGGCTGAAACAGAGGGCGAGAAACAGAGGGGCTGAAACAGAGGGCGAGAAACAGAGGGGCTGAAACAGAGGTTCTGAAACAGAGGGGCTGAATCAGAGGGGCTGATTCAGAGGTGCTGAAACAGAGGGGCTGAATCAGTGGGGCTGAAACAGAGGGCGAGAAACAGAGGGGCTGAAACAGAGGGCGAGAGACAGAGGGGTTGAAACAGAGGGCGAGAAACAGAGGGGCTGAAACAGAGGGCGAGAAACAGAGGGGCTGAAACAGAGGGGCTGAAACAGAGGGGCTGAAACAGAGGGGCTGAAACAGAGGGCGAGAAACAGAGGGGCTGAAACAGAGGGCGAGAAATAGAGGGGCTGAAACAGAGGGGCTGAAACAGAATGGCTGAAACAGAGGGGCTGAAACAGAGGGCGAGAAACAGAGGTGCTGAAACAGAGGGGCTGAATCAGCGGGGCTGAAACAGAGAGCGAGAAACAGAGCGCCTGAAACTGAGGGCGAGAGACAGAGGGGCAGAAAAAGAGGGCGAGAAACAGAGGGGCTGAAAAAGAGGGGCTGAAACAGAGGGCGAGAAACAGAGGGGCTGAAACAGAGGGCGAGAAACAGAGGGGCTGAAACAGAGGGGCTGAAACAGAGGGGCTGAAACAGTGGGGCTGAAACAGAGGGCGAGAAACAGAGCGGCTGAAACAGAGGGCGAGAAACAGAGGGGCTGAAACAGAGGGCGAGAAACAGAGGGGCTGAATCAGAGGGGCTGAAACAGAGGGTGAGAAACAGAGGGGCTGAAACAGAGGGCGAGAAACAGAGTGGCTGAAACAGACGGGTTGAAACAGAGGGGCTGAAAATGAGGGCGAAAAACAGAGGTGCTGAAACAGAGGGCGAGAAACAGAGGGGCTGAAACAGAGGGGCTGAAACAGAGGGGCTGAAACAGAGGGGCTGAATCAGAGGGGCTGAAACAGAGGGCGAGAAACAGAGGGGCTGAAACAGAGGGCGAGAAACAGAGGGGGAGAAACAGAGGGCGAGAAACAGAGTGACTGAAACAGAGGGCGAGAAACAGAGAGCGTTAAACAGAGGGACTGAAACAGAGGTCGAGAAACAGAGGGGCTGAATCAGAGGGGCTGAAACAGAGAGCGAGAAACAGAGGGGCTGAAACAGAGGGCGAGAAACAGAGGGGCTGAAACAGTGGGTGAGAAACAGAGGGGCTGAAACAGAGGGGCTGAAACAGAGGGGCTGTATCAGAGGGGCTGATACAGAGGGGCTGAAACAGAGGGGCTGAATCAGAGGGGCTGAATCAGAGGGCGAGACACAGATGGGCTGAAACAGACGGCGAGAAACAGAGGGGCAGAAACAGAGGGCGAGAAACATAGGGGCTGAAACAGAGGGGCTGAAACAGAGGGGCTAAATTAGAGGGGCAGAAACAGAGGGCGAGAAACAGAGGGGCAGAAACAGAGGGTGAGAAACAGAGGGGCTGAAACAGAGGGGCTGAAACAGAGGGGCTGAAACAGAGGGCGAGAAACAGAGGGGCTGAAACAGAGGGGCTGACACAGAAGGGCTGAAACAGACTGGCTGATTCAGAGGGCGAGAAACAGAGGGGCTGAATCAGAGGGGCTGAATCAGAGGGGCTGAAACAGAGGGGCTGTAACAGAGGGCGAGAATCAGAGGGGCTGAAACAGAGTGCGAGAAACAGAGGGCGAGAATCAGAGGGGCTGAAACAGAGGGGCTGAAACAGAGGGGCTGAAACAGAGGGGCTGATACAGAGGGCGAGAAACAGAGGGGCTGAAACAGAGGGCGAGAAACAGAGGGGCTGAAACAGAGGGCGAGAAACAGCGGGGCTGAAACAGAGGGGCTGAAACAGAGGGGCTGAAACAGAGGGGCTGAAACAGAGGGCGAGAAACAGTGAGGCTGAAACAGAGGGCGAGAAACAGAGGGGCTGAAACAGAGGGCGAGAAACAGAGGGGCTGAAACAGAGGGCGAGAAACAGAGGGCGAGAAACAGAGGGACTTAAACAGAGGGGCTGAAACAGAGGGGCTGAAACAGAGGGCGAGAAATAGAGGGGCTGAAACAGAGGGCGAGAAACAGAGGGGCTGAAACCGAGGTGCTGAATCAGAGGGGCTAAAACAGAGGGGCTGATATTGAGGGCGAGAAACAGAGCGGCTGAAACAGAGTGCGAGAAACAGAGGGGCTGAGACAGAGGGCGAGAAACAGGGGGCTGAAACACAGCGGCTGAAACAGAGGGGCTAAATTAGAGGGGCAGAAACAGAGGGCGAGAAACAGAGGGGCTGAACCAGAGGGCGAGAAACAGAGGGGCTGAAACAGAGGGGCTGAAACAGAGGGGCTGAAACAGTGGGCGAGAAACAGAGGGGCTGAAACAGAGGGGCTGACATAGAAGGGCTGAAACAGAGGTGCTGATTCAGAGGGCGAGAAACAGAGGGGCTAAATTAGAGGGGCTGAATCAGAGGGGCTAAATCAGAGAGGCTGAAACAGAGGGCGAGAAACAGAGGGGCTGAATCAGAGGGGCTGAAACAGAGGGGCTGAAACAGAGTGGCTGAAACAGAGGGTCTGAAACAGAGGGGCTGGAACAGAGGGGGAGAAACAGAGGGTCTGAAACAGAGGGGCTGAATCAGAGGTGCTGAAACAGAGGGCGAGAAACAGAGGGGCTGAAACAGAGGGCAAGAAACAGAGGGGCTGAAACAGAGGGGCTGAAACAGAGGGGCTGAATCAGAGGGGCTGATTAAGAGGGGCTGAATCACAGGGGCTGAATCAGAGGGGCTGAAACAGAGGGAGAGAAACAGAGGGGCTGAAACAGAGGGCGAGAAACAGAGGGGCTGAAACCGAGGGGCTGAATCAGAGGGGCTGAAACAGAGGGGCTGATACAGAGGGCGAGAAACAGAGGGGCTGAAACAGAGGGCGAGGAACAGAGGGGCTGAAACAGAGGGCGAGAAACAGAGGGTCTGAAACAGAGCGGCTGAATCAGAGGGGCTGATTCAGAGGGCGAGAAATAGAGGGATTGAAACAGAGGGGCTGAAACAGAGGGGCTGAAACAGAGGGGCTGAAACAGAGGGCGAGAAACAGAGGGGCTGAAACAGAGGTCGAGAAACAGAGGGGCTGAATCAGAGGGGCTGAAACAGAGAGCGAGAAACAGAGGGGCTGAAACAGAGGGCGAGAAACAGAGGGGCTGAAACAGTGGGTGAGAAACAGAGGGGCTGAAACAGAGGGGCTGAAACAGAGGGGCTGTATCAGAGGGGCTGATTCAGAGGGGCTGAAACAGAGGGGCTGAATCAGAGGGGCTGAATCAGAGGGCGAGACACAGATGGGCTGAAACAGAGGGCGAGAAGCAGAGGGGCAGAAACAGAGGGCGAGAAACAGAGGGGCTGAAACAGAGGGGCTGAAACAGAGGGGCTAAATTAGAGGGGCAGAAACAGAGGGCGAGAAACAGAGGGGCAGAAACAGAGGGTGAGAAACTGAGGGGCTGAAACAGAGGGGCTGAAACAGAGGGGCTGAAACAGAGGGCGAGAAACAGAGGGGCTGAAACAGAGGGGCTGACACAGAAGGGCTGAAACAGACTGGCTGATTCAGAGGGCGAGAAACAGAGGGGCTGAATCAGAGGGGCTGAATCAGAGGGGCTGAAACAGAGGGGCTGTAACAGAGGGCGAGAATCAGAGGGGCTGAAACAGAGTGCGAGAAACAGAGGGCGAGAATCAGAGGGGCTGAAACAGAGGGGCTGAAACAGAGGGGCTGAAACAGAGGGGCTGATACAGAGGGCGAGAAACAGAGGGGCTGAAACAGAGGGCGAGAAACAGAGGGGCTGAAACAGAGGGCGAGAAACAGCGGGGCTGAAACAGAGGGGCTGAAACAGAGGGGCTGAAACAGAGGGCGTGAAACAGTGAGGCTGAAACAGAGGGCGAGAAACAGAGGGGCTGAAACAGAGGGCGAGAAACAGAGGGGCTGAAACAGAGGGGCTGAAACAGAGGGGCTGAAACAGAGGCGCTGAAACAGAGGGCGAGAAACAGAGGGGCTGAAACAGAGGGCGAGAAATAGAGGGCGAGAAACAGAGGGACTTAAACAGAGGGGCTGAAACAGAGGGGCTGAAATAGAGGGCGAGAAACAGAGGGGCTGAAACAGAGGGCGAGAAACAGAGGGGCTGAAACCGAGGGGCTGAATCAGAGGGGCTGAAACAGAGGGGCTGATATAGAGGGCGAGAAACAGAGGGGCTGAAACAGAGGGGCTGAAAGAGAGGGGCTGAGACAGAGGGCGAGAAACAGAGGGGCTGAAACACAGCGGCTGAAACAGAGGGGCTAAATTAGAGGGGCAGAAACAGAGGGCGAGAAACAGAGGGGCTGAAACAGAGGGCGAGAAATAGAGGGCGAGAAACAGAGGGACTTAAACAGAGGGGCTGAAACAGAGGGGCTGAAATAGAGGGCGAGAAACAGAGGGGCTGAAACAGAGGGCGAGAAACAGAGGGGCTGAAACCGAGGGGCTGAATCAGAGGGGCTGAAACAGAGGGGCTGATATAGAGGGCGAGAAACAGAGGGGCTGAAACAGAGTGCGAGAAACAGAGGGGCTGAGACAGAGGGCGAGAAACAGAGGGGCTGAAACACAGCGGCTGAAACAGAGGGGCTAAATTAGAGGGGCAGAAACAGAGGGCGAGAAACAGAGGGGCTGAAACAGAGGGCGAGAAATAGAGGGCGAGAAACAGAGGGACTTAAACAGAGGGGCTGAAACAGAGGGGCTGAAATAGAGGGCGAGAAACAGAGGGGCTGAAACAGAGGGCGAGAAACAGAGGGGCTGAAACCGAGGGGCTGAATCAGAGGGGCTGAAACAGAGGGGCTGATATAGAGGGCGAGAAACAGAGGGGCTGAAACAGAGGGGCTGAAACAGAGGGGCTGAGACAGAGGGCGAGAAACAGAGGGGCTGAAACACAGCGGCTGAAACAGAGGGGCTAAATTAGAGGGGCAGAAACAGAGGGCGAGAAACAGAGGGGCTGAAACAGAGGGCGAGAAATAGAGGGCGAGAAACAGAGGGACTTAAACAGAGGGGCTGAAACAGAGGGGCTGAAATAGAGGGCGAGAAACAGAGGGGCTGAAACAGAGGGCGAGAAACAGAGGGGCTGAAACCGAGGGGCTGAATCAGAGGGGCTGAAACAGAGGGGCTGATATAGAGGGCGAGAAACAGAGGGGCTGAATCAGAGGGGCTGAAACAGAGGGGCTGAGACAGAGGGCGAGAAACAGAGGGGCTGAAACACAGCGGCTGAAACAGAGGGGCTAAATTAGAGGGGCAGAAACAGAGGGCGAGAAACAGAGGGGCTGAAACAGAGGGCAAGAAATAGGGGGCGAGAAACAGAGGGACTTAAACAGAGGGGCTGAAACAGAGGGGCTGAAATAGAGGGCGAGAAACAGAGGGGCTGAAACCGAGGGGCTGAATCAGAGGGGCTGAAACAGAGGGGCTGATATAGAGGGCGAGAAACAGAGGGGCTGAAACAGAGTGCGAGAAACAGAGGGGCTGAGACAGAGGGCGAGAAACAGAGGGGCTGAAACACAGCGGCTGAAACAGAGGGGCTAAATTAGAGGGGCAGAAACAGAGGGCGAGAAACAGAGGGGCTGAACCAGAGGGGCTGAAACAGAGGCGCTGAAACAGAGGGCGAGAAACAGAGGGGCTGAAACAGAGGGCGAGAAATAGAGGGCGAGAAACAGAGGGACTTAAACAGAGGGGCTGAAACAGAGGGGCTGAAACAGAGGGCGAGAAACAGAGGGGCTGAAACCGAGGGGCTGAATCAGAGGGGCTGAAACAGAGGGGCTGATATAGAGGGCGAGAAACAGAGGGGCTGAAACAGAGTGCGAGAAACAGAGGGGCTGAGACAGAGGGCGAGAAACAGAGGGGCTGAAACACAGCGGCTGAAACAGAGGGGCTAAATTAGAGGGGCAGAAACAGAGGGCGAGAAAGAGAGGGGCTGAACCAGAGTGCGAGAAACAGAGGGGCTGAAACAGAGGGGCTGAAACAGAGGGGCTGAAACAGAGGGCGAGAAACAGAGGGGCTGAAACAGAGGGGCTGACACAGAAGGGCTGAAACAGAGGGGCTGATTCAGAGGGCGAGAAACAGAGGGGCTAAATTAGAGGGGCTGAATCAGAGGGGCTAAATCAGAGGGGCTGAAACAGAGGGCGAGAAACAGAGGGGCTGAATCAGAGGGGCTGAAACAGAGGGGCTGAAACAGAGTGGCTGAAACAGAGGGTCTGAAACAGAGGGGCTGGAACAGAGGGGGAGAAACAGAGGGTCTGAAACAGAGGGGCTGAATCAGAGGGACTGAAACAGAGGGCGAGAAACAGAGGGGCTGAAACAGAGGGCAAGAAACAGAGGGGCTGAAACAGAGGGGCTGGAACAGAGGGGCTGAATCAGAGGGGCTGATTAAGAGGGGCTGAATCAGAGGGGCTGAATCAGAGGGGCTGAAACAGAGGGAGAGAAACAGAGGGGCTGAAACAGAGGGCGAGAAACAGAGGGGCTGATACAGAGGGCGAGAAACAGAGGGGCTGAAACAGAGGGCGAGAAACAGAGGGGCTGAAACAGAGGGCGAGAAACAGAGGGTCTGAAACAGAGCGGCTGAATCAGAGGGGCTGATTCAGAGGGCGAGAAATAGAGGGATTGAAACAGAGGGGCTGAAACAGAGGGGCTGAAACAGAGGGCGAGAAAAAGAGGGGCTGAAACAGAGGGTGAGAAACAGAGGGACTGAAACAGAGGGGCTGAAACAGAGGGGCTGAAACAGAGGGGCTGAAACAGATGGGCTGATACAGAGGGCGAGAAACAGAGGTGCTGAAACAGAGGGCGAGAAACAGAGGGGCTGAAACAGAGGGCGAGAAACAGCGGGGCTGAAACAGAGGGGCTGAAACAGAGGGGCTGAAACAGAGGGGCTGAAACAGAGGGCGAGAAACAGTGAGGCTGAAACAGACGGCGAGAAACAGAGGGGCTGAAACAGAGGGCGAGAAACAGAGGGGCTGAAACAGAGGGGCTGAAACAGAGGGGCTGAAACAGAGGGGCTGAAACAGAGGGCGAGAAACAGAGGGGCTGAAACAGAGGGCGAGAAACAGAGGGCGAGAAACAGAGGGACTTAAACAGAGGGGCTGAAACAGAGGGGCTGAAACAGAGGGCGAGAAACAGAGGGGCTGAAACAGAGGGCGAGAAACAGTGGGGCTGAAACCGAGGGGCTGAATCTGAGGGGCTGAAACAGAGGGGCTGATACAGAGGGCGAGAAACAGAGGGGCTGAAACAGAGGGCGAGAAACAGAGGGGCTGAAACAGAGCGGCTGAAACAGAGGGGCTAAATTAGAGGGGCAGAAACAGAGGGCGAGAAACAGAGGGGCTGAACCAGAGGGCGAGAAACAGAGGGGCTGAAACAGAGGGGCAGAAACAGAGGGGCTGAAACTGAGGGCGAGAAACAGAGGGGCTGAAACAGAGGGGCTGACACAGAAGGGCTGAAACAGAGGGGCTGATTCAGAGGGCGAGAAACAGAGGGGCTGAATCAGAGGGGCTGAATCAGCGGGGCTGAAACAGAGGGGCTGTAACAGAGGGCGAGAATCAGAGGGGCTGAAACAGAGGGGCTGAAACAGAGGGTCTGAAACAGAGGGGCTGAAACAGAGGGCGAGAAACAGAGGGGCTGAAACAGAGGGCGAGAAACAGAGGGGCTGAAACAGAGGGCGAGAAACAGCGGGGCTGAAACAGAGGGGCTGAAACAGAGGGGCTGAAACAGAGGGGCTGAAACAGAGGGCGAGAAACAGTGAGGCTGAAACAGAGGGCGAGAAACAGAGGGGCTGAAACAGAGGGCGAGAAAGAGGGGCTGAAACAGAGGGGCTGAAACAGTGGGTCTGAAACAGAGGGCGAGAAACAGAGGGGCTGAAACAAAGGGCGAGAAACAGCGGGGCTGAAACAGAGGTGCTGAAACAGAGGGCGAGAAACAGAGGGGCTGAAACAGAGCGGCTGAAACAGAGGGGCTGCAACAGAGGGGCTGAATCAGAGGGGCTGAAACAGAGGGGCTGAAACAGAGGGCGAGAAACAGAGGGGCTGAAACAGAGGGTGAGAAATAGAGAGGCTGAAACAGAGGGGCTGAAACAGAATGGCTGAAACAGAGGGGCTGAAACAGAGGGCGAGAAACAGAGGGGCTGAAACAGAGGGGCTGAATCAGAGGGGCTGATTCAGAGGTGCTGAAACAGAGGGGCTGAATCAGCGGGGCTGAAACAGAGGGCGAGAAACAGAGGGGCTGAAACAGAGGGCGAGAGACAGAGGGGCAGAAACAGAGGGCGAGAAACAGAGGCGCTGAAAAAGAGGGGCTGAAACAGAGGGCGAGAAACAGAGGGGCTGAAACAGAGGGGCTGAAACAGAGTGGCTGAAACAGAGGGGCTGAAACAGAGGGGCTGAAACAGAGGGGCTGAATCAGAGGGGCTGAAACAGAGGGCGAGAAACAGAGGGGCTGAAACAGAGGGCGAGAAACAGAGCGGCTGAAACAGAGGGCGAGAAACAGAGGGGCTGAAACAGAGGGCGAGAAACAGAGGGGTTGAATCAGAGGGGCTGAAACAGAGGGTGAGAAACAGAGGGGCTGAAACAGAGGGCGAGAAACAGAGTGGCTGAAACAGACGGGCTGAAACAGAGGGGCTGAAAAAGAGTGCGAAAAACAGAGAGGCTGAAACAGAGGACGAGAAACAGAGGGGCTGAAACAGAGGGGCTGAAACAGAGTGGCTGAAACAGAGGGGCTGAAACAGAGGGGCTGAAACAGAGGGGCTGAATCAGAGGGGGTGAAACAGAGGGCGAGAAACAGAGGGGCTGAAACAGAGGGCGAGAAACAGAGGGGCAGAAACAGCGGGCGAGAAACAGAGTGGCTGAAACAGAGGGGCTGAAACAGAGAGCGTGAAACAGAGGGGCTGAAACAGAGGGCGAGAACCAGAGGGGCTGAAAAAGAGGGGCTGAAACAGAGGGGCTAAATTAGAGGGGCAGAAACAGAGGGCGAGAAACAGAGGGGCTGAAACACAGCGGCTGAAACAGAGGGGCTAAATTAGAGGGGCAGAAACAGAGGGCGAGAAACAGAGGGGCTGAACCAGAGTGCGAGAAACAGAGGGGCTGAAACAGAGGGGCTGAAACAGAGAGGCTGAAACAGAGGGCGAGAAACAGAGGGGCTGAAACAGAGGGGCTGATTCAGAGGGCGAGAAACAGAGGGGCTAAATTAGAGGGGCTGAATCAGAGGGGCTAAATCAGAGGGGCTGAAACAGAGGGCGAGAAACAGAGGGGCTGAATCAGAGGGGCTGAAACAGAGGGGCTGAAACAGAGTGGCTGAAACAGAGGGTCTGAAACAGAGGGGCTGGAACAGAGGGGGAGAAACAGAGGGGCTGAAACAGAGGGGCTGAATCAGAGGGGCTGATTCAGAGGGGATGAAACAGAGGGGCTGAATCAGCGGAGCTGAAACAGAGGGCGAGAAACAGAGGGGCTGAAACAGAGGGCGAGAGACAGAGGGACAGAAACAGAGGGCGAGAAACAGAGGGGCTGAAACAGAGGGGCTGAAACAGAGGGCGAGAAACAGAGGGGCTGAAACAGAGGGTGAGAAACAGAGGGGCTGAAACAGAGGGGCTGAAACAGTGGGTCTGAAACAGAGGGCGAGAAAGAGAGGGGCTGAAACAGAGGGCGAGAAACAGCGGGGCTGAAGCAGAGGGGCTGAAACAGAGGGCGAGAAACAGAGGGGCTGAACCAGAGCGGCTGAAACAGAGGGGCTGCAACAGAGGGACTGAATCAGAGGGGCTGAAACAGAGGGGCTGAAACAGAGGGCGAGAAACAGAGGGGCTGAAACAGAGGGCGAGAAATAGAGAGGCTGAAACAGAGGGGCTGAAAAAGAATGGCTGAAACAGAGGGCGAGAAACAGAGGGGCTGAAACAGAGGGGCTGATTCAGAGGGCGAGAAACAGAGGGGCTAAATTAGAGGGGCTGAATCAGAGGGGCTAAATCAGAGGGGCTGAAACAGAGGGCGAGAAACAGAGGGGCTGAATCAGAGGGGCTGAAACAGAGGGGCTGAAACAGAGTGGCTGAAACAGAGGGTCTGAAACAGAGGGGCTGGAACAGAGGGGGAGAAACAGAGGGGCTGAAACAGAGGGGCTGAATCAGAGGGGCTGATTCAGAGGGGATGAAACAGAGGGGCTGAATCAGCGGAGCTGAAACAGAGGGCGAGAAACAGAGGGGCTGAAACAGAGGGCGAGAGACAGAGGGACAGAAACAGAGGGCGAGAAACAGAGGGGCTGAAACAGAGGGGCTGAAACAGAGGGCGAGAAACAGAGGGGCTGAAACAGAGGGTGAGAAACAGAGGGGCTGAAACAGAGGGGCTGAAACAGTGGGTCTGAAACAGAGGGCGAGAAAGAGAGGGGCTGAAACAGAGGGCGAGAAACAGCGGGGCTGAAGCAGAGGGGCTGAAACAGAGGGCGAGAAACAGAGGGGCTGAAACAGAGCGGCTGAAACAGAGGGGCTGCAACAGAGGGACTGAATCAGAGGGGCTGAAACAGAGGGGCTGAAACAGAGGGCGAGAAACAGAGGGGCTGAAACAGAGGGCGAGAAATAGAGAGGCTGAAACAGAGGGGCTGAAACAGAATGGCTGAAACAGAGGGGCTGAAACAGAGGGCGAGAAACAGAGGGGCTGAAACAGAGGGGCTGAATCAGAGGGGCTGATTCAGAGGTGCTGAAACAGAGGGGCTGAATCAGCGGGGCTGAAACAGAGGGCGAGAAACAGAGGGGCTGAAACAGAGGGCGAGAGACAGAGGGGCAGAAACAGAGGGCGAGAAACAGAGGCGCTGAAAAAGAGGGGCTGAAACAAAGGGCGAGAAACAGAGGGGCTGAAACAGAGGGGCTGAAACAGAGTGGCTGAAACAGAGGGGCTGAAACAGAGGGGCTGAATCAGAGGGGCTGAAACAGAGGGCGAGAAACAGAGGGGCTGAAACAGAGGGCGAGAAACAGAGCGGCTGAAACAGAGGGCGAGAAACAGAGGGCGAGAAACAGAGGGGTTGAATCAGAGGGGCTGAAAAAGAGTGCGAAAAACAGAGGGGCTGAAACAGAGGGCGAGAAACAGAGGGGCTGAAACAGAGGGGCTGAAACAGAATGGCTGAAACAGAGGGGCTGAATCAGAGGGGCTGAATCAGAGGGGCTGAAACAGAGGGGCTGAAAAAGAGGGCGAGAATCAGAGGGGCTGAAACAGAGGGCGAGAAACAGAGGGCGAGAAAGAGAGCGGCTGAAACAGAGGGGCTGAAACAGAGGGGCTGAAACAGAGGGGCTGAAACAGAGGGCGAGAACCAGAGGGGCTGAAACAGAGGGCGAGAAACAGAGGGGCTGAAACAGAGGGCGAGAAACAGAGGGGCTGAAACAGAGGGGCTGAAACAGAGGTCGAGAAACAGAGGGGCTGAAACAGAGGGCGAGAAACAGAGGGATTCTGAAACCGAGGGGCTGAAGCAGAGGGGCTGAAACAGAGGGGCTGAAACAGAGGGCGAGAAACAGAGGGGCTGAAACAGAGAGCGAGAAACAGAGCGCCTGAAACTGAGGGCGAGAGACAGAGGGGCAGAAACAGAGGGCGAGAAACAGAGGGGCTGAAAAAGAGGGGCTGAAACAGAGGGCGAGAAACAGAGGGGCTGAAACAGAGGGCGAGAAACAGAGGGGCTGAAACAGAGGGGCTGAAACAGAGGGGCTGAAACAGTGGGGCTGAAACAGAGGGCGAGAAACAGAGCGGCTGAAACAGAGGGCGAGAAACAGAGGGGCTGAAACAGAGGGCGAGAAACAGAGGGGCTGAATCAGAGGGGCTGAAACAGAGGGTGAGAAACAGAGGGGCTGAAACAGAGGGCGAGAAACAGAGTGGCTGAAACAGACGGGTTGAAAGAGAGGGGCTGAAAAAGAGGGCGAAAAACAGAGGGGCTGAAACAGAGGGCGAGAAACAGAGGGGCTGAAACAGAGGGGCTGAAACAGAGGGGCTGAAACAGAGGGGCTGAATCAGAGGGGCTGAAACAGAGGGCGAGAAACAGAGGGGCTGAAACAGAGGGCGAGAAACAGAGGGGGAGAAACAGAGGGCGAGAAACAGAGTGACTGAAACAGAGGGGCTGAAACAGAGAGCGTTAAACAGAGGGGCTGAAACAGAGGTCGAGAAACAGAGGGGCTGAATCAGAGGGGCTGAAACAGAGAGCGAGAAACAGAGGGGCTGAAACAGAGGGCGAGAAACAGAGGGGCTGAAACAGTGGGTGAGAAACAGAGGGGCTGAAACAGAGGGGCTGAAACAGAGGGGCTGTATCAGAGGGGCTGATTCAGAGGGGCTGAATCAGAGGGCGAGACACAGATGGGCTGAAACAGACGGCGAGAAACAGAGGGGCAGAAACAGAGGGCGAGAAACAGAGGGGCTGAAACAGAGGGGCTAAATTAGAGGGGCAGAAACAGAGGGCGAGAAACAGAGGGGCAGAAACAGAGGGTGAGAAACTGAGGGGCTGAAACAGAGAGGCTGAAACAGAGGGGCTGAAACAGAGGGCGAGAAACAGAGGGGCTGAAACAGAGGGGCTGACACAGAAGGGCTGAAACAGACTGGCTGATTCAGAGGGCGAGAAACAGAGGGGCTGAATCAGAGGGGCTGAATCAGAGGGGCTGAAACTGAGGGGCTGTAACAGAGGGCGAGAATCAGAGGGGCTGAAACAGAGTGCGAGAAACAGAGGGCGAGAATCAGAGGGGCTGAAACAGAGGGGCTGAAACAGAGGGGCTGAAACAGAGGGGCTGATACAGAGGGCGAGAAACAGAGGGGCTGAAACAGAGGGCGAGAAACAGAGGGGCTGAAACAGAGGGCGAGAAACAGCGGGGCTGAAACAGAGGGGCTGAAACAGAGGGGAGGAAACAGAGGGGCTGAAACAGAGGGCGAGAAACAGTGAGGCTGAAACAGAGGGCGAGAAACAGAGGGGCTGAAACAGAGGGCGAGAAACAGAGGGGCTGAAACAGAGGGCGAGAAACAGAGGGCGAGAAACAGAGGGACTTAAACAGAGGGGCTGAAACAGAGGGGCTGAAACAGAGGGCGAGAAACAGAGGGGCTGAAACAGAGGGCGAGAAACAGAGGGGCTGAAACCGAGGGGCTGAATCAGAGGGGCTGAAACAGAGGGGCTGATATAGAGGGCGAGAAACAGAGCGGCTGAAACAGAGTGCGAGAAACAGAGGGGCTGAGACAGAGGGCGAGAAACAGAGGGGCTGAAACACAGCGGCTGAAACAGAGGGGCTAAATTAGAGGGGCAGAAACAGAGGGCGAGAAACAGAGGGGCTGAACCAGAGGGCGAGAAACAGAGGGGCTGAAACAGAGGGGCTGAAACAGAGGGGCTGAAACAGAGGGCGAGAAACAGAGGGGCTGAAACAGAGGGCTGACATAGAAGGGCTGAAACAGAGGGGCTGATTCAGAGGGCGAGAAACAGAGGGGCTAAATTAGAGGGGCTGAATCAGAGGGGCTAAATCAGAGAGGCTGAAACAGAGGGTCTGAAACAGAGGGGCTGAATCAGAGGGGCTGAAACAGAGGGGCTGAAACAGAGTGGCTGAAACAGAGGTTCTGAAACAGAGGGGCTGGAACAGAGGGGGAGAAACAGAGGGGCTGAAACAGAGGGGCTGAAACAGAGGGGCTGAAACAGAGGGGCTGAATCAGAGGGGCTGATTAAGAGGGGCTGAATCAGAGGGGCTGAATCAGAGGGGCTGAAACAGAGGGAGAGAAACAGAGGGGCTGAAACAGAGGGCGAGAAACAGAGGGGCTGAAACCGAGGGGCTGAATCAGAGGGGCTGAAACAGAGGGGCTGATACAGAGGGCGAGAAACAGAGGGGCTGAAACAGAGGGCGAGAAACAGAGGGGCTGAAACAGAGGGCGAGAAACAGAGGGTCTGAAACAGAGCGGCTGAATCAGAGGGGCTGATTCAGAGGGCGAGAAATAGAGGGATTGAAACAGAGGGGCTGAAACAGAGGGGCTGAAACAGAGGGCGAGAAAAAGAGGGGCTGAAACAGAGGGTGAGAAACAGAGGGTCTGAAACAGAGCGGCTGAATCAGAGGGGCTGATTCAGAGGGCGAGAAATAGAGGGATTGAAACAGAGGGGATGAAACAGAGGGCGAGAAACAGAGGGTCTGAAACAGAGCGGCTGAATCAGAGGGGCTGATTCAGAGGGCGAGAAATAGAGGGATTGAAACAGAGGGGATGAAACAGAGGGGCTGAAACAGAGGGGCTGAAACAGAGGGGCTGAAACAGAGGGCGAGAAATAGAGGGGCTGAAACAGAGGGCGAGAAACTGAGGGGCTGAAACAGAGGGCGAGAAACAGAGGGGCTGAAACAGAGGGGCTGAAGCAGAGGGGCTGAAACAGAGGGCGTGAAACAGAGGGGCTGAAACAGAGGTCGAGAAACAGAGGGGCTGAATCAGAGGGGCTGAAACAGAGAGCGAGAAACAGAGGGGCTGAAACAGAGGGCGAGAAACAGAGGGGCTGAAACAGTGGGTGAGAAACAGAGGGGCTGAAACAGAGGGGCTGAAACAGAGGGGCTGTATCAGAGGGGCTGATTCAGAGGGGCTGAAACAGAGGGGCTGAATCAGAGGGGCTGAATCAGAGGGCGAGACACAGATGGGCTGAAACTAACGGCGAGAAACAGAGGGGCAGAAACAGAGGGCGAGAAACAGAGGGGCTGAAACAGAGGGGCTGAAACAGAGGGGCTAAATTAGAGGGGCAGAAACAGAGGGCGAGAAACAGAGGGGCAGAAACAGAGGGTGAGAAACTGAGGGGCTGAAACAGAGGGGCTGAAACAGAGGGGCTGAAACAGAGGGCGAGAAACAGAGGGGCTGAAACAGAGGGGCTGACACAGAAGGGCTGAAACAGACTGGCTGATTCAGAGGGCGAGAAACAGAGGGGCTGAAACAGAGGGCGAGAAACAGCGGGGCTGAAACAGAGGGGCTGAAACAGATGGGCTGAAACAGAGGGGCTGAAACAGAGGGCGTGAAACAGTGAGGCTGAAACAGAGGGCGAGAAACAGAGGGGCTGAAACAGAGGGCGAGAAACAGAGGGGCTGAAACAGAGGGGCTGAAACAGAGGGGCTGAAACAGAGGCGCTGAAACAGAGGGCGAGAAACAGAGGGGCTGAAACAGAGGGCGAGAAATAGAGGGCGAGAAACAGAAGGACTTAAACAGAGGGGCTGAAACAGAGGGGCTGAAACAGACGGCGAGAAACAGAGGGGCTGAAACAGAGGGCGAGAAACAGAGGGGCTGAAACCGAGGGGCTGAATCAGAGGGGCTGAAACAGAGGGGCTGATATAGAGGGCGAGAAACAGAGGGGCTGAAACAGAGTGCGAGAAACAGAGGGGCTGAAACAGAGGGGCTGAATCAGAGGGGCTGATTCAGAGGTGCTGAAACAGAGGGGCTGAAACAGAGGGGCTGAAACAGAGGGCGAGAAACAGAGGGGCTGAAACAGAGGGGCTGAATCAGAGGGGCTGATTCAGAGGTGCTGAAACAGAGGGGCTGAATCAGCGGGGCTGAAACAGAGGGTGAGAAACAGAGGGGCTGAAACAGAGGGCGAGAGACAGAGGGGCAGAAACAGAGGGCGAGAAACAGAGGGACTGAAACAGAGGGCGAGAAACAGAGGGGCTGAAACAGAGGGTGAGAAACAGAGCGCGAGAAACAGAGGGACTGAAACAGAGGGGCTGAAACAGAGGGGCTGAATCAGAGGGCGAGAAACAGAGGGGCTGAAACAGAGAGGCTGAAACAGAGGGCGAGAAACAGAGGGGCTGAAACAGAGGTCAAGAAACAGAGGGGCTGAAACAGAGGGCGAGAAACAGAGGGGCTGAAACAGAGGGGCTGAAACAGAGGGGCTGAAACAGAGGGGCTGAACCAGAGGGCGAGAAACAGAGGGGCTGAAACAGAGGGCGAGAAACAGAGGGGCTGAAAGAGAGGGCGAGAAACAGAGGGCGAGAAACAGAGCGGCTGAAACAGAGGGGCTGAAACAGAGGGCGAGAAACAGTGGGGCTGAAACAGAGGGGCTGACACAGTGGGGCTGAAACAGAGGGGCTGAAACAGAGGGCGAGAAATAGAGGGGCTGAAACAGAGGGTGAGAAACAGAGGGGCTGAAACAAAGGGTGAGAAACAGAGGGGATGAAACAGAGGGCGAGAAACAGAGGGGCTGAAACAGAGGGGCTGAAACAGAGGGGCTGAAACAGAGGGCAAGAAACAGAGGGGCTGAAAAAGAGGGCGAGAAACAGAGGGCTTGAAACAGAGGGCGAGAAACAGAGGGGCTGAATCAGAGGAGCTGAAACAGAGGGCGAGAAACAGAGGGGCTGAAACAGAGGGCGAGAAACAGAGGGACTGAAACAGAGGGCGAGAAACAGAGGGGCTGAAACAGAGGGCGAGAAACAGCGGGGCTGAAACAGAGGGGCTGAATCAGAGGGGCTGATTCAGAGGGGCTGAAACAGAGGGGCTGAATCAGAGGGGCTGAAACAGAGGGCGAGAAACAGAGGGGCTGAAACAGAGGGGCTGAAACAGAGGGGCTGAAACAGAGGGGCTGAAACAGAGAGCGAGAAACAGAGGGGCTGAAACAGAGGGCCAGAAACAGAGGGCGAGAAACAGAGGGACTGAAACAGTGGGGCTGCAACAGAGGGGCTGATACAGAGGGCGAGAAACAGAGCGGCTGAAACAGAGGGCGAGAAACAGAGGGGCTGAAACAAAGAGGCTGAAACAGTGGGGATAAAACAGAGGGGCTGAAACAGAGGGCGAGAAATAGAGGGGCTGAAACAGAGGGGCTGAATCGGAGGGGCTGAAACAGAGGGGCTGAAACAGAGGGGCTGAAACAGAGGGCGAGAAACAGAGGGGCTGAAACAGAGGGGCTGAAACAGAGGGGCTGAAACAGAGGGCGAGAAACAGAGGGGCTGAAACAGACGGCGAGAAACAGAGGGGCTGAAACAGAGGGCGAGAAACAGAGGGGCTGAATCAGAGGGGCTGAAACAGAGGGCGAGAAACAGAGGGCCTGAAACAGAGAGTGAGAAACAGAGGGGCTGAAACAGAGGGTGAGAAACAGAGGGGCTGAAACAGAGGGCGAGAAACAGAGGGGCTGAAACAGAGGGGCTGAAAAAGAGGGGCTGAATCAGAGGGGCTGATTCAGAGGGGCTGAAACAGAGGGGCTTAATCAGAGGGTCTGAAACAGAGGGGCTGAATCAGCGGGGCTGAAACAGAGGGTGAGAAACAGAGGGGCTGAAACAGAGGGCGAGAGACAGAGGGGCAGAAACAGAGGGCGAGAAACAGAGGGACTGAAACAGAGGGCGAGAAACAGAGGGGCTGAAACAGAGGGTGAGAAACAGAGCGCGAGAAACAGAGGGACTGAAACAGAGGGGCTGAAACAGAGGGGCTGAATCAGAGGGCGAGAAACAGAGGGGCTGAAACAGAGAGGCTGAAACAGAGGGCGAGAAACAGAGGGGCTGAAACAGAGGTCAAGAAACAGAGGGGCTGAAACAGAGGGCGAGAAACAGAGGGGCTGAAACAGAGGGGCTGAAACAGAGGGGCTGAAACAGAGGGGCTGAACCAGAGGGCGAGAAACAGAGGGGCTGAAACAGAGGGCGAGAAACAGAGGGGCTGAAAGAGAGGGCGAGAAACAGAGGGCGAGAAACAGAGCGGCTGAAACAGAGGGGCTGAAACAGAGGGCGAGAAACAGTGGGGCTGAAACAGAGGGGCTGACACAGTGGGGCTGAAACAGAGGGGCTGAAACAGAGGGCGAGAAATAGAGGGGCTGAAACAGAGGGTGAGAAACAGAGGGGCTGAAACAAAGGGTGAGAATCAGAGGGGCTGAAACAGAGGGCGAGAAACAGAGGGGCTGAAACAGAGGGGCTGAAACAGAGGGGCTGAAACAGAGGGCAAGAAACAGAGGGGCTGAAAAAGAGGGCGAGAAACAGAGGGCTTGAAACAGAGGGCGAGAAACAGAGGGGCTGAATCAGAGGAGCTGAAACAGAGGGCGAGAAACAGAGGGGCTGAAACAGAGGGCGAGAAACAGAGGGACTGAAACAGAGGGCGAGAAACAGAGGGGCTGAAACAGAGGGCGAGAAACAGCGGGGCTGAAACAGAGGGGCTGAATCAGAGGGGCTGATTCAGAGGGGCTGAAACAGAGGGCGAGAAACAGAGGGGCTGAAACAGAGGGGCTGACACAGAAGGGCTGAAACAGACTGGCTGATTCAGAGGGCGAGAAACAGAGGGGCTGAATCAGAGGGGCTGAATCAGAGGGGCTGAAACAGAGGGGCTGTAACAGAGGGCGAGAATCAGAGGGGCTGAAACAGAGTGCGAGAAACAGAGGGCGAGAATCAGAGGGGCTGAAACAGAGGGGCTGAAACAGAGGGGCTGAAACAGAGGGGCTGATACAGAGGGCGAGAAACAGAGGGGCTGAAACAGAGGGCGAGAAACAGAGGGGCTGAAACAGAGGGCGAGAAACAGCGGGGCTGAAACAGAGGGGCTGAAACAGAGGGGATGAAACAGAGGGGCTGAAACATAGGGCGAGAAACAGTGAGGCTGAAACAGAGGGCGAGAAACAGAGGGGCTGAAACAGAGGGCGAGAAACAGAGGGGCTGAAACAGAGGGCGAGAAACAGAGGGCGAGAAACAGAGGGACTTAAACAGATGGGCTGAAACAGAGGGGCTGAAACAGAGGGCGAGAAACAGAGTGGCTGAAACAGAGGGCGAGAAACAGAGGGTCTGAAACCGAGGGGCTGAATCAGAGGGGCTGAAACAGAGGGGCTGATATAGAGGGCGAGAAACAGAGCGGCTGAAACAGAGTGCGAGAAACAGAGGGGCTGAGACAGAGGGCGAGAAACAGAGGGGCTGAAACACAGCGGCTGAAACAGAGGGGCTAAATTAGAGGGGCAGAAACAGAGGGCGAGAAACAGAGGGGCTGAACCAGAGGGCGAGAAACAGAGGGGCTGAAACAGAGGGGCTGAAACAGAGGGGCTGAAACAGAGGGCGAGAAACAGAGGGGCTGAAACAGAGGGCTGACATAGAAGGGCTGAAACAGAGGGGCTGATTCAGAGGGCGAGAAACAGAGGGGCTAAATTAGAGGGGCTGAATCAGAGGGGCTAAATCAGAGAGGCTGAAACAGAGGGTCTGAAACAGAGGGGCTGAATCAGAGGGGCTGAAACAGAGGGGCTGAAACAGAGTGGCTGAAACAGAGGTTCTGAAACAGAGGGGCTGGAACAGAGGGGGAGAAACAGAGGGGCTGAAACAGAGGGGCTGAAACAGAGGGGCTGAAACAGAGGGGCTGAATCAGAGGGGCTGATTAAGAGGGGCTGAATCAGAGGGGCTGAATCAGAGGGGCTGAAACAGAGGGAGAGAAACAGAGGGGCTGAAACAGAGGGCGAGAAACAGAGGGGCTGAAACCGAGGGGCTGAATCAGAGGGGCTGAAACAGAGGGGCTGATACAGAGGGCGAGAAACAGAGGGGCTGAAACAGAGGGCGAGAAACAGAGGGGCTGAAACAGAGGGCGAGAAACAGAGGGTCTGAAACAGAGCGGCTGAATCAGAGGGGCTGATTCAGAGGGCGAGAAATAGAGGGATTGAAACAGAGGGGCTGAAACAGAGGGGCTGAAACAGAGGGCGAGAAAAAGAGGGGCTGAAACAGAGGGTGAGAAACAGAGGGGATGAAACAGAGGGGCTGAAACAGAGGGGCTGAAACAGAGGGGCTGAAACAGAGGGCGAGAAATAGAGGGGCTGAAACAGAGGGCGAGAAACTGAGGGGCTGAAACAGAGAGCGAGAAACAGAGGGGCTGAAACAGAGGGGCTGAAGCAGAGGGGCTGAAACAGAGGGCGAGAAACAGAGGGGCTGAAACAGAGGTCGAGAAACAGAGGGGCTGAATCAGAGGGGCTGAAACAGAGAGCGAGAAACAGAGGGGCTGAAACAGAGGGCGAGAAACACAGGGGCTGAAACAGTGGGTGAGAAACAGAGGGGCTGAAACAGAGGGGCTGAAACAGAGGGGCTGTATCAGAGGGGCTGATTCAGAGGGGCTGAAACAGAGGGGCTGAATCAGAGGGGCTGAATCAGAGGGTGAGACACAGATGGGCTGAAACTAACGGCGAGAAACAGAGGGGCAGAAACAGAGGGCGAGAAACAGAGGGGCTGAAACAGAGGGGCTGAAACAGAGGGGCTAAATTAGAGGGGCAGAAACAGAGGGCGAGAAACAGAGGGGCAGAAACAGAGGGTGAGAAACTGAGGGGCTGAAACAGAGGGGCTGAAACAGAGGGGCTGAAACAGAGGGCGAGAAACAGAGGGGCTGAAACAGAGGGGCTGACACAGAAGGGCTGAAACAGACTGGCTGATTCAGAGGGCGAGAAACAGAGGGGCTGAATCAGAGGGGCTGAAACACAGGGGCCGTAACAGAGGGCGAGAATCAGAGGGGCTGAAACAGAGTGCGAGAAACAGAGGGCGAGAATCAGAGGGGCTGAAACAGAGGGGCTGAAACAGAGGGGCTGAAACAGAGCGGCTGATACAGAGGGCGAGAAACAGAGGGGCTGAAACAGAGGGCGAGAAACAGAGGGGCTGAAACAGAGGGCGAGAAACAGCGGGGCTGAAACAGAGGGGCTGAAACAGATGGGCTGAAACAGAGGGGCTGAAACAGAGGGCGTGAAACAGTGAGGCTGAAACAGAGGGCGAGAAACAGAGGGGCTGAAACAGAGGGCGAGAAACAGAGGGGCTGAAACAGAGGGGCTGAAACAGAGGGGCTGAAACAGAGGCGCTGAAACAGAGGGCGAGAAACAGAGGGGCTGAAACAGAGGGCGAGAAATAGAGGGCGAGAAACAGAAGGACTTAAACAGAGGGGCTGAAACAGAGGGGCTGAAACAGAGGGCGAGAAACAGAGGGGCTGAAACAGAGGGCGAGAAACAGAGGGGCTGAAACCGAGGGGCTGAATCAGAGGGGCTGAAACAGAGGGGCTGATATAGAGGGCGAGAAACAGAGGGGCTGAAACAGAGTGCGAGAAACAGAGGGGCTGAAACAGAGGGGCTGAATCAGAGGGGCTGATTCAGAGGTGCTGAAACAGAGGGGCTGAAACAGAGGGGCTGAAACAGAGGGCGAGAAACAGAGGGGCTGAAACAGAGGGGCTGAATCAGAGGGGCTGATTCAGAGGTGCTGAAACAGAGGGGCTGAATCAGCGGGGCTGAAACAGAGGGTGAGAAACAGAGGGGCTGAAACAGAGGGCGAGAGACAGAGGGGCAGAAACAGAGGGCGAGAAACAGAGGGACTGAAACAGAGGGCGAGAAACAGAGGGGCTGAAACAGAGGGTGAGAAACAGAGCGCGAGAAACAGAGGGACTGAAACAGAGGGGCTGAAACAGAGGGGCTGAATCAGAGGGCGAGAAACAGAGGGGCTGAAACAGAGAGGCTGAAACAGAGGGCGAGAAACAGAGGGGCTGAAACAGAGGTCAAGAAACAGAGGGGCTGAAACAGAGGGCGAGAAACAGAGGGGCTGAAACAGAGGGGCTGAAACAGAGGGGCTGAAACAGAGGGGCTGAACCAGAGGGCGAGAAACAGAGGGGCTGAAACAGAGGGCGAGAAACAGAGGGGCTGAAAGAGAGGGCGAGAAACAGAGGGCGAGAAACAGAGGGGCTGAAACAGAGGGGCTGAAACAGAGGGCGAGAAACAGTGGGGCTGAAACAGAGGGGCTGACACAGTGGGGCTGAAACAGAGGGGCTGAAACAGAGGGCGAGAAATAGAGGGGCTGAAACAGAGGGTGAGAAACAGAGGGGCTGAAACAAAGGGTGAGAAACAGAGGGGATGAAACAGAGGGCGAGAAACAGAGGGGCTGAAACAGAGGGGCTGAAACAGAGGGGCTGAAACAGAGGGCAAGAAACAGAGGGGCTGAAAAAGAGGGCGAGAAACAGAGGGCTTGAAACAGAGGGCGAGAAACAGAGGGGCTGAATCAGAGGAGCTGAAACAGAGGGCGAGAAACAGAGGGGCTGAAACAGAGGGCGAGAAACAGAGGGACTGAAACAGAGGGCGAGAAACAGAGGGGCTGAAACAGAGGGCGAGAAACAGCGGGGCTGAAACAGAGGGGCTGAATCAGAGGGGCTGATTCAGAGGGGCTGAAACAGAGGGGCTGAATCAGAGGGGCTGAAACAGAGGGCGAGAAACAGAGGGGCTGAAACAGAGGGGCTGAAACAGAGGGGCTGAAACAGAGGGGCTGAAACAGAGAGCGAGAAACAGAGGGGCTGAAACAGAGGGCCAGAAACAGAGGGCGAGAAACAGAGGGACTGAAACAGTGGGGCTGCAACAGAGGGGCTGATACAGAGGGCGAGAAACAGAGCGGCTGAAACAGAGGGCGAGAAACAGAGGGGCTGAAACAAAGAGGCTGAAACAGTGGGGATAAAACAGAGGGGCTGAAACAGAGGGCGAGAAATAGAGGGGCTGAAACAGAGGGGCTGAATCGGAGGGGCTGAAACAGAGGGGCTGAAACAGAGGGGCTGAAACAGAGGGCGAGAAACAGAGGGGCTGAAACAGAGGGGCTGAAACAGAGGGGCTGAAACAGAGGGCGAGAAACAGAGGGGCTGAAACAGACGGCGAGAAACAGAGGGGCTGAAACAGAGGGCGAGAAACAGAGGGGCTGAATCAGAGGGGCTGAAACAGAGGGCGAGAAACAGAGGGCCTGAAACAGAGAGTGAGAAACAGAGGGGCTGAAACAGAGGGTGAGAAACAGAGGGGCTGAAACAGAGGGCGAGAAACAGAGGGGCTGAAACAGAGGGGCTGAAAAAGAGGGGCTGAATCAGAGGGGCTGATTCAGAGGGGCTGAAACAGAGGGGCTTAATCAGAGGGTCTGAAACAGAGGGGCTGAATCAGCGGGGCTGAAACAGAGGGTGAGAAACAGAGGGGCTGAAACAGAGGGCGAGAGACAGAGGGGCAGAAACAGAGGGCGAGAAACAGAGGGACTGAAACAGAGGGCGAGAAACAGAGGGGCTGAAACAGAGGGTGAGAAACAGAGCGCGAGAAACAGAGGGACTGAAACAGAGGGGCTGAAACAGAGGGGCTGAATCAGAGGGCGAGAAACAGAGGGGCTGAAACAGAGAGGCTGAAACAGAGGGCGAGAAACAGAGGGGCTGAAACAGAGGTCAAGAAACAGAGGGGCTGAAACAGAGGGCGAGAAACAGAGGGGCTGAAACAGAGGGGCTGAAACAGAGGGGCTGAAACAGAGGGGCTGAACCAGAGGGCGAGAAACAGAGGGGCTGAAACAGAGGGCGAGAAACAGAGGGGCTGAAACAGAGGGCGAGAAACAGAGGGGCTGAAAGAGAGGGCGAGAAACAGAGGGCGAGAAACAGAGGGGCTGAAACAGAGGGGCTGAAACAGAGGGCGAGAAACAGTGGGGCTGAAACAGAGGGGCTGACACAGTGGGGCTGAAACAGAGGGGCTGAAACAGAGGGCGAGAAATAGAGGGGCTGAAACAGAGGGTGAGAAACAGAGGGGCTGAAACAAAGGGTGAGAAACAGAGGGGCTGAAACAGAGGGCGAGAAACAGAGGGGCTGAAACAGAGGGGCTGAAACAGAGGGGCTGAAACAGAGGGCAAGAAACAGAGGGGCTGAAAAAGAGGGCGAGAAACAGAGGGCTTGAAACAGAGGGCGAGAAACAGAGGGGCTGAATCAGAGGAGCTGAAACAGAGGGCGAGAAACAGAGGGGCTGAAACAGAGGGCGAGAAACAGAGGGACTGAAACAGAGGGCGAGAAACAGAGGGGCTGAAACAGAGGGCGAGAAACAGCGGGGCTGAAACAGAGGGGCTGAATCAGAGGGGCTGATTCAGAGGGGCTGAAACAGAGGGCGAGAAACAGAGGGGCTGAAACAGAGGGGCTGACACAGAAGGGCTGAAACAGACTGGCTGATTCAGAGGGCGAGAAACAGAGGGGCTGAATCAGAGGGGCTGAAACACAGGGGCTGAAACAGAGGGGCTGTAACAGAGGGCGAGAATCAGAGGGGCTGAAACAGAGTGCGAGAAACAGAGGGCGAGAATCAGAGGGGCTGAAACAGAGGGGCTGAAACAGAGGGGCTGAAACAGAGGGGCTGATACAGAGGGCGAGAAACAGAGGGGCTGAAACAGAGGGCGAGAAACAGAGGGGCTGAAACAGAGGGCGAGAAACAGCGGGGCTGAAACAGAGGGGCTGAAACAGAGGGGATGAAACAGAGGGGCTGAAACAGAGGGCGAGAAACAGTGAGGCTGAAACAGAGGGCGAGAAACAGAGGGGCTGAAACAGAGGGCGAGAAACAGAGGGGCTGAAACAGAGGGCGAGAAACAGAGGGCGAGAAACAGAGGGACTTAAACAGAGGGGCTGAAACAGAGGGGCTGAAACAGAGGGCGAGAAACAGAGGGGCTGAAACAGAGGGCGAGAAACAGAGGGGCTGAAACCGAGGGGCTGAATCAGAGGGGCTGAAACAGAGGGGCTGATATAGAGGGCGAGAAACAGAGCGGCTGAAACAGAGTGCGAGAAACAGAGGGGCTGAGACAGAGGGCGAGAAACAGAGGGGCTGAAACACAGCGGCTGAAACAGAGGGGCTAAATTAGAGGGGCAGAAACAGAGGGCGAGAAACAGAGGGGCTGAACCAGAGGGCGAGAAACAGAGGGGCTGAAACAGAGGGGCTGAAACAGAGGGGCTGAAACAGAGGGCGAGAAACAGAGGGGCTGAAACAGAGGGCTGACATAGAAGGGCTGAAACAGAGGGGCTGATTCAGAGGGCGAGAAACAGAGGGGCTAAATTAGAGGGGCTGAATCAGAGGGGCTAAATCAGAGAGGCTGAAACAGAGGGTCTGAAACAGAGGGGCTGAATCAGAGGGGCTGAAACAGAGGGGCTGAAACAGAGTGGCTGAAACAGAGGTTCTGAAACAGAGGGGCTGGAACAGAGGGGGAGAAACAGAGGGGCTGAAACAGAGGGGCTGAAACAGAGGGGCTGAAACAGAGGGGCTGAATCAGAGGGGCTGATTAAGAGGGGCTGAATCAGAGGGGCTGAATCAGAGGGGCTGAAACAGAGGGAGAGAAACAGAGGGGCTGAAACAGAGGGCGAGAAACAGAGGGGCTGAAACCGAGGGGCTGAATCAGAGGGGCTGAAACAGAGGGGCTGATACAGAGGGCGAGAAACAGAGGGGCTGAAACAGAGGGCGAGAAACAGAGGGGCTGAAACAGAGGGCGAGGAACAGAGGGTCTGAAACAGAGCGGCTGAATCAGAGGGGCTGATTCAGAGGGCGAGAAATAGAGGGATTGAAACAGAGGGGCTGAAACAGAGGGGCTGAAACAGAGGGCGAGAAAAAGAGGGGCTGAAACAGAGGGTGAGAAACAGAGGGGATGAAACAGAGGGGCTGAAACAGAGGGGCTGAAACAGAGGGGCTGAAACAGAGGGCGAGAAATAGAGGGGCTGAAACAGAGGGCGAGAAACTGAGGGGCTGAAACAGAGGGCGAGAAACAGAGGGGCTGAAACAGAGGGGCTGAAGCAGAGGGGCTGAAACAGAGGGCGAGAAACAGAGGGGCTGAAACAGAGGTCGAGAAACAGAGGGGCTGAATCAGAGGGGCTGAAACAGAGAGCGAGAAACAGAGGGGCTGAAACAGAGGGCGAGAAACAGAGGGGCTGAAACAGTGGGTGAGAAACAGAGGGGCTGAAACAGAGGGGCTGAAACAGAGGGGCTGTATCAGAGGGGCTGATTCAGAGGGGCTGAAACAGAGGGGCTGAATCAGAGGGGCTGAATCAGAGGGCGAGACACAGATGGGCTGAAACTAACGGCGAGAAACAGAGGGGCAGAAACAGAGGGCGAGAAACAGAGGGGCTGAAACAGAGGGGCTGAAACAGAGGGGCTAAATTAGAGGGGCAGAAACAGAGGGCGAGAAACAGAGGGGCAGAAACAGAGGGTGAGAAACTGAGGGGCTGAAACAGAGGGGCTGAAACAGAGGGGCTGAAACAGAGGGCGAGAAACAGAGGGGCTGAAACAGAGGGGCTGACACAGAAGGGCTGAAACAGACTGGCTGATTCAGAGGGCGAGAAACAGAGGGGCTGAATCAGAGGGGCTGAATCAGAGGGGCTGAAACACAGGGGCCGTAACAGAGGGCGAGAATCAGAGGGGCTGAAACAGAGTGCGAGAAACAGAGGGCGAGAATCAGAGGGGCTGAAACAGAGGGGCTGAAACAGAGGGGCTGAAACAGAGCGGCTGATACAGAGGGCGAGAAACAGAGGGGCTGAAACAGAGGGCGAGAAACAGAGGGGCTGAAACAGAGGGCGAGAAACAGCGGGGCTGAAACAGAGGGGCTGAAACAGATGGGCTGAAACAGAGGGGCTGAAACAGAGGGCGTGAAACAGTGAGGCTGAAACAGAGGGCGAGAAACAGAGGGGCTGAAACAGAGGGCGAGAAACAGAGGGGCTGAAACAGAGGGGCTGAAACAGAGGGGCTGAAACAGAGGCGCTGAAACAGAGGGCGAGAAACAGAGGGGCTGAAACAGAGGGCGAGAAGTAGAGGGCGAGAAACAGAAGGACTTAAACAGAGGGGCTGAAACAGAGGGGCTGAAACAGAGGGCGAGAAACAGAGGGGCTGAAACAGAGGGCGAGAAACAGAGGGGCTGAAACCGAGGGGCTGAATCAGAGGGGCTGAAACAGAGGGGCTGATATAGAGGGCGAGAAACAGAGGGGCTGAAACAGAGTGCGAGAAACAGAGGGGCTGAAACAGAGGGGCTGAATCAGAGGGGCTGATTCAGAGGTGCTGAAACAGAGGGGCTGAAACAGAGGGGCTGAAACAGAGGGCGAGAAACAGAGGGGCTGAAACAGAGGGGCTGAATCAGAGGGGCTGATTCAGAGGTGCTGAAACAGAGGGGCTGAATCAGCGGGGCTGAAACAGAGGGTGAGAAACAGAGGGCGAGAGACAGAGGGGCAGAAACAGAGGGCGAGAAACAGAGGGACTGAAACAGAGGGCGAGAAACAGAGGGGCTGAAACAGAGGGTGAGAAACAGAGCGCGAGAAACAGAGGGACTGAAACAGAGGGGCTGAAACAGAGGGGCTGAATCAGAGGGCGAGAAACAGAGGGGCTGAAACAGAGAGGCTGAAACAGAGGGCGAGAAACAGAGGGGCTGAAACAGAGGTCAAGAAACAGAGGGGCTGAAACAGAGGGCGAGAAACAGAGGGGCTGAAACAGAGGGGCTGAAACAGAGGGGCTGAAACAGAGGGGCTGAACCAGAGGGCGAGAAACAGAGGGGCTGAAACAGAGGGCGAGAAACAGAGGGGCTGAAAGAGAGGGCGAGAAACAGAGGGCGAGAAACAGAGGGGCTGAAACAGAGGGGCTGAAACAGAGGGCGAGAAACAGTGGGGCTGAAACAGAGGGGCTGACACAGTGGGGCTGAAACAGAGGGGCTGAAACAGAGGGCGAGAAATAGAGGGGCTGAAACAGAGGGTGAGAAACAGAGGGGCTGAAACAAAGGGTGAGAAACAGAGGGGATGAAACAGAGGGCGAGAAACAGAGGGGCTGAAACAGAGGGGCTGAAACAGAGGGGCTGAAACAGAGGGCAAGAAACAGAGGGGCTGAAAAAGAGGGCGAGAAACAGAGGGCTTGAAACAGAGGGCGAGAAACAGAGGGGCTGAATCAGAGGAGCTGAAACAGAGGGCGAGAAACAGAGGGGCTGAAACAGAGGGCGAGAAACAGAGGGACTGAAACAGAGGGCGAGAAACAGAGGGGCTGAAACAGAGGGCGAGAAACAGCGGGGCTGAAACAGAGGGGCTGAATCAGAGGGGCTGATTCAGAGGGGCTGAAACAGAGGGGCTGAATCAGAGGGGCTGAAACAGAGGGCGAGAAACAGAGGGGCTGAAACAGAGGGGCTGAAACAGAGGAGCTGAAACAGAGGGGCTGAAACAGAGAGCGAGAAACAGAGGGGCTGAAACAGAGGGCCAGAAACAGAGGGCGAGAAACAGAGGGACTGAAACAGTGGGGCTGCAACAGAGGGGCTGATACAGAGGGCGAGAAACAGAGCGGCTGAAACAGAGGGCGAGAAACAGAGGGGCTGAAACAAAGAGGCTGAAACAGTGGGGATAAAACAGAGGGGCTGAAACAGAGGGCGAGAAATAGAGGGGCTGAAACAGAGGGGCTGAATCGGAGGGGCTGAAACAGAGGGGCTGAAACAGAGGGGCTGAAACAGAGGGCGAGAAACAGAGGGGCTGAAACAGAGGGGCTGAAACAGAGGGGCTGAAACAGAGGGCGAGAAACAGAGGGGCTGAAACAGACGGCGAGAAACAGAGGGGCTGAAACAGAGGGCGAGAAACAGAGGGGCTGAATCAGAGGGGCTGAAACAGAGGGCGAGAAACAGAGGGCCTGAAACAGAGAGTGAGAAACAGAGGGGCTGAAACAGAGGGTGAGAAACAGAGGGGCTGAAACAGAGGGCGAGAAACAGAGGGGCTGAAACAGAGGGGCTGAAAAAGAGGGGCTGAATCAGAGGGGCTGATTCAGAGGGGCTGAAACAGAGGGGCTTAATCAGAGGGTCTGAAACAGAGGGGCTGAATCAGCGGGGCTGAAACACAGGGTGAGAAACAGAGGGGCTGAAACAGAGGGCGAGAGACAGAGGGGCAGAAACAGAGGGCGAGAAACAGAGGGACTGAAACAGAGGGCGAGAAACAGAGGGGCTGAAACAGAGGGTGAGAAACAGAGCGCGAGAAACAGAGGGACTGAAACAGAGGGGCTGAAACAGAGGGGCTGAATCAGAGGGCGAGAAACAGAGGGGCTGAAACAGAGAGGCTGAAACAGAGGGCGAGAAACAGAGGGGCTGAAACAGAGGTCAAGAAACAGAGGGGCTGAAACAGAGGGCGAGAAACAGAGGGGCTGAAACAGAGGGGCTGAAACAGAGGGGCTGAAACAGAGGGGCTGAACCAGAGGGCGAGAAACAGAGGGGCTGAAACAGAGGGCGAGAAACAGAGGGGCTGAAAGAGAGGGCGAGAAACAGAGGGCGAGAAACAGAGGGGCTGAAACAGAGGGGCTGAAACAGAGGGCGAGAAACAGTGGGGCTGAAACAGAGGGGCTGACACAGTGGGGCTGAAACAGAGGGGCTGAAACAGAGGGCGAGAAATAGAGGGGCTGAAACAGAGGGTGAGAAACAGAGGGGCTGAAACAAAGGGTGAGAAACAGAGGGGATGAAACAGAGGGCGAGAAACAGAGGGGCTGAAACAGAGGGGCTGAAACAGAGGGGCTGAAACAGAGGGCAAGAAACAGAGGGGCTGAAAAAGAGGGCGAGAAACAGAGGGCTTGAAACAGAGGGCGAGAAACAGAGGGGCTGAATCAGAGGAGCTGAAACAGAGGGCGAGAAACAGAGGGGCTGAAACAGAGGGCGAGAAACAGAGGGACTGAAACAGAGGGCGAGAAACAGAGGGGCTGAAACAGAGGGCGAGAAACAGCGGGGCTGAAACAGAGGGGCTGAATCAGAGGGGCTGATTCAGAGGGGCTGAAACAGAGGGGCTGAATCAGAGGGGCTGAAACAGAGGGCGAGAAACAGAGGGGCTGAAACAGAGGGGCTGAAACAGAGGGGCTGAAACAGAGGGGCTGAAACAGAGAGCGAGAAACAGAGGGGCTGAAACAGAGGGCCAGAAACAGAGGGCGAGAAACAGAGGGACTGAAACAGTGGGGCTGCAACAGAGGGGCTGATACAGAGGGCGAGAAACAGAGCGGCTGAAACAGAGGGCGAGAAACAGAGGGGCTGAAACAAAGAGGCTGAAACAGTGGGGATAAAACAGAGGGGCTGAAACAGAGGGCGAGAAATAGAGGGGCTGAAACAGAGGGGCTGAATCGGAGGGGCTGAAACAGAGGGGCTGAAACAGAGGGGCTGAAACAGAGGGCGAGAAACAGAGGGGCTGAAACAGAGGGGCTGAAACAGAGGGGCTGAAACAGAGGGCGAGAAACAGAGGGGCTGAAACAGACGGCGAGAAACAGAGGGGCTGAAACAGAGGGCGAGAAACAGAGGGGCTGAATCAGAGGGGCTGAAACAGAGGGCGAGAAACAGAGGGCCTGAAACAGAGAGTGAGAAACAGAGGGGCTGAAACAGAGGGTGAGAAACAGAGGGGCTGAAACAGAGGGCGAGAAACAGAGGGGCTGAAACAGAGGGGCTGAAAAAGAGGGGCTGAATCAGAGGGGCTGATTCAGAGGGGCTGAAACAGAGGGGCTTAATCAGAGGGTCTGAAACAGAGGGCGAGAAACAGAGGGGCTGAAACAGAGGGCGAGAAACAGAGGGGCAGAAAAAGAGGGCGAGAAATAGAGGAGCAGAAACAGAGGGGCTGAAACAGAGAGCGCGAAACAGAGGGGCTGAAACAGATGGCGAGAAACAGAGGGACTGAAACAGAGGTCGAGAAACAGAGGGGCTGAAACAGAGGGCAAGAAAAAGAGGGGCTGAAACAGAGTGGCTGAAACAGAAGGGCAGAAACAGAGGGGCTGAAACAGAGGGCGAGAAACAGAGGGGCTGAAACAGAGGGGCTGAAACAGAGGGTGAGAAACAGAGGGGCTGAAACAGAGGGCGAGAAACAGAGGGGCTGAATCAGAGGAGCTGAAACAGAGGGCGAGAAACAGAGGGGCTGAAACAGAGGGCGAGAAACAGAGGGACTGAAACAGAGGGCGAGAAACAGAGGGGCTGAAACAGAGGGCGAGAAACAGCGGGGCTGAAACAGAGGGGCTGAATCAGAGGGGCTGATTCAGAGGGGCTGAAACAGAGGGCGAGAAACAGAGGGGCTGAAACAGAGGGGCTGACACAGAAGGGCTGAAACAGACTGGCTGATTCAGAGGGCGAGAAACAGAGGGGCTGAATCAGAGGGGCTGAAACACAGGGGCTGAAACAGAGGGGCTGTAACAGAGGGCGAGAATCAGAGGGGCTGAAACAGAGTGCGAGAAACAGAGGGCGAGAATCAGAGGGGCTGAAACAGAGGGGCTGAAACAGAGGGGCTGAAACAGAGGGGCTGATACAGAGGGCGAGAAACAGAGGGGCTGAAACAGAGGGCGAGAAACAGAGGGGCTGAAACAGAGGGCGAGAAACAGCGGGGCTGAAACAGAGGGGCTGAAACAGAGGGGATGAAACAGAGGGGCTGAAACAGAGGGCGAGAAACAGTGAGGCTGAAACAGAGGGCGAGAAACAGAGGGGCTGAAACAGAGGGCGAGAAACAGAGGGGCTGAAACAGAGGGCGAGAAACAGAGGGCGAGAAACAGAGGGACTTAAACAGAGGGGCTGAAACAGAGGGGCTGAAACAGAGGGCGAGAAACAGAGGGGCTGAAACAGAGGGCGAGAAACAGAGGGGCTGAAACCGAGGGGCTGAATCAGAGGGGCTGAAACAGAGGGGCTGATATAGAGGGCGAGAAACAGAGCGGCTGAAACAGAGTGCGAGAAACAGAGGGGCTGAGACAGAGGGCGAGAAACAGAGGGGCTGAAACACAGCGGCTGAAACAGAGGGGCTAAATTAGAGGGGCAGAAACAGAGGGCGAGAAACAGAGGGGCTGAACCAGAGGGCGAGAAACAGAGGGGCTGAAACAGAGGGGCTGAAACAGAGGGGCTGAAACAGAGGGCGAGAAACAGAGGGGCTGAAACAGAGGGCTGACATAGAAGGGCTGAAACAGAGGGGCTGATTCAGAGGGCGAGAAACAGAGGGGCTAAATTAGAGGGGCTGAATCAGAGGGGCTAAATCAGAGAGGCTGAAACAGAGGGTCTGAAACAGAGGGGCTGAATCAGAGGGGCTGAAACAGAGGGGCTGAAACAGAGTGGCTGAAACAGAGGTTCTGAAACAGAGGGGCTGGAACAGAGGGGGAGAAACAGAGGGGCTGAAACAGAGGGGCTGAAACAGAGGGGCTGAAACAGAGGGGCTGAATCAGAGGGGCTGATTAAGAGGGGCTGAATCAGAGGGGCTGAATCAGAGGGGCTGAAACAGAGGGAGAGAAACAGAGGGGCTGAAACAGAGGGCGAGAAACAGAGGGGCTGAAACCGAGGGGCTGAATCAGAGGGGCTGAAACAGAGGGGCTGATACAGAGGGCGAGAAACAGAGGGGCTGAAACAGAGGGCGAGAAACAGAGGGGCTGAAACAGAGGGCGAGGAACAGAGGGTCTGAAACAGAGCGGCTGAATCAGAGGGGCTGATTCAGAGGGCGAGAAATAGAGGGATTGAAACAGAGGGGCTGAAACAGAGGGGCTGAAACAGAGGGCGAGAAAAAGAGGGGCTGAAACAGAGGGTGAGAAACAGAGGGGATGAAACAGAGGGGCTGAAACAGAGGGGCTGAAACAGAGGGGCTGAAACAGAGGGCGAGAAATAGAGGGGCTGAAACAGAGGGCGAGAAACTGAGGGGCTGAAACAGAGGGCGAGAAACAGAGGGGCTGAAACAGAGGGGCTGAAGCAGAGGGGCTGAAACAGAGGGCGAGAAACAGAGGGGCTGAAACAGAGGTCGAGAAACAGAGGGGCTGAATCAGAGGGGCTGAAACAGAGAGCGAGAAACAGAGGGGCTGAAACAGAGGGCGAGAAACAGAGGGGCTGAAACAGTGGGTGAGAAACAGAGGGGCTGAAACAGAGGGGCTGAAACAGAGGGGCTGTATCAGAGGGGCTGATTCAGAGGGGCTGAAACAGAGGGGCTGAATCAGAGGGGCTGAATCAGAGGGCGAGACACAGATGGGCTGAAACTAACGGCGAGAAACAGAGGGGCAGAAACAGAGGGCGAGAAACAGAGGGGCTGAAACAGAGGGGCTGAAACAGAGGGGCTAAATTAGAGGGGCAGAAACAGAGGGCGAGAAACAGAGGGGCAGAAACAGAGGGTGAGAAACTGAGGGGCTGAAACAGAGGGGCTGAAACAGAGGGGCTGAAACAGAGGGCGAGAAACAGAGGGGCTGAAACAGAGGGGCTGACACAGAAGGGCTGAAACAGACTGGCTGATTCAGAGGGCGAGAAACAGAGGGGCTGAATCAGAGGGGCTGAATCAGAGGGGCTGAAACACAGGGGCCGTAACAGAGGGCGAGAATCAGAGGGGCTGAAACAGAGTGCGAGAAACAGAGGGCGAGAATCAGAGGGGCTGAAACAGAGGGGCTGAAACAGAGGGGCTGAAACAGAGCGGCTGATACAGAGGGCGAGAAACAGAGGGGCTGAAACAGAGGGCGAGAAACAGAGGGGCTGAAACAGAGGGCGAGAAACAGCGGGGCTGAAACAGAGGGGCTGAAACAGATGGGCTGAAACAGAGGGGCTGAAACAGAGGGCGTGAAACAGTGAGGCTGAAACAGAGGGCGAGAAACAGAGGGGCTGAAACAGAGGGCGAGAAACAGAGGGGCTGAAACAGAGGGGCTGAAACAGAGGGGCTGAAACAGAGGCGCTGAAACAGAGGGCGAGAAACAGAGGGGCTGAAACAGAGGGCGAGAAGTAGAGGGCGAGAAACAGAAGGACTTAAACAGAGGGGCTGAAACAGAGGGGCTGAAACAGAGGGCGAGAAACAGAGGGGCTGAAACAGAGGGCGAGAAACAGAGGGGCTGAAACCGAGGGGCTGAATCAGAGGGGCTGAAACAGAGGGGCTGATATAGAGGGCGAGAAACAGAGGGGCTGAAACAGAGTGCGAGAAACAGAGGGGCTGAAACAGAGGGGCTGAATCAGAGGGGCTGATTCAGAGGTGCTGAAACAGAGGGGCTGAAACAGAGGGGCTGAAACAGAGGGCGAGAAACAGAGGGGCTGAAACAGAGGGGCTGAATCAGAGGGGCTGATTCAGAGGTGCTGAAACAGAGGGGCTGAATCAGCGGGGCTGAAACAGAGGGTGAGAAACAGAGGGCGAGAGACAGAGGGGCAGAAACAGAGGGCGAGAAACAGAGGGACTGAAACAGAGGGCGAGAAACAGAGGGGCTGAAACAGAGGGTGAGAAACAGAGCGCGAGAAACAGAGGGACTGAAACAGAGGGGCTGAAACAGAGGGGCTGAATCAGAGGGCGAGAAACAGAGGGGCTGAAACAGAGAGGCTGAAACAGAGGGCGAGAAACAGAGGGGCTGAAACAGAGGTCAAGAAACAGAGGGGCTGAAACAGAGGGCGAGAAACAGAGGGGCTGAAACAGAGGGGCTGAAACAGAGGGGCTGAAACAGAGGGGCTGAACCAGAGGGCGAGAAACAGAGGGGCTGAAACAGAGGGCGAGAAACAGAGGGGCTGAAAGAGAGGGCGAGAAACAGAGGGCGAGAAACAGAGGGGCTGAAACAGAGGGGCTGAAACAGAGGGCGAGAAACAGTGGGGCTGAAACAGAGGGGCTGACACAGTGGGGCTGAAACAGAGGGGCTGAAACAGAGGGCGAGAAATAGAGGGGCTGAAACAGAGGGTGAGAAACAGAGGGGCTGAAACAAAGGGTGAGAAACAGAGGGGATGAAACAGAGGGCGAGAAACAGAGGGGCTGAAACAGAGGGGCTGAAACAGAGGGGCTGAAACAGAGGGCAAGAAACAGAGGGGCTGAAAAAGAGGGCGAGAAACAGAGGGCTTGAAACAGAGGGCGAGAAACAGAGGGGCTGAATCAGAGGAGCTGAAACAGAGGGCGAGAAACAGAGGGGCTGAAACAGAGGGCGAGAAACAGAGGGACTGAAACAGAGGGCGAGAAACAGAGGGGCTGAAACAGAGGGCGAGAAACAGCGGGGCTGAAACAGAGGGGCTGAATCAGAGGGGCTGATTCAGAGGGGCTGAAACAGAGGGGCTGAATCAGAGGGGCTGAAACAGAGGGCGAGAAACAGAGGGGCTGAAACAGAGGGGCTGAAACAGAGGAGCTGAAACAGAGGGGCTGAAACAGAGAGCGAGAAACAGAGGGGCTGAAACAGAGGGCCAGAAACAGAGGGCGAGAAACAGAGGGACTGAAACAGTGGGGCTGCAACAGAGGGGCTGATACAGAGGGCGAGAAACAGAGCGGCTGAAACAGAGGGCGAGAAACAGAGGGGCTGAAACAAAGAGGCTGAAACAGTGGGGATAAAACAGAGGGGCTGAAACAGAGGGCGAGAAATAGAGGGGCTGAAACAGAGGGGCTGAATCGGAGGGGCTGAAACAGAGGGGCTGAAACAGAGGGGCTGAAACAGAGGGCGAGAAACAGAGGGGCTGAAACAGAGGGGCTGAAACAGAGGGGCTGAAACAGAGGGCGAGAAACAGAGGGGCTGAAACAGACGGCGAGAAACAGAGGGGCTGAAACAGAGGGCGAGAAACAGAGGGGCTGAATCAGAGGGGCTGAAACAGAGGGCGAGAAACAGAGGGCCTGAAACAGAGAGTGAGAAACAGAGGGGCTGAAACAGAGGGTGAGAAACAGAGGGGCTGAAACAGAGGGCGAGAAACAGAGGGGCTGAAACAGAGGGGCTGAAAAAGAGGGGCTGAATCAGAGGGGCTGATTCAGAGGGGCTGAAACAGAGGGGCTTAATCAGAGGGTCTGAAACAGAGGGGCTGAATCAGCGGGGCTGAAACACAGGGTGAGAAACAGAGGGGCTGAAACAGAGGGCGAGAGACAGAGGGGCAGAAACAGAGGGCGAGAAACAGAGGGACTGAAACAGAGGGCGAGAAACAGAGGGGCTGAAACAGAGGGTGAGAAACAGAGCGCGAGAAACAGAGGGACTGAAACAGAGGGGCTGAAACAGAGGGGCTGAATCAGAGGGCGAGAAACAGAGGGGCTGAAACAGAGAGGCTGAAACAGAGGGCGAGAAACAGAGGGGCTGAAACAGAGGTCAAGAAACAGAGGGGCTGAAACAGAGGGCGAGAAACAGAGGGGCTGAAACAGAGGGGCTGAAACAGAGGGGCTGAAACAGAGGGGCTGAACCAGAGGGCGAGAAACAGAGGGGCTGAAACAGAGGGCGAGAAACAGAGGGGCTGAAAGAGAGGGCGAGAAACAGAGGGCGAGAAACAGAGGGGCTGAAACAGAGGGGCTGAAACAGAGGGCGAGAAACAGTGGGGCTGAAACAGAGGGGCTGACACAGTGGGGCTGAAACAGAGGGGCTGAAACAGAGGGCGAGAAATAGAGGGGCTGAAACAGAGGGTGAGAAACAGAGGGGCTGAAACAAAGGGTGAGAAACAGAGGGGATGAAACAGAGGGCGAGAAACAGAGGGGCTGAAACAGAGGGGCTGAAACAGAGGGGCTGAAACAGAGGGCAAGAAACAGAGGGGCTGAAAAAGAGGGCGAGAAACAGAGGGCTTGAAACAGAGGGCGAGAAACAGAGGGGCTGAATCAGAGGAGCTGAAACAGAGGGCGAGAAACAGAGGGGCTGAAACAGAGGGCGAGAAACAGAGGGACTGAAACAGAGGGCGAGAAACAGAGGGGCTGAAACAGAGGGCGAGAAACAGCGGGGCTGAAACAGAGGGGCTGAATCAGAGGGGCTGATTCAGAGGGGCTGAAACAGAGGGGCTGAATCAGAGGGGCTGAAACAGAGGGCGAGAAACAGAGGGGCTGAAACAGAGGGGCTGAAACAGAGGGGCTGAAACAGAGGGGCTGAAACAGAGAGCGAGAAACAGAGGGGCTGAAACAGAGGGCCAGAAACAGAGGGCGAGAAACAGAGGGACTGAAACAGTGGGGCTGCAACAGAGGGGCTGATACAGAGGGCGAGAAACAGAGCGGCTGAAACAGAGGGCGAGAAACAGAGGGGCTGAAACAAAGAGGCTGAAACAGTGGGGATAAAACAGAGGGGCTGAAACAGAGGGCGAGAAATAGAGGGGCTGAAACAGAGGGGCTGAATCGGAGGGGCTGAAACAGAGGGGCTGAAACAGAGGGGCTGAAACAGAGGGCGAGAAACAGAGGGGCTGAAACAGAGGGGCTGAAACAGAGGGGCTGAAACAGAGGGCGAGAAACAGAGGGGCTGAAACAGACGGCGAGAAACAGAGGGGCTGAAACAGAGGGCGAGAAACAGAGGGGCTGAATCAGAGGGGCTGAAACAGAGGGCGAGAAACAGAGGGCCTGAAACAGAGAGTGAGAAACAGAGGGGCTGAAACAGAGGGTGAGAAACAGAGGGGCTGAAACAGAGGGCGAGAAACAGAGGGGCTGAAACAGAGGGGCTGAAAAAGAGGGGCTGAATCAGAGGGGCTGATTCAGAGGGGCTGAAACAGAGGGGCTTAATCAGAGGGTCTGAAACAGAGGGCGAGAAACAGAGGGGCTGAAACAGAGGGCGAGAAACAGAGGGGCAGAAAAAGAGGGCGAGAAATAGAGGAGCAGAAACAGAGGGGCTGAAACAGAGAGCGCGAAACAGAGGGGCTGAAACAGATGGCGAGAAACAGAGGGACTGAAACAGAGGTCGAGAAACAGAGGGGCTGAAACAGAGGGCAAGAAAAAGAGGGGCTGAAACAGAGTGGCTGAAACAGAAGGGCAGAAACAGAGGGGCTGAAACAGAGGGCGAGAAACAGAGGGGCTGAAACAGAGGGGCTGAAACAGAGGGTGAGAAACAGAGGGGCTGAAACAGAGGGCGAGAAACAGAGGGGCTGAAACAGAGGGGCTGAAACAGAGGGGCTGAATCAGAGGGGCTGATTCAGAGGGGCTGAAACAGAGGGGCTTAATCAGAGGGGCTGAAACAGAGGGCGAGAAACAGAGGGGCTGACACAGAGGGCGAGAAACAGAGGGGCTGAAACAGAGGGGCTGAAACAGAGGGGCTGAATCAGAGGGGCTGATTCAGAGGGGCTGAATCAGAGGGGCTTAATCAGAGGGGTTGAAACAGAGTGGCTTAATCAGAGGGGCTGAAAAAGAGGGCGAGAAACAGAGGGGCTGAAACAGAGGGCGAGAAACAGAGGGGCAGAAACAGAGGGCGAGAAACAGAGGAGCAGAAACAGAGGGGCTGAAACAGAGAGCGCGAAACAGAGGAGCTGAAACAGAGGTCGAGAAACAGAGGGGCTGAAACAGAGGGCAAGAAACAGAGGCGCTGAAACAGAGAGGCTGAAACAGAAGGGCAGAAACAGAGGGGCTGAAACAGAGGGCGAGAAACAGAGGGGCTGAATCAGAGGGGCTGAATCAGAAGGGCTGAAACAGAGGGCAAGAAACAGAGGGGCTGAAACAGAGTGGCTGGAACAGAGGGCGAGAAACAGAGGGGCTGAATCAGACGGGCTGAATCAGAGGGGCTGAAACAGAGGGGCTGAAACAGAGGGCGAGAAACAGAGGGGCTGAAACAGAGGGCGAGAAACAGAGGGCGAGAAAAAGAGGGGCTGAAAAAGAGGGGCTGAAACAAAGCGGCTGATGCAGAGGGCGATAAATAGAGGGGTAGAAACAGAGGGGCTGAAACAGAGGGGCTGAAACAGAGGGCGAGAAACAGAGAGGCTGAAACAGAGGGCGAGAAACAGAGGGGCTGAAACAGAGGGCGAGAAACAGAGCGGCTGAAACAGAGGGGCTGAAACAGAGGGGCTGAAACAGAGGGTCTGAAACAGAGGGCGGGAAACAGAGAGGCTGAAACAGAGGGCGAGAAACAGAGTGGCTGAAACAGAGGGCAAGAAACAGAGGGGCTGAAACAGAGGGCGAGAAACAGAGGGGCTGAAACAGAGGGGCTGAAACAGAGGGGCTGAAACAGAGGGGCTGAAACAGAGAGCGAGAAACAGAGAGGCTGAAACAGAGGGCCAGAAACAGAGGGCGAGAAACAGAGGGACTGAAACAGTGGGGCTGCAACAGAGGGGCTGATACAGAGGGCGAGAAACAGAGCGGCTGAAACAGAGGGCGAGAAACAGAGGGGCTGAAACAAAGGGGCTGAAACAGTGGGGATAAAACAGAGGGGCTGAAACAGAGGGCGAGAAATAGAGGGGCTGAAACAGAGGGGCTGAATCGGAGGGTCTGAAACAGAGGGGCTGAAACAGAGGGGCTGAAACAGAGGGCGAGAAACAGACGGGCAGAAACAGAGAGCGAGAAACAGAGGGCGAGAAACAGAGGGGCTGAAACAGAGTGCGAGAAACAGAGGGGCTGAAACAGAGGGCGAGAAACAGAGGGGCTGAAACAGAGGGCGAGAAACAGAGGGGCTGAAACAGAGGGCGAGAAACAGAGGGGCTGAAACAGAGGGCGAGAAACAGAGGGGCTGAAACAGAGAGTGAGAAACAGAGGGGCTGAAACAGAGGGGCTGAAACAGAGGGTGAGAAACAGAGGGGCTGAAACAGAGGGCAAGAAACAGAGGGGCTGAAACAGAGGGGCTGAAACAGAGGGGCTGAATCAGAGGGGCTGATTCAGAGGCGCTGAAACAGAGGGGCTTAATCAGAGGGGCTGAAACAGAGGGCGAGAAACAGAGGGGCTGAAACAGAGGGCGAGAAACAGAGGGGCAGAAAAAGAGGGCGAGAAACAGAGGAGCAGAAACAGAGGGGCTGAAACAGAGAGCGCAAAACAGAGGGGCTGAAACAGATGGCGAGAAACAGAGGGACTGAAACAGAGGTCGAGAAACAGAGGGGCTGAAACAGAGGGCGAGAAACAGAGGGGCTCAATCATAGGGGCTGAATCAGAAGGGCTGAAACAGAGGGGCTGAATCAGAGGGGCTGAAACAGAAGGCGAGAAACAGAGGTACTGAAACAGAGGGCGAGAAACTGAGGGGCAGAAACAGAGGGCGAGAAACAGAGGGGCTGAAACAGAGGGACTGAAACAGAGGGCGAGAAACAGAGGGGCTGAAACAGAGGGTGAGAAACAGAGGGCGAGAAACAGAGGGACTGAAACAGAGGGGCTGAAACAGAGGGGCTGAATCAGAGGGCGAGAAACAGAGGGGCTGAAACAGAGAGGCTGAAACAGAGGGCGAGAAACAGAGGGGCTGAAACAGAGGTCAAGAAACAGAGGGGCTGAAACAGAGGGCGAGAAACAGAGGGGCTGAAACAGAGGGGCTGAAACAGAGGGGCTGAAACAGAGGGGCTGAACCAGAGGGCGAGAAACAGAGGGGCTGAAACAGAGGGCGAGAAACAGAGGGGCTGAAAGAGAGGGCGAGAAACAGAGGGCGAGAAACAGAGGGACTGAAACAGAGGGGCTGAAACAGAGGGGCTGAAACAGAGGGCGAGAAACAGTGGGGCTGAAACAGAGGGGCTGACACAGTGGGGCTGAAACAGAGGGGCTGAAACAGAGGGCGAGAAATAGAGGGGCTGAAAGAGAGGGTGAGAAACAGAGGGGCTGAAACAAAGGGTGAGAAACAGAGGGGCTGAAACAGAGGGCGAGAAACAGAGGGGCTGAAACAGAGGGGCTGAAACAGAGGGGCTGAAACAGAGGGCAAGAAACAGAGGGGCTGAAAAAGAGGGCGAGAAACAGAGGGCTTGAAACAGAGGGCGAGAAACAGAGGGGCTGAATCAGAGGAGCTGAAACAGAGGGCGAGAAACAGAGGGGCTGAAACAGAGGGCGAGAAACAGAGGGACTGAAACAGAGGGCGAGAAACAGAGGGGCTGAAACAGAGGGTGAGAAACAGAGGGGCTGAAACAGAGGGCGAGAAACAGAGGGGCTGAAACAGAGGGGCTGAAACAGAGGGGCTGAATCAGAGGGGCTGATTCAGAGGGGCTGAAACAGAGGGGCTTAATCAGAGGGGCTGAAACAGAGGGCGAGAAACAGAGGGGCTGACACAGAGGGCGAGAAACAGAGGGGCTGAAACAGAGGGGCTGAAACAGAGGGGCTGAATCAGAGGGGCTGATTCAGAGGGGCTGAATCAGAGGGGCTTAATCAGAGGGGTTGAAACAGAGTGGCTTAATCAGAGGGGCTGAAAAAGAGGGCGAGAAACAGAGGGGCTGAAACAGAGGGCGAGAAACAGAGGGGCAGAAACAGAGGGCGAGAAACAGAGGAGCAGAAACAGAGGGGCTGAAACAGAGAGCGCGAAACAGAGGAGCTGAAACAGAGGTCGAGAAACAGAGGGGCTGAAACAGAGGGCAAGAAACAGAGGCGCTGAAACAGAGAGGCTGAAACAGAAGGGCAGAAACAGAGGGGCTGAAACAGAGGGCGAGAAACAGAGGGGCTGAATCAGAGGGGCTGAATCAGAAGGGCTGAAACAGAGGGCAAGAAACAGAGGGGCTGAAACAGAGTGGCTGGAACAGAGGGCGAGAAACAGAGGGGCTGAATCAGACGGGCTGAATCAGAGGGGCTGAAACAGAGGGGCTGAAACAGAGGGCGAGAAACAGAGGGGCTGAAACAGAGGGCGAGAAACAGAGGGCGAGAAAAAGAGGGGCTGAAAAAGAGGGGCTGAAACAAAGCGGCTGATGCAGAGGGCGATAAATAGAGGGGTAGAAACAGAGGGGCTGAAACAGAGGGGCTGAAACAGAGGGCGAGAAACAGAGAGGCTGAAACAGAGGGCGAGAAACAGAGGGGCTGAAACAGAGGGCGAGAAACAGAGCGGCTGAAACAGAGGGGCTGAAACAGAGGGGCTGAAACAGAGGGTCTGAAACAGAGGGCGGGAAACAGAGAGGCTGAAACAGAGGGCGAGAAACAGAGTGGCTGAAACAGAGGGCAAGAAACAGAGGGGCTGAAACAGAGGGCGAGAAACAGAGGGGCTGAAACAGAGGGGCTGAAACAGAGGGGCTGAAACAGAGGGGCTGAAACAGAGAGCGAGAAACAGAGAGGCTGAAACAGAGGGCCAGAAACAGAGGGCGAGAAACAGAGGGACTGAAACAGTGGGGCTGCAACAGAGGGGCTGATACAGAGGGCGAGAAACAGAGCGGCTGAAACAGAGGGCGAGAAACAGAGGGGCTGAAACAAAGGGGCTGAAACAGTGGGGATAAAACAGAGGGGCTGAAACAGAGGGCGAGAAATAGAGGGGCTGAAACAGAGGGGCTGAATCGGAGGGTCTGAAACAGAGGGGCTGAAACAGAGGGGCTGAAACAGAGGGCGAGAAACAGACGGGCAGAAACAGAGAGCGAGAAACAGAGGGCGAGAAACAGAGGGGCTGAAACAGAGTGCGAGAAACAGAGGGGCTGAAACAGAGGGCGAGAAACAGAGGGGCTGAAACAGAGGGCGAGAAACAGAGGGGCTGAAACAGAGGGCGAGAAACAGAGGGGCTGAAACAGAGGGCGAGAAACAGAGGGGCTGAAACAGAGAGTGAGAAACAGAGGGGCTGAAACAGAGGGGCTGAAACAGAGGGTGAGAAACAGAGGGGCTGAAACAGAGGGCGAGAAACAGAGGGGCTGAAACAGAGGGGCTGAAACAGAGGGGCTGAATCAGAGGGGCTGATTCAGAGGCGCTGAAACAGAGGGGCTTAATCAGAGGGGCTGAAACAGAGGGCGAGAAACAGAGGGGCTGAAACAGAGGGCGAGAAACAGAGGGGCAGAAAAAGAGGGCGAGAAACAGAGGAGCAGAAACAGAGGGGCTGAAACAGAGAGCGCAAAACAGAGGGGCTGAAACAGATGGCGAGAAACAGAGGGACTGAAACAGAGGTCGAGAAACAGAGGGGCTGAAACAGAGGGCGAGAAACAGAGGGGCTCAATCATAGGGGCTGAATCAGAAGGGCTGAAACAGAGGGGCTGAATCAGAGGGGCTGAAACAGAAGGCGAGAAACAGAGGTACTGAAACAGAGGGCGAGAAACTGAGGGGCAGAAACAGAGGGCGAGAAACAGAGGGGCTGAAACAGAGGGACTGAAACAGAGGGCGAGAAACAGAGGGGCTGAAACAGAGGGTGAGAAACAGAGGGCGAGAAACAGAGGGACTGAAACAGAGGGGCTGAAACAGAGGGGCTGAATCAGAGGGCGAGAAACAGAGGGGCTGAAACAGAGAGGCTGAAACAGAGGGCGAGAAACAGAGGGGCTGAAACAGAGGTCAAGAAACAGAGGGGCTGAAACAGAGGGCGAGAAACAGAGGGGCTGAAACAGAGGGGCTGAAACAGAGGGGCTGAAACAGAGGGGCTGAACCAGAGGGCGAGAAACAGAGGGGCTGAAACAGAGGGCGAGAAACAGAGGGGCTGAAAGAGAGGGCGAGAAACAGAGGGCGAGAAACAGAGGGACTGAAACAGAGGGGCTGAAACAGAGGGGCTGAAACAGAGGGCGAGAAACAGTGGGGCTGAAACAGAGGGGCTGACACAGTGGGGCTGAAACAGAGGGGCTGAAACAGAGGGCGAGAAATAGAGGGGCTGAAAGAGAGGGTGAGAAACAGAGGGGCTGAAACAAAGGGTGAGAAACAGAGGGGCTGAAACAGAGGGCGAGAAACAGAGGGGCTGAAACAGAGGGGCTGAAACAGAGGGGCTGAAACAGAGGGCAAGAAACAGAGGGGCTGAAAAAGAGGGCGAGAAACAGAGGGCTTGAAACAGAGGGCGAGAAACAGAGGGGCTGAATCAGAGGAGCTGAAACAGAGGGCGAGAAACAGAGGGGCTGAAACAGAGGGCGAGAAACAGAGGGACTGAAACAGAGGGCGAGAAACAGAGGGGCTGAAACAGAGGGCGAGAAACAGAGGGGCTGAAACAGAGGGGCTGAATCAGAGGGGCTGATTCAGAGGGGCTGAAACAGAGGGGCTGAATCAGAGGGGCAGAAACAGAGGGCGAGAAACAGAGGGGCTGAAACAGAGGGGCTGAAACAGAGGGGCTGAAACAGAGGGGCTGAAACAGAGAGCGAGAAACAGAGGGGCTGAAACAGAGGGCCAGAAACAGAGGGCGAGAAACAGAGGGACTGAAACAGTGGGGCTGCAACAGAGGGGCTGATACAGAGGGCGAGAAACAGAGCGGCTGAAACAGAGGGCGAGAAACAGAGGGGCTGAAACAAAGAGGCTGAAACAGTGGGGATAAAACAGAGGGGCTGAAACAGAGGGCGAGAAATAGAGGGGCTGAAACAGTGGGGCTGCAACAGAGGGGCTGATACAGAGGGCGAGAAACAGAGCGGCTGAAACAGAGGGCGAGAAACAGAGGGGCTGAAACAAAGAGGCTGAAACAGTGGGGATAAAACAGAGGGGCTGAAACAGAGGGCGAGAAATAGAGGGGCTGAAACAGAGGGGCTGAATCGGAGGGGTTGAAACAGAGGGGCTGAAACAGAGGGGCTGAAACAGAGGGCGAGAAACAGAGGGGCTGAAACAGAGGGGCTGAAACAGAGGGGCTGAAACAGAGGGCGAGAAACAGAGGGGCTGAAACAGAGGGCGAGAAACAGAGGGGCTGAAACAGAGGGCGAGAAACAGAGGGGCTGAATCAGAGGGGCTGAAACAGAGGGCGAGAAACAGAGGGGCTGAAACAGAGAGTGAGAAACAGAGGGGCTGAAACAGAGGGGCTGAAACAGAGGGTGAGAAACAGAGGGGCTGAAACAGAGGGCGAGAAACAGAGGGGCTGAAACAGAGGGCGAGAAACAGAGGGGCTGAATCAGAGGGGCTGATTCAGAGGGGCTGAAACAGAGGGGCTTAATCATAGGGTCTGAAACAGAGGGCGAGAAACAGAGGGGCTGAAACAGAGGGCGAGAAACAGAGGGGCAGAAAAAGAGGGCGAGAAACAGAGGAGCAGAAACAGAGGGGCTGAAACAGAGAGCGCGAAACAGAGGGGCTGAAACAGATGGCGAGAAACAGAGGGACTGAAACAGAGGTCGAGAAACAGAGGGGCTGAAACAGAGGGCAAGAAAAAGAGGGGCTGAAACAGAGTGGCTGAAACAGAAGGGCTGAAACAGAAGGCCTGAAACAGAGGGGCTGAATCAGAGGGGCTGAAACAGAAGGCGAGAAACAGAGGTACTGAAACACTGGGCGAGAAATTGAGGGGCAGAAACAGAGGGCGAGAAACAGAGGGTCTGAAACAGAGGGTCTGAAACAGAGGGCGAGAAACAGAGGGACTGAAACAGAGGGCGATAAACAGAGGGGCTGAAACAGAGGGTGAGAAACAGAGGGCGAGAAACAGAGGGACTGAAACAGAGGGGCTGAAACAGAGGGGCTGAATCAGAGGGCGAGAAACAGAGGGGCTGAAACAGAGAGGCTGAAACAGAGGGCGAGAAACAGAGGGGCTGAAACAGAGGTCAAGAAACAGAGGGGCTGAAACAGAGGGCGAGAAACAGAGGGGCTGAAACAGAGGGGCTGAAACAGAGGGGCTGAAACAGAGGGGCTGAACCAGAGGGCGAGAAACAGAGGGGCTGAAACAGAGGGCGAGAAACAGAGGGGCTGAAAGAGAGGGCGAGAAACAGAGGGCGAGAAACAGAGGGACTGAAACAGAGGGGCTGAAACAGAGGGGCTGAAACAGAGGGCGAGAAACAGTGGGGCTGAAACAGAGGGGCTGACACAGTGGGGCTGAAACAGAGGGGCTGAAACAGAGGGCGAGAAATAGAGGGGCTGAAACAGAGGGTGAGAAACAGAGGGGCTGAAACAAAGGGTGAGAAACAGAGGGGCTGAAACAGAGGGCGAGAAACAGAGGGGCTGAAACAGAGTGGCTGAAACAGAGGGCGAGAAAGAGAGGGGCTGAATCAGACGGGCTGAATCAGAGGGGCTGAAACAGAGGGGCTGAAACAGAGGGCGAGAAACAGAGGGGCTGGAACAGAGGGCGAGAAACAGAGGGCGAAATACAGAGAGGCTGAAACAGAGGGGCTGAAACAGAGGGGCTGAAACAGAGGGGCTGAAACAGAGGGCAAGAAACAGAGGGGCTGAAAAAGAGGGCGAGAAACAGAGGGCCTGAAACAGAGGGCGAGAAACAGAGGGGCTGAATCAGAGGAGCTGAAACAGAGGGCGAGAAACAGAGGGGCTGAAACAGAGGGCGAGAAACAGAGGGACTGAAACAGAGGGCGAGAAACAGAGGGTCTGAAACAGAGGGCGAGAAACAGAGGGGCTGAAACAGAGGGGCTGAATCAGAGGGGCTGATTCAGAGGGGCTGAAACAGAGGGGCTGAATCAGAGGGGCTGAAACAGAGGGCGAGAAACAGAGGGCCTGAAACAGAGGGGCTGAAACAGAGGGGCTGAAACAGAGAGCGAGAAACAGAGGGGCTGAAACAGTGGGCCAGAAACAGAGGGCGAGAAACAGAGGGACTGAAACAGTGGGGCTGCAACAGAGGGGCTGATACAGAGGGCGAGAAACAGAGCGGCTGAAACAGAGGGCGAGAAACAGAGGGGCTGAAACAAAGAGGCTGAAACAGTGGGGATAAAACAGAGGGGCTGAAACAGAGGGCGAGAAATAGAGGGGCTGAAACAGAGGGGCTGAATCGGAGGGGCTGAAACAGAGGGGCTGAAACAGAGGGGCTGAAACAGAGGGCGAGAAACAGAGGGGCTGAAACAGAGGGGCTGAAACAGAGGGGCTGAAACAGAGGGCGAAAAACAGAGGGGCTGAAACAGAGGGCGAGAAACAGAGGGGCTGAAACAGAGGGCGAGAAACAGAGGGGCTGAATCAGAGGGGCTGAAACAGAGGGCGAGAAACAGAGGGGCTGAAACAGAGAGTGAGAAACAGAGGGGCTGAAACAGAGGGTGAGAAACAGAGGGGCTGAAACAGAGGGCGAGAAACAGAGGGGCTGAAACAGAGGGGCTGAAACAGAGGGGCTGAATCAGAGGGGCTGATTCAGAGGGGCTGAAACAGAGGGGCTTAATCAGAGGGGCTGAAACAGAGGGCGAGAAACAGCGGGGCTGAAACAGAGGGCGAGAAACAGAGGGGCAGAAAAAGAGGGCGAGAAACAGAGGAGCAGAAACAGAGGGGCTGAAACAGAGAGCGCGAAACAGAGCGGCTGAAACAGATGGCGAGAAACAGAGGGACTGAAACAGAGGTCGAGAAACAGAGGGGCTGAAACAGAGGGCAAGAAAAAGAGGGGCTGAAACAGAGTGGCTGAAACAGAAGGGCTGAAACAGAGGGGCTGAAACAGAGGGCGAGAAACAGAGTGGCTGAATCAGAGGGGCTGAATCAGAAGGGCTGAAACAGAGGGGCTGAATCAGAGGGGCTGATTCAGAGGGGCTGAAACAGAGGGGCTGAAACAGAGGGGCTGAAACAGAGGGCGAGAAACAGAGGGGCTGAAACAGAGGGGCTGAAACAGAGGGGCTGAAACAGAGGGGCTGAAACAGAGAGCGAGAAACAGAGGGGCTGAAACAGAGGGCCAGAAACAGAGGGCGAGAAACAGAGGGACTGAAACAGTGGGGCTGCAACAGAGGGGCTGATACAGAGGGCGAGAAACAGAGCGGCTGAAACAGAGGGCGAGAAACAGAGGGGCTGAAACAAAGAGGCTGAAACAGTGGGGATAAAACAGAGGGGCTGAAACAGAGGGCGAGAAATAGAGGGGCTGAAACAGAGGGGCTGAATCGGAGGGGCTGAAACAGAGGGGCTGAAACAGAGGGGCTGAAACAGAGGGCGAGAAACAGAGGGGCTGAAACAGAGGGGCTGAAACAGAGGGGCTGAAACAGAGGGCGAAAAACAGAGGGGCTGAAACAGAGGGCGAGAAACAGAGGGGCTGAAACAGAGGGCGAGAAACAGAGGGGCTGAATCAGAGGGGCTGAAACAGAGGGCGAGAAACAGAGGGGCTGAAACAGAGAGTGAGAAACAGAGGGGCTGAAACAGAGGGGCTGAAACAGAGGGTGAGAAACAGAGGGGCTGAAACAGAGGGCGAGAAACAGAGGGGCTGAAACAGAGGGGCTGAAACAGAGGGGCTGAATCAGAGGGGCTGATTCAGAGGGGCTGAAACAGAGGGGCTTAATCAGAGGGGCTGAAACAGAGGGCGAGAAACAGAGGGGCTGAAACAGAGGGCGAGAAACAGAGGGGCTGAAACAGAGGGCGAGAAACAGCGGGGCTGAAACAGAGGGCGAGAAACAGAGGGTCAGAAAAAGAGGGCGAGAAACAGAGGAGCAGAAACAGAGGGGCTGAAACAGAGAGCGCGAAACAGAGGAGCTGAAACAGATGGCGAGAAACAGAGGGACTGAAACAGAGGTCGAGAAACAGAGGGGTTGAAACAGAGGGCAAGAAAAAGAGGGGCTGAAACAGAGTGGCTGAAACAGAAGGGCTGAAACAGAGGGGCTGAAACAGAGGGCGAGAAACAGAGGGGCTGAATCAGAGGGGCTGAATCAGAAGGGCTGAAACAGAGGGGCTGAATCAGAGGGGCTGAAACAGAAGGCGAGAAACAGAGGTACTGAAACAGAGGGCGAGAAACTGAGGGGCAGAAACAGAGGGCGAGAAACAGAGGGGCTGAAACAGAGGGTCTGAAACAGAGGGTGAGAAACAGAGGGACTGAAACAGAGGGCGAGAAACAGAGGGGCTGAAACAGAGGGTGAGAAACAGAGGGCGAGAAACAGAGGGACTGAAACAGAGGGGCTGAAACAGAGGGGCTGAATCAGAGGGCGAGAAACAGAGGGGCTGAAACAGAGAGGCTGAAACAGAGGGCGAGAAACAGAGGGGCTGAAACAGAGGTCAAGAAACAGAGGGGCTGAAACAGAGGGCGAGAAACAGAGGGGCTGAAACAGAGGGGCTGAAACAGAGGGGCTGAAACAGAGGGGCTGAACCAGAGGGCAAGAAACAGACGGGCTGAAACAGAGGGCGAGAAACAGAGGGGCTGAAAGAGAGGGCGAGAAACAGAGGGCGAGAAACAGAGGGACTGAAACAGAGGGGCTGAAACAGAGGGGCTGAAACAGAGGACGAGAAACAGTGGGGCTGAAACAGAGGGGCTGACACAGTGGGGCTGAAACAGAGGGGCTGAAACAGAGGGCGAGAAATACAGGGGCTGAAACAGAGGGTGAGAAACAGAGGGGCTGAAACAAAGGGTGAGAAACAGAGGGGCTGAAACAGAGGGCGAGAAACAGAGGGGCTGAAACAGAGGGGCTGAAACAGAGGGGCTGAAACAGAGGGCAAGAAACAGAGGGGCTGAAAAAGAGGGCGAGAAACAGAGGGCCTGAAACAGAGGGCGAGAAACTGAGGGGCTGAATCAGAGGAGCTGAAACAGAGGGCGAGAAACAGAGGGGCTGAAACAGAGGGCGAGAAACGGAGGGACTGAAACAGAGGGCGAGAAACAGAGGGGCTGAAACAGAGGGCGAGAAACAGAGGGGCTGAAACAGAGGGGCTGAATCAGAGGGGCTGAATCAGAGGGGCTGAAACAGAGTGCGAGAAACAGAGGGGCTGAAACAGAGGGCGAGAAACAGAGGGGCTGAAACAGAGGGCGAGAAACAGAAGGGCAGAAACAGAGGGCTAGAAACAGAGGGACTGAAACAGAGGGGCTGAAACAGAGAGGGCGAAACAGAGGGACTGAAACAGAGGGCGAGAAACAGAGGGGCTGAAACAGAGGGCGATAAACAGAGGGGCTTAAACAGAGGGCGAGAAACAGAGGGGCTGAAACAGAGGGCGAGAAACAGAGGGGCTGAAACAGAGTGGCTGAAACAGAGGGGCTGAAACAGAGGGCAAGAAACAGAGGGGCTGAAAAAGAGGGCGAGAAACAGAGGGCCTGAAACAGAGGGCGAGAAACAGAGGGGCTGAATCAGAGGAGCTGAAACAGAGGGCGAGAAACAGAGGGGCTGAAACAGAGGGCGAGAAACAGAGGGACTGAAACAGAGAGCGAGAAACAGAGGGGCTGAAACAGAGGGCGAGAAACAGAGGGGCTGAAACAGAGGGGCTGAATCAGAGGGGCTGATTCAGAGGGGCTGAAACAGAGGGGCTGAATCAGAGGGTCTGAAACAGAGGGCGAGAAACAGAGGGGCTGAAACAGAGGGCGAGAAACAGAGGGGCTGAAACAGAGGGCGAGAAACAGACGGGCAGAAACAGAGGGCTAGAAACAGAGGGACTGAAACAGAGGGGCTGAAACAGAGAGCGCGAAAGAGAGGGACTGAAACAGAGGGCGAGAAACAGAGGGGCTGAAACAGAGGGCGAGAAACAGAGGGGCTTAAACAGAGGGCGAGAAACAGAGGGGCTGAAACAGAGGGCGAGAAACAGAGGGCGAGATACAGAGGGGCTGAAACAGAGGGGCTGAAACAGAGGGGCGGAAACAGAGGGCGAGAAACAGAGGGGCTGAAACAGAGGGCGAGAAACAGAGGGGCTGAAACAGAGTGCGAGAAACAGAGGGGCTGAAACAGAAGGGCTGAAACAGAGGGTGAGAAACAGAGGGGCTGAAACAGAGGGAGAAACAGAGGGGCTGAAACAGAGGGGCTGAAACAGAGGGGCTGAATCAGAGGGGCTGATTCAGAGGGGCTGAAACAGAGGGGCTGAATCAGAGGGGCTGAAACAGAGGGCGAGAAACAGAGGGGCTGTAACAGAGGGCGAGAAACAGAGGGGCTGAAACAGAGGGCGAGAAACAGACGTGCAGAAACAGAGGGCGAGAAACAGAGGGACTGAAACAAAGGGGCTGGAACAGAGAGCGCGAAACAGAGGGACTGAAACAGAGGGCGAGAAACAGAGGGGCTGAAACAGAGGGCGAGAAACAGAGGGGCCGAAACAGAGGCGCTGAAACAGAGGGGCTGAAACAGAGGGCAAGAAACAGAGGGGCTGAAACAGAGTGGCTGAAACAGAGGGCGAGAAACAGAGGGTCTGAATCAGACGGGCTGAATCAGAGGGGCTGAAACAGAGGGGCTGAAACAGAAGGCGAGAAACAGAGGGGCTGAAACAGAGGGCGAGAAACAGAGGGCGAGAAACAGAGGGGCTGAAAAAGAGGGGCTGAAACAGAGGGGCTGAAACAAAGCGGCTGATACAGAGGGCGAGAAACAGAGGGGCTGAAACAGAGGGCGAGATACAGAGGGGCTGAAAGAGAGGAGCTGAAACAGAGGGCGAGAAACAGAGAGGCTGAAACAGGGTGGCTGAAACAGAGGGGCTGAAACAGGGTGGCTGAAACAGAGGGGCTGAAACAGAGGTGCTGAAACAGAGGGGCTGAAACAGAGGGCGAGAAACAGAGGGGCTGAAACAGAGGGCGAGAAACAGAGGGGCTGAAACAGAGGGGCTGAAACAGAGGGCGAGAAACAGAGGGGCTGAAACAGAGGGCGAGAAACTAAGGGACTGAAACAGCGGGCGAGAAACAGAGGGGCTGAAACAGAGGGGCTGAAACAGACGGGCTGAAACAGAGAGCCTGAAACAGAGGGGCTGAAACAGAGGGGCTGAAATAGAGGTGCTGAAACAGAGGGGCTGAATCAGAGGGGCTGAAACAGAGGGGCTGAATCAGAGGGGCTGAAAAAGAGGGCGAGAAACAGAGGGGCTGAATCAGAGGGGCTAAATTAGAGGGGCTGAATCAGAGGGGTTGAAACAGAGGGTCTGAATCAGAGCGGCTGAAACAGAGGGAGAGAAACAGAGGGGCTGAAACAGATGGGCTGAAACAGAGGGGCTGAATCAGAGGGGCTGATTCAGAGGGGCTGAAACAGAGGGGCTGAATCAGCGGGGCTGAAACAGAGGGCGAGAAACTGAGGGGCTGAAACAGAGGGCGAGAAACAGAGGGGCAGAAACAGCGGGCGAGAAACAGAGGGTCTGAAACAGAGGGGCTGAAACAGAGGGCGAGAAACAGATTGGCTGAAACAAAGGGCTAGAAACAGAGGGGCTGAAACAGAGGGGTTGAAAGAGAGGGGCTGAAACAGAGGGGCTGAAACAGTGGGGCTGAAACAGAGGGCGAGAAACAGAGGGGCTGAAACAGAGGGCGCGAAACAGAGGGGCTGAAACAGAGGGCGAGAAACAGAGGGGCTGAATCAGAGGGGCTGAAACAGAGGGTGAGAAACAGAGGGGCTGAAACAGAGGGCTGAAACAGAGGGGCTGAAAAAGAGGGCGAAAAACAGAGGGGCTGAAAGAGAGGGCGAGAAACAGAGGGCGTGAAACAGAGGGGCTGAAACAGAGGGGCTGAAACAGAGGGACTGAAACAGAGTGGCTGAAACAGAGGGGCTGAAACAGAGGTGCTGAAACAGAGGGGCTGAAACAGAGGGCGAGAAACAGAGGGGCTGAAACAGAGGGCGAGAAACAGAGGGGCTGAAACAGAGGGGCTGAAACAGAGGGGCTGAAACAGAGGGGCTGAAACAGAGGGCGAGAAACAGAGGGGCTGAATCAGAGGGGCTGAATCAGAGGGGCTGAAACAGAGGAACAGAAACAGAGGGCGAGAAACAAAGGGGCTGAAACAGAGGGCTGAAACAGAGGGGCTGAAAAAGAGGGCGAAAAACAGAGGGGCTGAAACAGAGGGCGAGAAACAGAGGGGGTGAAACAGAGGGGCTGAAACAGAGGGGCTGAAACAGAGGGGCTGAAACAGAGGGCGAGAAACAGAGGGGCTGAAACAGAGGGCGAGAAACAGCGGGGCTGAAACAGAGGGCGAGAAACAGAGGGTCAGAAAAAGAGGGCGAGAAACAGAGGAGCAGAAACAGAGGGGCTGAAACAGAGAGCGCGAAACAGAGGAGCTGAAACAGATGGCGAGAAACAGAGGGACTGAAACAGAGGTCGAGAAACAGAGGGGTTGAAACAGAGGGCAAGAAAAAGAGGGGCTGAAACAGAGTGGCTGAAACAGAAGGGCTGAAACAGAGGGGCTGAAACAGAGGGCGAGAAACAGAGGGGCTGAATCAGAGGGGCTGAATCAGAAGGGCTGAAACAGAGGGGCTGAATCAGAGGGGCTGAAACAGAAGGCGAGAAACAGAGGTACTGAAACAGAGGGCGAGAAACTGAGGGGCAGAAACAGAGGGCGAGAAACAGAGGGGCTGAAACAGAGGGTCTGAAACAGAGGGTGAGAAACAGAGGGACTGAAACAGAGGGCGAGAAACAGAGGGGCTGAAACAGAGGGTGAGAAACAGAGGGCGAGAAACAGAGGGACTGAAACAGAGGGGCTGAAACAGAGGGGCTGAATCAGAGGGCGAGAAACAGAGGGGCTGAAACAGAGAGGCTGAAACAGAGGGCGAGAAACAGAGGGGCTGAAACAGAGGTCAAGAAACAGAGGGGCTGAAACAGAGGGCGAGAAACAGAGGGGCTGAAACAGAGGGGCTGAAACAGAGGGGCTGAAACAGAGGGGCTGAACCAGAGGGCAAGAAACAGACGGGCTGAAACAGAGGGCGAGAAACAGAGGGGCTGAAAGAGAGGGCGAGAAACAGAGGGCGAGAAACAGAGGGACTGAAACAGAGGGGCTGAAACAGAGGGGCTGAAACAGAGGACGAGAAACAGTGGGGCTGAAACAGAGGGGCTGACACAGTGGGGCTGAAACAGAGGGGCTGAAACAGAGGGCGAGAAATACAGGGGCTGAAACAGAGGGTGAGAAACAGAGGGGCTGAAACAAAGGGTGAGAAACAGAGGGGCTGAAACAGAGGGCGAGAAACAGAGGGGCTGAAACAGAGGGGCTGAAACAGAGGGGCTGAAACAGAGGGCAAGAAACAGAGGGGCTGAAAAAGAGGGCGAGAAACAGAGGGCCTGAAACAGAGGGCGAGAAACTGAGGGGCTGAATCAGAGGAGCTGAAACAGAGGGCGAGAAACAGAGGGGCTGAAACAGAGGGCGAGAAACGGAGGGACTGAAACAGAGGGCGAGAAACAGAGGGGCTGAAACAGAGGGCGAGAAACAGAGGGGCTGAAACAGAGGGGCTGAATCAGAGGGGCTGAATCAGAGGGGCTGAAACAGAGTGCGAGAAACAGAGGGGCTGAAACAGAGGGCGAGAAACAGAGGGGCTGAAACAGAGGGCGAGAAACAGAAGGGCAGAAACAGAGGGCTAGAAACAGAGGGACTGAAACAGAGGGGCTGAAACAGAGAGGGCGAAACAGAGGGACTGAAACAGAGGGCGAGAAACAGAGGGGCTGAAACAGAGGGCGATAAACAGAGGGGCTTAAACAGAGGGCGAGAAACAGAGGGGCTGAAACAGAGGGCGAGAAACAGAGGGGCTGAAACAGAGTGGCTGAAACAGAGGGGCTGAAACAGAGGGCAAGAAACAGAGGGGCTGAAAAAGAGGGCGAGAAACAGAGGGCCTGAAACAGAGGGCGAGAAACAGAGGGGCTGAATCAGAGGAGCTGAAACAGAGGGCGAGAAACAGAGGGGCTGAAACAGAGGGCGAGAAACAGAGGGACTGAAACAGAGAGCGAGAAACAGAGGGGCTGAAACAGAGGGCGAGAAACAGAGGGGCTGAAACAGAGGGGCTGAATCAGAGGGGCTGATTCAGAGGGGCTGAAACAGAGGGGCTGAATCAGAGGGTCTGAAACAGAGGGCGAGAAACAGAGGGGCTGAAACAGAGGGCGAGAAACAGAGGGGCTGAAACAGAGGGCGAGAAACAGACGGGCAGAAACAGAGGGCTAGAAACAGAGGGACTGAAACAGAGGGGCTGAAACAGAGAGCGCGAAAGAGAGGGACTGAAACAGAGGGCGAGAAACAGAGGGGCTGAAACAGAGGGCGAGAAACAGAGGGGCTTAAACAGAGGGCGAGAAACAGAGGGGCTGAAACAGAGGGCGAGAAACAGAGGGCGAGATACAGAGGGGCTGAAACAGAGGGGCTGAAACAGAGGGGCGGAAACAGAGGGCGAGAAACAGAGGGGCTGAAACAGAGGGCGAGAAACAGAGGGGCTGAAACAGAGTGCGAGAAACAGAGGGGCTGAAACAGAAGGGCTGAAACAGAGGGTGAGAAACAGAGGGGCTGAAACAGAGGGAGAAACAGAGGGGCTGAAACAGAGGGGCTGAAACAGAGGGGCTGAATCAGAGGGGCTGATTCAGAGGGGCTGAAACAGAGGGGCTGAATCAGAGGGGCTGAAACAGAGGGCGAGAAACAGAGGGGCTGTAACAGAGGGCGAGAAACAGAGGGGCTGAAACAGAGGGCGAGAAACAGACGTGCAGAAACAGAGGGCGAGAAACAGAGGGACTGAAACAAAGGGGCTGGAACAGAGAGCGCGAAACAGAGGGACTGAAACAGAGGGCGAGAAACAGAGGGGCTGAAACAGAGGGCGAGAAACAGAGGGGCCGAAACAGAGGCGCTGAAACAGAGGGGCTGAAACAGAGGGCAAGAAACAGAGGGGCTGAAACAGAGTGGCTGAAACAGAGGGCGAGAAACAGAGGGTCTGAATCAGACGGGCTGAATCAGAGGGGCTGAAACAGAGGGGCTGAAACAGAAGGCGAGAAACAGAGGGGCTGAAACAGAGGGCGAGAAACAGAGGGCGAGAAACAGAGGGGCTGAAAAAGAGGGGCTGAAACAGAGGGGCTGAAACAAAGCGGCTGATACAGAGGGCGAGAAACAGAGGGGCTGAAACAGAGGGCGAGATACAGAGGGGCTGAAAGAGAGGAGCTGAAACAGAGGGCGAGAAACAGAGAGGCTGAAACAGGGTGGCTGAAACAGAGGGGCTGAAACAGGGTGGCTGAAACAGAGGGGCTGAAACAGAGGTGCTGAAACAGAGGGGCTGAAACAGAGGGCGAGAAACAGAGGGGCTGAAACAGAGGGCGAGAAACAGAGGGGCTGAAACAGAGGGGCTGAAACAGAGGGCGAGAAACAGAGGGGCTGAAACAGAGGGCGAGAAACTAAGGGACTGAAACAGCGGGCGAGAAACAGAGGGGCTGAAACAGAGGGGCTGAAACAGACGGGCTGAAACAGAGAGCCTGAAACAGAGGGGCTGAAACAGAGGGGCTGAAATAGAGGTGCTGAAACAGAGGGGCTGAATCAGAGGGGCTGAAACAGAGGGGCTGAATCAGAGGGGCTGAAAAAGAGGGCGAGAAACAGAGGGGCTGAATCAGAGGGGCTAAATTAGAGGGGCTGAATCAGAGGGGTTGAAACAGAGGGTCTGAATCAGAGCGGCTGAAACAGAGGGAGAGAAACAGAGGGGCTGAAACAGATGGGCTGAAACAGAGGGGCTGAATCAGAGGGGCTGATTCAGAGGGGCTGAAACAGAGGGGCTGAATCAGCGGGGCTGAAACAGAGGGCGAGAAACTGAGGGGCTGAAACAGAGGGCGAGAAACAGAGGGGCAGAAACAGCGGGCGAGAAACAGAGGGTCTGAAACAGAGGGGCTGAAACAGAGGGCGAGAAACAGATTGGCTGAAACAAAGGGCTAGAAACAGAGGGGCTGAAACAGAGGGGTTGAAAGAGAGGGGCTGAAACAGAGGGGCTGAAACAGTGGGGCTGAAACAGAGGGCGAGAAACAGAGGGGCTGAAACAGAGGGCGCGAAACAGAGGGGCTGAAACAGAGGGCGAGAAACAGAGGGGCTGAATCAGAGGGGCTGAAACAGAGGGTGAGAAACAGAGGGGCTGAAACAGAGGGCTGAAACAGAGGGGCTGAAAAAGAGGGCGAAAAACAGAGGGGCTGAAAGAGAGGGCGAGAAACAGAGGGCGTGAAACAGAGGGGCTGAAACAGAGGGGCTGAAACAGAGGGACTGAAACAGAGTGGCTGAAACAGAGGGGCTGAAACAGAGGTGCTGAAACAGAGGGGCTGAAACAGAGGGCGAGAAACAGAGGGGCTGAAACAGAGGGCGAGAAACAGAGGGGCTGAAACAGAGGGGCTGAAACAGAGGGGCTGAAACAGAGGGGCTGAAACAGAGGGCGAGAAACAGAGGGGCTGAATCAGAGGGGCTGAATCAGAGGGGCTGAAACAGAGGAACTGAAACAGAGGGCGAGAAACAAAGGGGCTGAAACAGCGGGCGAGAAACAGAGACCCAGAAACAGAGGGGCAGAAACAGAGGGCGAAAAACCGAGGGGCTGAAACAGAGGTCGAGAAACAGAGGGGGTGAAACAGAGGGGCTGAAACAGAGGGGCTGAAACAGAGGGGCTGAAACAGGGTGGCTGAAAAAGAGGGGCTGAAACAGAGGTGCTGAAACAGAGGGGCTGAAACAGAGGGCGAGAAACAGAGGGGCTGAAACAGAGGGCGAGAAACAGAGGGGCTGAAACAGAGGGCGAGAAACTAAGGGACTGAAACAGCGGGCGAGAAACAGAGGGGCTGAAACAGAGGGGCTGAAACAGACGGGCTGAAACAGAGAGCCTGAAACAGAGGGGCTGAAACAGAGGGGCTGAAATAGAGGTGCTGAAACAGAGGGGCTGAATCAGAGGGGCTGAAACAGAGGGGCTGAATCAGAGGGGCTGAAAAAGAGGGCGAGAAACAGAGGGGCTGAATCAGAGGGGCTAAATTAGAGGGGCTGAATCAGAGGGGTTGAAACAGAGGGTCTGAATCAGAGCGGCTGAAACAGAGGGAGAGAAACAGAGGGGCTGAAACAGAGGGGCTGAAACAGAGGGTCTGAAACAGAGGGGCTGAATCAGAGGGGCTGATTCAGAGGGGCTGAAACAGAGGGGCTGAATCAGCGGGGCTGAAACAGAGGGCGAGAAACTGAGGGGCTGAAACAGAGGGCGAGAAACAGAGGGGCAGAAACAGCGGGCGAGAAACAGAGGGTCTGAAACAGAGGGGCTGAAACAGAGGGCGAGAAACAGATTGGCTGAAACAAAGGGCTAGAAACAGAGCGGCTGAAACAGAGGGGTTGAAAGAGAGGGGCTGAAACAGAGGGGCTGAAACAGTGGGGCTGAAACAGAGGGCGAGAAACAGAGGGGCTGAAACAGAGGGCGCGAAACAGAGGGGCTGAAACAGAGGGCGAGAAACAGAGTGGCTGAATCAGAGGGGCTGAAACAGAGGGTGAGAAACAGAGGGGCTGAAACAGAGGGCTGAAACAGAGGGGCTGAAAAAGATGGCGAAAAACAGAGGGGCTGAAACAGAGGGCGAGAAACAGAGGGCGTGAAACAGAGGGGCTGAAACAGAGGGGCTGAAACAGAGGGGTTGAAACAGAGTGGCTGAAACAGAGGGGCTGAAACAGAGGTGCTGAAACAGAGGGGCTGAAACAGAGGGCGAGAAACAGAGGGGCTGAAACAGAGGGCGAGAAACAGAGGGGCTGAAACAGAGGGGCTGAAACAGAGGGGCTGAAACAGAGGGGCTGAAACAGAGGGCGAGAAACAGAGGGGCTGAATCAGAGGGGCTGAATCAGAGGGGCTGAAACAGAGGAACTGAAACAGAGGGCGAGAAACAAAGGGGCTGAAACAGCGGGCGAGAAACAGAGACCCAGAAACAGAGGGGCAGAAACAGAGGGGCTGAAACAGACGGGCTGAAACAGAGAGCCTGAAACAGAGGGCGAGAAACAGAGGGGCTGAGAAAGAGGGCGAAAAACAGAGGGGCTGAAACAGAGGGGCTGAAACAGAGGGTCTGAAACAGAGGGGCTGAATCAGAGGGGCTGATTCAGAGGGGCTGAAACAGAGGGGCTGAATCAGCGGGGCTGAAACAGAGGGCGAGAAACTGAGGGGCTGAAACAGAGGGTGAGAAACAGAGGGGCTGAAACAGAGGGGCTGAAACAGAGGGGCTGAAACAGAGGGGTTGAAACAGAGGGGCTGAAACAGAGGGGCTGAAACAGTGGGGCTGAAACAGAGGGTGAGAAACAGAGGGGCTGAAACAGAGGGCACGAAACAGAGGGGCTGAAACAGAGGGCGAGAAACAGAGGGGCTGAATCAGAGGGGCTGAAACAGAGGGTGAGAAACAGAGGGGCTGAAACAGAGGGCTGAAACAGAGGGGCTGAAAAAGAGGGCGAAAAACCGAGGGGCTGAAACAGAGGTCGAGAAACAGAGGGGGTGAAACAGAGGGGCTGAAACAGAGGGGCTGAAACAGAGGGGCTGAAACAGAGGGGCTGAAACAGAGGGCGAGAAACAGAGGGGTTGAAACAGAGGGCGAGAAACAGAGGGGCTGAAACAGGGGCTGAAACAGAGGGCGAGAAACAGAGGGGCTGAAACAGAGGGCGATAAACTAAGGGACTGAAACAGCGGGCGAGAAACAGAGGGGCTGAAACAGAGGGGCTGAAATAGAGGGGATGAAACAGAGAGGCTGAATCAGAGGGGCTGAAACAGAGGGGCTGAATCAGAGGGGCTGAAAAAGAGGGCGAGAAACAGAGGGGCTGAATCAGAGGGGCTAAATCAGAGGGGCTGAATCAGAGGGGTTGAAACAGAGGGTCTGAATCAGAGGGGCTGAAACAGAGGGCGAGAAACTGAGGGGCTGAAACAGAGGGCGAGAAACAGAGGGGCAGAAACAGCGGGCGAGAAACAGAGGGTCTGAAACAGAGGGGCTGAAACAGAGGGCGAGAAACAGATTGGCTGAAACAAAGGGCTAGAAACAGAGGGGCTGAAACAGAGGGGTTGAAAGAGAGGGGCTGAAACAGAGGGGCTGAAACAGTGGGGCTGAAACAGAGGGCGAGAAACAGAGGGGCTGAAACAGAGGGCGCGAAACAGAGGGGCTGAAACAGAGGGCGAGAAACAGAGGGGCTGAATCAGAGGGGCTGAAACAGAGGGTGAGAAACAGAGGGGCTGAAACAGAGGGCTGAAACAGAGGGGCTGAAAAAGAGGGCGAAATACAGAGGGGCTGAAAGAGAGGGCGAGAAACAGAGGGCGTGAAACAGAGGGGCTGAAACAGAGGGGCTGAAACAGAGGGACTGAAACAGAGTGGCTGAAACAGAGGGGCTGAAACAGAGGTGCTGAAACAGAGGGGCTGAAACAGAGGGCGAGAAACAGAGGGGCTGAAACAGAGGGCGAGAAACAGAGGGGCTGAAACAGAGGGGCTGAAACAGAGGGGCTGAAACAGAGGGGCTGAAACAGAGGGCGAGAAACAGAGGGGCTGAATCAGAGGGGCTGAATCAGATGGGCTGAAACAGAGGAACTGAAACAGAGGGCGAGAAACAAAGGGGCTGAAACAGCGGGCGAGAAACAGAGACCCAGAAACAGAGGGGCAGAAACAGAGGGGCTGAAACAGACGGGCTGAAACAGAGAGCCTGAAACAGAGGGCGAGAAACAGAGGGGCTGAGAAAGAGGGCGAAAAACAGAGGGGCTGAAACAGAGGGGCTGAAACAGAGGGTCTGAAACAGAGGGGCTGAATCAGAGGGGCTGATTCAGAGGGGCTGAAACAGAGGGGCTGAATCAGCGGGGCTGAAACAGAGGGCGAGAAACTGAGGGGCTGAAACAGAGGGTGAGAAACAGAGGGGCTGAAACAGAGGGGCTGAAACAGAGGGGCTGAAACAGAGGGGTTGAAACAGAGGGGCTGAAACAGAGGGGCTGAAACAGTGGGGCTGAAACAGAGGGTGAGAAACAGAGGGGCAGAAACAGAGGGCACGAAACAGAGGCGCTGAAACAGAGGGCGAGAAACAGAGGGGCTGAATCAGAGGGGCTGAAACAGAGGGTGAGAAACAGAGGGGCTGAAACAGAGGGCTGAAACAGAGGGGCTGAAAAAGAGGGCGAAAAACCGAGGGGCTGAAACAGAGGTCGAGAAACAGAGGGGGTGAAACAGAGGGGCTGAAACAGAGGGGCTGAAACAGAGGGGCTGAAACAGGGTGGCTGAAACAGAGGGCTGAAACAGAGGTGCTGAAACAGAGGGGCTGAAACAGAGGGCGAGAAACAGAGGGGCTGAAACAGAGGGCGAGAAACAGAGGGGCTGAAACAGAGGGCGAGAAACTAAGGGACTGAAACAGCGGGCGAGAAACAGAGGGGCTGAAACAGAGGGGCTGAAACAGACGGGCTGAAACAGAGAGCCTGAAACAGAGGGGCTGAAACAGAGGGGCTGAAATAGAGGTGCTGAAACAGAGGGGCTGAATCAGAGGGGCTGAAACAGAGGGGCTGAATCAGAGGGGCTGAAAAAGAGGGCGAGAAACAGAGGGGCTGAATCAGAGGGGCTAAATTAGAGGGGCTGAATCAGAGGGGTTGAAACAGAGGGTCTGAATCAGAGCGGCTGAAACAGAGGGAGAGAAACAGAGGGGCTGAAACAGAGGGGCTGAAACAGAGGGTCTGAAACAGAGGGGCTGAATCAGAGGGGCTGATTCAGAGGGGCTGAAACAGAGGGGCTGAATCAGCGGGGCTGAAACAGAGGGCGAGAAACTGAGGGGCTGAAACAGAGGGCGAGAAACAGAGGGGCAGAAACAGCGGGCGAGAAACAGAGGGTCTGAAACAGAGGGGCTGAAACAGAGGGCGAGAAACAGATTGGCTGAAACAAAGGGCTAGAAACAGAGCGGCTGAAACAGAGGGGTTGAAAGAGAGGGGCTGAAACAGAGGGGCTGAAACAGTGGGGCTGAAACAGAGGGCGAGAAACAGAGGGGCTGAAACAGAGGGCGCGAAACAGAGGGGCTGAAACAGAGGGCGAGAAACAGAGGGGCTGAATCAGAGGGGCTGAAACAGAGGGTGAGAAACAGAGGGGCTGAAACAGAGGGCTGAAACAGAGGGGCTGAAAAAGATGGCGAAAAACAGAGGGGCTGAAACAGAGGGCGAGAAACAGAGGGCGTGAAACAGAGGGGCTGAAACAGAGGGGCTGAAACAGAGGGGTTGAAACAGAGTGGCTGAAACAGAGGGGCTGAAACAGAGGTGCTGAAACAGAGGGGCTGAAACAGAGGGCGAGAAACAGAGGGGCTGAAACAGAGGGCGAGAAACAGAGGGGCTGAAACAGAGGGGCTGAAACAGAGGGGCTGAAACAGAGGGGCTGAAACAGAGGGCGAGAAACAGAGGGGCTGAATCAGAGGGGCTGAATCAGAGGGGCTGAAACAGAGGAACTGAAACAGAGGGCGAGAAACAAAGGGGCTGAAACAGCGGGCGAGAAACAGAGACCCAGAAACAGAGGGGCAGAAACAGAGGGGCTGAAACAGACGGGCTGAAACAGAGAGCCTGAAACAGAGGGCGAGAAACAGAGGGGCTGAGAAAGAGGGCGAAAAACAGAGGGGCTGAAACCGAGGGGCTGAAACAGAGGGTCTGAAACAGAGGGGCTGAATCAGAGGGGCTGATTCAGAGGGGCTGAAACAGAGGGGCTGAATCAGCGGGGCTGAAACAGAGGGCGAGAAACTGAGGGGCTGAAACAGAGGGTGAGAAACAGAGGGGCTGAAACAGAGGGGCTGAAACAGAGGGGCTGAAACAGAGGGGTTGAAACAGAGGGGCTGAAACAGAGGGGCTGAAACAGTGGGGCTGAAACAGAGGGTGAGAAACAGAGGGGCTGAAACAGAGGGCACGAAACAGAGGGGCTGAAACAGAGGGCGAGAAACAGAGGGGCTGAATCAGAGGGGCTGAAACAGAGGGTGAGAAACAGAGGGGCTGAAACAGAGGGCTGAAACAGAGGGGCTGAAAAAGAGGGCGAAAAACCGAGGGGCTGAAACAGAGGTCGAGAAACAGAGGGGGTGAAACAGAGGGGCTGAAACAGAGGGGCTGAAACAGAGGGGCTGAAACAGAGGGGCTGAAACAGAGGGCGAGAAACAGAGGGGTTGAAACAGAGGGCGAGAAACAGAGGGGCTGAAACAGAGGGGCTGAAACAGAGGGCGAGAAACAGAGGGGCTGAAACAGAGGGCGATAAACTAAGGGACTGAAACAGCGGGCGAGAAACAGAGGGGCTGAAACAGAGGGGCTGAAATAGAGGGGCTGAAACAGAGAGGCTGAATCAGAGGGGCTGAAACAGAGGGGCTGAATCAGAGGGGCTGAAAAAGAGGGCGAGAAACAGAGGGGCTGAATCAGAGGGGCTAAATCAGAGGGGCTGAATCAGAGGGTTTGAAACAGAGGGTCTGAATCAGAGGGGCTGAAACAGAGGGAGAGAAACAGAGGGGCTGAAACAGAGGGGCTGAAACAGAGGGTCTGAAACAGAGGGGCTGAATCAGAGGGGCTGATTCAGTGGGGCTGAAACAGAGGGGCTGAATCAGCGGGGCTGAAACAGAGGGCGAGAAACTGAGGGGCTGAAACAGAGGGCGAGAAACAGAGGGGCAGAAACAGCGGGCGAGAAACAGAGGGTCTGAAACAGAGGGGCTGAAACAGAGGGCGAGAAACAGATTGGCTGAAACAGAGGGCTAGAAACAGAGGGGCTGAAAAAGAGGGGTTGAAACAGAGGGGCTGAAACAGAGGGGCTGAAACAGAGGGCGAGAAACAGAGGGGCTGAAACAGAGGGCGCGATACAGAGGGGCTGAAACAGAGGGCGAGAAACAGAGGGGCTGAATCAGAGGGGCTGAAACAGAGGGTGAGAAACAGAGGGGCTGAAACAGAGGGCTGAAACAGAGGGGCTGAAAAAGAGGGCGAAAAACAGAGGGGCTGAAACAGAGGGCGAGAAACAGAGGGCGTGAAACAGAGGGGCTGAAACAGAGGGGCTGAAACAGAGGGACTGAAACAGAGTGGCTGAAACAGAGGGGCTGAAACAGAGGTGCTGAAACAGAGGGGCTGAAACAGAGGGCGAGAAACAGAGGGGCTGAAACAGAGGGCGAGAAACAGAGGGGCTGAAACAGAGGGGCTGAAACAGAGGGGCTGAAACAGAGGGGCTGAAACAGAGGGCGAGAAACAGAGGGGCTGAATCAGAGGGGCTAAATCAGAGGGGCTGAAACAGAGGAACTGAAACAGAGGGCGAGAAACAAAGGGGCTGAAACATCGGGCGACAAACAGAGGGCCAGAAACAGAGGGGCAGAAACAGAGGGGCTGAAACAGACTGGCTGAAACAGAGAGACTGAAACAGAGGGCGAGAAACAGAGGGGCTGAAAAAGAGGGCGAAAAACAGAGGGGCTGAAACAGAGGGGCTGAAACAGAGGGTCTGAAACAGAGGGGCTGAATCAGAGGGGCTGATTCAGAGGGGCTGAAACAGAGGGGCTGAATCAGCGGGGCTGAAACAGAGGGCGAGAAACTGAGGGGCTGAAACAGAGGGTGAGAAACAGAGGGGCTGAAACAGAGGGGCTGAAACAGAGGGGCTGAAACAGAGGGCGAGAAACAGAGGTGCTGAATCAGAGAGCTAAATCAGAGGGCCTGAAACAGAGGGGCTGAAACAGAGGGGCTGAATCAGAGGGGCTGAAACAGAGGGCGAGAAACAGAGGGGCTGAAACAAAGGGCAAGAAACAGAGGGGCTGAAACAGAAGGGCTGAAACAGAGGGGGAGAAACAGAGGGGCTGAAACAGAGGGTCTGAATCAGAGGGGCTGAAACAGAGGGCGAGAAACAGAGGGGCTGAAACAGAGGGGCTGAAACAGAGGGTCTGAAACAGAGGGGCTGAATCAGAGGGGCTGATCAGAGGGGCTGAAACAGAGGGGCTGAATCAGCGGGGCTGAAACAGAGGGCGAGAAACTGAGGGGCTGAAACAGAGGGCGAGAAACAGAGGGGCTGAAACAGAGGGGCTGAAACAGAGGGCGAGAAACAGAGTGGCTGAAACAGAGGGCTAGAAACAGAGGGGCTGAAACAGAGGGGTTGAAACAGAGGGGCTGAAACAGAGGGGCTGAAACAGTGGGGCTGAAACAGAGGGCGAGAAACAGAGGGGCTGAAACAGAGGGCGCGAAACAGAGGGGCTGAAACAGAGGGCGAGAAACAGAGGGGCTGAATCAGAGGGGATGAAACAGAGGGGCTGAAACAGACGGGCTGAATCAGATGGGCTGATTCAGAGGGGCTGAAACAGAGGGGCTGAATCAGCGGGGCTGAAACAGAGGGCGAGAAACTGAGGGGCTGAAACAGAGGGCGAGAAACAGAGGGGCAGAAACAGAGGGCGAGAAACAGAGCGGTTGAAACAGAGGGGCTGAAACAGAGGGCGAGAAACAGAGGGGCTGAAACAGAGGGCAAGAAACAGAGGGGCTGAAACAGAGGGGTTGAAACAGAGGGGCTGGAACAGAGGGCGAGAAACAGAGGGGGTGAAACAGAGGGCTAGAAACAGACGGGCTGAAACAGAGGGGTTGAAACAGAGGGGCTGAAACAGAGGGGCTGAAACAGAGGGCGAGAAACAGAGGGGCTGAAACAGAGGGCGCGATACAGAGGGGCTGAAACAGAGGGCGACAAACAGAGGGGCTGAATCAGAGGGGCTGAAACAGAGGGTGAGAAACAGAGGGGCTGAAACAGAGGGCTGAAACAGAGGGGCTGAAAAAGAGGGCGAAAAACAGAGGGGCTGAAACAGAGGGCGAGAAACAGAGGGCGTGAAACAGAGGGGCTGAAACAGAGGGGCTGAAACAGAGGGACTGAAACAGAGTGGCTGAAACAGAGGGGCTGAAACAGAGGTGTAGAAACAGAGGGGCTGAAACAGAGGGCGAGAAACAGAGGGGCTGAAACAGAGGGCGAGAAACAGAGGGGCTGAAACAGAGGGGCTGAAACAGAGGGGCTGAAACAGAGGGGCTGAAACAGAGGGCGAGAAACAGAGGGGCTGAATCAGAGGGGCTAAATCAGAGGGGCTGAAACAGAGGAACTGAAACAGAGGGCGAGAAACAAAGGGGCTGAAACAGCGGGCGACAAACAGAGGGCCAGAAACAGAGGGACAGAAACAGAGGGGCTGAAACAGACTGGCTGAAACAGAGAGACTGAAACAGAGGGCGAGAAACAGAGGGGCTGAAAAAGACGGCGAAAAACAGAGGGGCTGAAACAGAGGGGCTGAAACAGAGGGTCTGAAACAGAGGGGCTGAATCAGAGGGGCTGATTCAGAGGGGCTGAAACAGAGGGGCTGAATCAGCGGGGCTGAAACAGAGGGCGAGAAACTGAGGGGCTGAAACAGAGGGTGAGAAACAAGGGGCTGAAACAGAGGGGCTGAAACAGAGGGGCTGAAACAGAGGGCGAGAAACAGAGGTGCTGAATCAGAGGGCTAAATCAGAGGGCCTGAAACAGAGGGGCTGAAACAGAGGGGCTGAATCAGAGGGGCTGAAACAGAGGGTGAGAAACAGAGGGGCTGAAACAAAGGGCAAGAAACAGAGGGGCTGAAACAGAGGGGCTGAATCAGAGGGGCTGAAAAAGAGGGCGAGAAACAGAGGGGCTGAATCAGAGGGGCTAAATCAGAGGGGCTGAATCAGAGGGGTTGAAACAGAGGGTCTGAATCAGAGGGGCTGAAACAGAGGGAGAGAAACAGAGGGGCTGAAACAGAGGGGCTGAAACAGAGGGTCTGAAACAGAGGGGCTGAATCAGAGGGGCTGATTCAGAGGGGCTGAAACAGAGGGGCTGAATCAGCGGGGCTGAAACAGAGGGCGAGAAACTGAGGGGCTGAAACAGAGGGCGAGAAACAGAGGGGCAGAAACAGCGGGCGAGAAACAGAGGGTCTGAAACAGAGGGGCTGAAACAGAGGGCGAGAAACAGATTGGCTGAAACAGAGGGCTAGAAACAGAGGGGCTGAAACAGAGGGGTTGAAACAGAGGGGCTGAAACAGAGGGGCTGAAACAGAGGGCGAGAAACAGAGGGGCTGAAACAGAGGGCGCGATACAGAGGGGCTGAAACAGAGGGCGACAAACAGAGGGGCTGAATCAGAGGGGCTGAAACAGAGGGTGAGAAACAGAGGGGCTGAAACAGAGGGCTGAAACAGAGGGGCTGAAAAAGAGGGCGACAAACAGAGGGGCTGAAACAGAGGGCGAGAAACAGAGGGCGTGAAACAGAGGGGCTGAAACAGAGGGGCTGAAACAGAGGGACTGAAACAGAGTGGCTGAAACAGAGGGGCTGAAACAGAGGTGTAGAAACAGAGGGGCTGAAACAGAGGGCGAGAAACAGAGGGGCTGAAACAGAGGGCGAGAAACAGAGGGGCTGAAACAGAGGGGCTGAAACAGAGGGGCTGAAACAGAGGGGCTGAAACAGAGGGCGAGAAACAGAGGGGCTGAATCAGAGGGGCTAAATCAGAGGGGCTGAAACAGAGGAACTGAAACAGAGGGCGAGAAACAAAGGGGCTGAAACAGCGGGCGACAAACAGAGGGCCAGAAACAGAGGGACAGAAACAGAGGGGCTGAAACAGACTGGCTGAAACAGAGAGACTGAAACAGAGGGCGAGAAACAGAGGGGCTGAAAAAGACGGCGAAAAACAGAGGGGCTGAAACAGTGGGGCTGAAACAGAGGGTCTGAAACAGAGGGGCTGAATCAGAGGGGCTGATTCAGAGGGGCTGAAACAGAGGGGCTGAATCAGCGGGGCTGAAACAGAGGGCGAGAAACTGAGGGGCTGAAACAGAGGGTGAGAAACAAGGGGCTGAAACAGAGGGGCTGAAACAGAGGGGCTGAAACAGAGGGCGAGAAACAGAGGTGCTGAATCAGAGGGCTAAATCAGAGGGCCTGAAACAGAGGGGCTGAAACAGAGGGGCTGAATCAGAGGGGCTGAAACAGAGGGTGAGAAACAGAGGGGCTGAAACAAAGGGCAAGAAACAGAGGGGCTGAAACAGAGGGGCTGAATCAGAGGGGCTGAAAAAGAGGGCGAGAAACAGAGGGGCTGAATCAGAGGGGCTAAATCAGAGGGGCTGAATCAGAGGGGTTGAAACAGAGGGTCTGAATCAGAGGGGCTGAAACAGAGGGAGAGAAACAGAGGGGCTGAAACAGAGGGGCTGAAACAGAGGGTCTGAAACAGAGGGGCTGAATCAGAGGGGCTGATTCAGAGGGGCTGAAACAGAGGGGCTGAATCAGCGGGGCTGAAACAGAGGGCGAGAAACTGAGGGGCTGAAACAGAGGGCGAGAAACAGAGGGGCAGAAACAGCGGGCGAGAAACAGAGGGTCTGAAACAGAGGGGCTGAAACAGAGGGCGAGAAACAGATTGGCTGAAACAGAGGGCTAGAAACAGAGGGGCTGAAACAGAGGGGTTGAAACAGAGGGGCTGAAACAGAGGGGCTGAAACAGAGGGCGAGAAACAGAGGGGCTGAAACAGAGGGCGCGATACAGAGGGGCTGAAACAGAGGGCGACAAACAGAGGGGCTGAATCAGAGGGGCTGAAACAGAGGGTGAGAAACAGAGGGGCTGAAACAGAGGGCTGAAACAGAGGGGCTGAAAAAGAGGGCGAAAAACAGAGGGGCTGAAACAGAGGGCGAGAAACAGAGGGCGTGAAACAGAGGGGCTGAAACAGAGGAGCTGAAACAGAGGGACTGAAACAGAGTGGCTGAAACAGAGGGGCTGAAACAGAGGTGTAGAAACAGAGGGGCTGAAACAGAGGGCGAGAAACAGAGGGGCTGAAACAGAGGGCGAGAAACAGAGGGGCTGAAACAGAGTGCGAGAAACAGAGGGGCTGAAACAGAGGGTGAGAAACAGAGGGGCTGAAACAGAGGGGCTGAAACAGAGGGAGAAACAGAGGGGCTGAAACAGAGGGGCTGAAACAGAGGGGCTGAATCAGAGGGGCTGATTCAGAGGGGCTGAAACAGAGGGGCTGAATCAGAGGGGCTGAAACAGAGGGCGAGAAACAGAGGGGCTGTAACAGAGGGCGAGAAACAGAGGGGCTGAAACAGAGGGCGAGAAACAGACGTGCAGAAACAGAGGGCGAGAAACAGAGGGACTGAAACAAAGGGGCTGGAACAGAGAGCGCGAACCAGAGGGACTGAAACAGAGGGCGAGAAACAGAGGGGCTGAAACAGAGGGCGAGAAACAGAGGGGCCGAAACAGAGGCGCTGAAACAGAGGGGCTGAAACAGAGGGCAAGAAACAGAGGGGCTGAAACAGAGTGGCTGAAACAGAGGGGCTGAAACAGAGGGCAAGAAACAGAGGGGCTGAAAAAGAGGGCGAGAAACAGAGGGCCTGAAACAGAGGGCGAGAAACAGAGGGGCTGAATCAGAGGAGCTGAAACAGAGGGCGAGAAACAGAGGGGCTGAATCAGAGGGCGAGAAACAGAGGGACTGAAACAGAGAGCGAGAAACAGAGGGGCTGAAACAGAGGGCGAGAAACAGAGGGGCTGAAACAGAGGGGCTGAATCAGAGGGGCTGATTCAGAGGGGCTGAAACAGAGGGGCTGAATCAGAGGGTCTGAAACAGAGGGCGAGAAACAGAGGGGCTGAAACAGAGGGCGAGAAACAGAGGGGCTGAAACAGAGGGCGAGAAACAGACGGGCAGAAACAGAGGGCTAGAAACAGAGGGACTGAAACAGAGGGGCTGAAACAGAGAGCGCGAAAGAGAGGGACTGAAACAGAGGGCGAGAAACAGAGGGGCTGAAACAGAGGGCGAGAAACAGAGGGGCTTAAACAGAGGGCGAGAAACAGAGGGGCTGAAACAGAGGGCGAGAAACAGAGGGCGAGATACAGAGGGGCTGAAACAGAGGGGCTGAAACAGAGGGGCGGAAACAGAGGGCGAGAAACAGAGGGGCTGAAACAGAGGGCGAGAAACAGAGGGGCTGAAACAGAGTGCGAGAAACAGAGGGGCTGAAACAGAAGGGCTGAAACAGAGGGTGAGAAACAGAAGGGCTGAAACAGAGGGAGAAACAGAGGGGCTGAAACAGAGGGGCTGAAACAGAGGGGCTGAATCAGAGGGGCTGATTCAGAGGGGCTGAAACAGAGGGGCTGAATCAGAGGGGCTGAAACAGAGGGCGAGAAACAGAGGGGCTGTAACAGAGGGCGAGAAACAGAGGGGCTGAAACAGAGGGCGAGAAACAGACGTGCAGAAACAGAGGGCGAGAAACAGAGGGACTGAAACAAAGGGGCTGGAACAGAGAGCGCGAAACAGAGGGACTGAAACAGAGGGCGAGAAACAGAGGGGCTGAAACAGAGGGCGAGAAACAGAGGGGCCGAAACAGAGGCGCTGAAACAGAGGGGCTGAAACAGAGGGCAAGAAACAGAGGGGCTGAAACAGAGTGGCTGAAACAGAGGGCGAGAAACAGAGGGTCTGAATCAGACGGGCTGAATCAGAGGGGCTGAAACAGAGGGGCTGAAACAGAAGGCGAGAAACAGAGGGGCTGAAACAGAGGGCGAGAAACAGAGGGCGAGAAACAGAGGGGCTGAAAAAGAGGGGCTGAAACAGAGGGGCTGAAACAAAGCGGCTGATACAGAGGGCGAGAAACAGAGGGGCTGAAACAGAGGGCGAGATACAGAGGGGCTGAAAGAGAGGAGCTGAAACAGAGGGCGAGAAACAGAGAGGCTGAAACAGGGTGGCTGAAACAGAGGGGCTGAAACAGGGTGGCTGAAACAGAGGGGCTGAAACAGAGGTGCTGAAACAGAGGGGCTGAAACAGAGGGCGAGAAACAGAGGGGCTGAAACAGAGGGCGAGAAACAGAGGGGCTGAAACAGAGGGGCTGAAACAGAGGGCGAGAAACAGAGGGGCTGAAACAGAGGGCGAGAAACTAAGGGACTGAAACAGCGGGCGAGAAACAGAGGGGCTGAAACAGAGGGGCTGAAACAGACGGGCTGAAACAGAGAGCCTGAAACAGAGGGGCTGAAACAGAGGGGCTGAAATAGAGGTGCTGAAACAGAGGGGCTGAATCAGAGGGGCTGAAACAGAGGGGCTGAATCAGAGGGGCTGAAAAAGAGGGCGAGAAACAGAGGGGCTGAATCAGAGGGGCTAAATTAGAGGGGCTGAATCAGAGGGGTTGAAACAGAGGGTCTGAATCAGAGCGGCTGAAACAGAGGGAGAGAAACAGAGGGGCTGAAACAGATGGGCTGAAACAGAGGGGCTGAATCAGAGGGGCTGATTCAGAGGGGCTGAAACAGAGGGGCTGAATCAGCGGGGCTGAAACAGAGGGCGAGAAACTGAGGGGCTGAAACAGAGGGCGAGAAACAGAGGGGCAGAAACAGCGGGCGAGAAACAGAGGGTCTGAAACAGAGGGGCTGAAACAGAGGGCGAGAAACAGATTGGCTGAAACAAAGGGCTAGAAACAGAGGGGCTGAAACAGAGGGGTTGAAAGAGAGGGGCTGAAACAGAGGGGCTGAAACAGTGGGGCTGAAACAGAGGGCGAGAAACAGAGGGGCTGAAACAGAGGGCGCGAAACAGAGGGGCTGAAACAGAGGGCGAGAAACAGAGGGGCTGAATCAGAGGGGCTGAAACAGAGGGTGAGAAACAGAGGGGCTGAAACAGAGGGCTGAAACAGAGGGGCTGAAAAAGAGGGCGAAAAACAGAGGGGCTGAAAGAGAGGGCGAGAAACAGAGGGCGTGAAACAGAGGGGCTGAAACAGAGGGGCTGAAACAGAGGGACTGAAACAGAGTGGCTGAAACAGAGGGGCTGAAACAGAGGTGCTGAAACAGAGGGGCTGAAACAGAGGGCGAGAAACAGAGGGGCTGAAACAGAGGGCGAGAAACAGAGGGGCTGAAACAGAGGGGCTGAAACAGAGGGGCTGAAACAGAGGGGCTGAAACAGAGGGCGAGAAACAGAGGGGCTGAATCAGAGGGGCTGAATCAGAGGGGCTGAAACAGAGGAACAGAAACAGAGGGCGAGAAACAAAGGGGCTGAAACAGAGGGCTGAAACAGAGGGGCTGAAAAAGAGGGCGAAAAACAGAGGGGCTGAAACAGAGGGCGAGAAACAGAGGGGGTGAAACAGAGGGGCTGAAACAGAGGGGCTGAAACAGAGGGGCTGAAACAGAGGGCGAGAAACAGAGGGGCTGAAACAGAGGGCGAGAAACAGCGGGGCTGAAACAGAGGGCGAGAAACAGAGGGTCAGAAAAAGAGGGCGAGAAACAGAGGAGCAGAAACAGAGGGGCTGAAACAGAGAGCGCGAAACAGAGGAGCTGAAACAGATGGCGAGAAACAGAGGGACTGAAACAGAGGTCGAGAAACAGAGGGGTTGAAACAGAGGGCAAGAAAAAGAGGGGCTGAAACAGAGTGGCTGAAACAGAAGGGCTGAAACAGAGGGGCTGAAACAGAGGGCGAGAAACAGAGGGGCTGAATCAGAGGGGCTGAATCAGAAGGGCTGAAACAGAGGGGCTGAATCAGAGGGGCTGAAACAGAAGGCGAGAAACAGAGGTACTGAAACAGAGGGCGAGAAACTGAGGGGCAGAAACAGAGGGCGAGAAACAGAGGGGCTGAAACAGAGGGTCTGAAACAGAGGGTGAGAAACAGAGGGACTGAAACAGAGGGCGAGAAACAGAGGGGCTGAAACAGAGGGTGAGAAACAGAGGGCGAGAAACAGAGGGACTGAAACAGAGGGGCTGAAACAGAGGGGCTGAATCAGAGGGCGAGAAACAGAGGGGCTGAAACAGAGAGGCTGAAACAGAGGGCGAGAAACAGAGGGGCTGAAACAGAGGTCAAGAAACAGAGGGGCTGAAACAGAGGGCGAGAAACAGAGGGGCTGAAACAGAGGGGCTGAAACAGAGGGGCTGAAACAGAGGGGCTGAACCAGAGGGCAAGAAACAGACGGGCTGAAACAGAGGGCGAGAAACAGAGGGGCTGAAAGAGAGGGCGAGAAACAGAGGGCGAGAAACAGAGGGACTGAAACAGAGGGGCTGAAACAGAGGGGCTGAAACAGAGGACGAGAAACAGTGGGGCTGAAACAGAGGGGCTGACACAGTGGGGCTGAAACAGAGGGGCTGAAACAGAGGGCGAGAAATACAGGGGCTGAAACAGAGGGTGAGAAACAGAGGGGCTGAAACAAAGGGTGAGAAACAGAGGGGCTGAAACAGAGGGCGAGAAACAGAGGGGCTGAAACAGAGGGGCTGAAACAGAGGGGCTGAAACAGAGGGCAAGAAACAGAGGGGCTGAAAAAGAGGGCGAGAAACAGAGGGCCTGAAACAGAGGGCGAGAAACTGAGGGGCTGAATCAGAGGAGCTGAAACAGAGGGCGAGAAACAGAGGGGCTGAAACAGAGGGCGAGAAACGGAGGGACTGAAACAGAGGGCGAGAAACAGAGGGGCTGAAACAGAGGGCGAGAAACAGAGGGGCTGAAACAGAGGGGCTGAATCAGAGGGGCTGAATCAGAGGGGCTGAAACAGAGTGCGAGAAACAGAGGGGCTGAAACAGAGGGCGAGAAACAGAGGGGCTGAAACAGAGGGCGAGAAACAGAAGGGCAGAAACAGAGGGCTAGAAACAGAGGGACTGAAACAGAGGGGCTGAAACAGAGAGGGCGAAACAGAGGGACTGAAACAGAGGGCGAGAAACAGAGGGGCTGAAACAGAGGGCGATAAACAGAGGGGCTTAAACAGAGGGCGAGAAACAGAGGGGCTGAAACAGAGGGCGAGAAACAGAGGGGCTGAAACAGAGTGGCTGAAACAGAGGGGCTGAAACAGAGGGCAAGAAACAGAGGGGCTGAAAAAGAGGGCGAGAAACAGAGGGCCTGAAACAGAGGGCGAGAAACAGAGGGGCTGAATCAGAGGAGCTGAAACAGAGGGCGAGAAACAGAGGGGCTGAAACAGAGGGCGAGAAACAGAGGGACTGAAACAGAGAGCGAGAAACAGAGGGGCTGAAACAGAGGGCGAGAAACAGAGGGGCTGAAACAGAGGGGCTGAATCAGAGGGGCTGATTCAGAGGGGCTGAAACAGAGGGGCTGAATCAGAGGGTCTGAAACAGAGGGCGAGAAACAGAGGGGCTGAAACAGAGGGCGAGAAACAGAGGGGCTGAAACAGAGGGCGAGAAACAGACGGGCAGAAACAGAGGGCTAGAAACAGAGGGACTGAAACAGAGGGGCTGAAACAGAGAGCGCGAAAGAGAGGGACTGAAACAGAGGGCGAGAAACAGAGGGGCTGAAACAGAGGGCGAGAAACAGAGGGGCTTAAACAGAGGGCGAGAAACAGAGGGGCTGAAACAGAGGGCGAGAAACAGAGGGCGAGATACAGAGGGGCTGAAACAGAGGGGCTGAAACAGAGGGGCGGAAACAGAGGGCGAGAAACAGAGGGGCTGAAACAGAGGGCGAGAAACAGAGGGGCTGAAACAGAGTGCGAGAAACA